>NW_025421620.1:0-574625 GCF_011764305.1 Mustela putorius furo
TCTTTCAGGGCCCAGGATCAAGCGCCCCATTCCAAGGTCTCCATGGACTTAAACCCACATTATGATCTATCCTCGGTAGAGTCCATGTCAACTCATCCCCCTTGGATTCTCCCCCATGGCCTGCAGAACAAACCTGCCTTGTTGCTAGGAGACAACTAGAATGGGAGGCGGGCTGCCCAGGCATCCATCCTTAGAACCCTACTCTGGAGTCGTTCCATATGGGACATCCTAGAGCCATCCAACAGGTCTCAAGTGTCCCACAGAAGGAATCTTTGCAGTCTGGTGCATCTCACAACTCCCATTGTGGGAAAATCTTCATGGCCTCTTGAGACGCTCCACTTTATAAAGGGGCCATCATGGACAGAAACTCCAACCTGAGCAAACGTCTGATATTAGCCCTGGCTTCAGGTGCATGAGATCTTGATTCAGGTCTGCAGAGTGTGCCTTCTTTGCCCTCACCCCAAATACTAAGCCTATCTTGTGTTCTCAGACTACCGTCCTCACACCCCTGGCCCCAAAGCCCTACAGTTTGGCAATACTGGGGCCACAATGCAGCACTCTGCCTGCCCTCCAGAAGAAAAACGTTGCCTTATGGATCTACCTAGAAACCCGAATGAGGATCAACTGAACGCCACTCGACTGCACCCCAAATATACAGTCTACCCTGTCTAATGCCCTGTCTGACACAGCATGAGCCCACACCTCCAGACCTACGCTCAACAGCTAGCCACACACTGAGCTCATTGTACCCATCAGGTCCTTAGGTCTTCATCTCTTCCCAACCTCGGTTTTCGGGTTTCAGAACCTAGACCTAAACTCCAATCACTGTCCAGGGGTGAACGTGATGCAGAAATCACAACTCTTCCTACGCCATGGCCGGAAACCTTGTGGTTGGCATATTCTCCAACGTTCAGTGTAGGAGAATCCAGCGTGGCCCATGAGGCCCTTCCCATTCTTGAAGGCCTTGTTGGGCACAAATAGGTATTGTGACCCTCAGCATGAGCCCTGTCCTCAAGGAAGACCTCTCAGTGTCTGAATCAAGAGCCCAAATATTGGAATTGCCATGCCCCTAGGCCCCCAAACTTAAACAGAGGTGGGGTTATCCAGTTGTCCCTCCCAAGGATTCTGCCCTGGAATCCCTCTTTTATTGGCACACATGAGGTACATAAAATAAAATAAAAAACAGAAAGGACTCCTCCCATCCAACAGAATGTACCCAAACTCTTGGGATTGGGTCCAATCCTCATAGAGGGAAAGCCGTCCAAAACCCATGAGGCCACGCCAGCATTCGATCCACATTCTTGACCCAAATCCAGAGACAAAACCTGAGCAAGCACCTCAAACTCACCCTTTTTCATATCCCGAAGTGTTATCACGGTCTGTAGATTGGGCGTGCCATACCTATGTCCCCGATCCTAAGCGGAGTTTGTGTTTTCAGACTTCTGTCCCCACAGGCCTGGCCCAAACACCCTCAAGGCTGGGCCCCTAGAGCCAAACTCAGAACTGTGCCTGCCCTCTACAGGGGATTTCTGCCCATTCCATTGGCCACAACCCTATAGATTAGGAGAAACTCCAAAGTCCCGAGGCCATTCCCAATATTATAGGCTGCCCAGGACAAACAGGGGCGATCTGACACAAGCCGAGCAACTACCTCCCCTCAGATCCATAGACACTTATCCCCAGGAAAGAGATTGAAACGGACAGGCACCTAGGCCCTAATCATATCCATTGCTTTTGTTTCCAGGCATCTCTCCTCATAGGCCTGGTTTCCAATACCAGCATATGGGAGATTCCTTAGGCACTCATCAAAACAATTCTCTTCTCTACATAGGAAACGTACTCTTTAGAGCTCCATCAAAACCTCCGGTTATGAACATCCCTCAAGGCCCCGGATCAAGCACCCCATTCCAAGGTCTCCATGGACACAAATGCACATTATGACCCATCCTCAACTCACCCATTTCAACACACCCGCCTCGGTTACTCCCCTAGATCCAGCAGATCGAACTTGCCTTGGCGCTATGAGACACCTGGAATGGGAGGCAGGCTGCCCAGGCATCCATCCTTAGAACCCTGCTCTGGATAACTTCCTTATGGGATGTCCTGGAGCCATCCAGCAGGTCTCGACTGTCCCACGGAAGGAATCATTGCGGTTTGGAGCATCTCACAATTCCCATTGTGGGAAAACCTCCATGGCCTCGTGACACCCTCCCCTTCATGAAGGGGCCGTCATGGACAGAAACTCCAACCTGAGCCAACGTCTGATCCTAGCTCTGTCTTCAGGTACACGGGATCTCGAATCATCTCTGCAGAGGGGTCCTGCCGTCCCCTCACCCCGAAATCTAAGTCTGGCTTGTGTTCTCAGAATTTTTTCCTCACACTCCTGACCCACAAGCCTTCCAGTTTGGGAATTCTGGAGCCACTATGTGGCACTCTGTCTTCATTCCAGAAGAAAAACTTTGCCCTCTGGGGCTACCCAGTAACCAAAAATGAGTACCAACCTGCACGAAACTCGACTGCACCCCAATGATACAGTCTAGCCTGGGCACTAATTCCCTGTCTGCCACAGCCTGAGCCTGCACCCCCCAACCCACACTCAACAGCTGGCCGAACACTAGCACTTCAGTCACACCATGGCCTTAGGTCTTCATCTCTTCCCAAACTCAGTTTTCAGGCTTCAGAATCTAGACCTTAAATCCAATCACAGTCCAGGAGTGAAAGTGTTGCAGAAATTAGAACTCCTTCTTCCCCATGGCCAGAAAACTTGTGGTTGCCATATTGTGCAACGTTCAGTGTAGGAGAAACCAGCATGGTACATTAGGCCACGCCCTGACTTGAGGGGGTCCTTGGGCACAAAAACACATTGTGAAACTCAATGTGAGGCCTATGCTCAAGGAAGGCCTCTCAATGTCTGGACCAAGAGCCCACATATGGGGCTTGCCATGTTCTTAGGTCCCAATGTTAACAAGAGTTCTGGTTGTCCAGTCGCCCCTCCCCAGGACTCTGCTGTGGAATCCCTCTTTTGGTGGTCCACCTGAGGTAAAAAAAAAAAAAAAAAAAAAAAAAAAAACCAGAAAGGCCTCCTCCCTTCCCACAGAATGACCCCAAACTCTTGGGATTGGGTCAAATCCCCAGAAAGGGAGCCTCATCGATGGCCCATGAGGACACCCGGACATTCCATGTCAATCGGTGACACATATCCAGAAAAAAATAAGCATGAGCAAGCACCTCACTTTCGCCCTTTGTTCATATCCCGAAGAGTTCTCCTCACGGTCTATATAACGGGCCGGCCATACCTACAGACCCAAACCTAAGTGGAGTTTGTGTTTTTAGACTTTTGTCCAAATAGCCCTGGACCACACACGCTCCACACTTGGGTCCCTGGAGCCACACCTCAGGACTGTGCTTCCCTTTCAAGCGAATTATTCCCATTCCATTGGCCACAACCTTGCAAATTAGGAAAAACCTCCAAAGTTACCGAGGCCATCCCAATAGTGTAGGCCGCTCAGGACAAACAGGTGTGATCTCAAACCAGCTGAGCAACTACCTCCACTCAGACAAAAGATGTCCCCAGAGAAGAATATTGAACCGGACAGGCCCCTAGGCCCTAATCAGATCCATTGCTTTGGTTTCCAGGCATCTCTCCTCAGAGGCCTCATTTCCAATACCAGCAAATGGTGGTTTCCTGAGGCACCAATAAGAACAAATCTCGTCTCCCCATGGAAAACTTGCTCATTGGAGCTTTGTTATCACCTCTGGTTAGGAGAATCCTTCAGGGCCCTGGTGCCACTGTCCCATACCAAGGTCTCAATGGACTCAAACCAACATTAAGACCATCCTCAGGAAAGTCCATTTCAACTCATTTAAGACCATCCTCAGGAAAGTCCATTCCAACTCAGCCCCCTCTGATGCTACCCCAAGCCAGCAGATCAAACGTTTCTTGTTGCTAGGAGACAATTGGAATTGAGGCTGTCTGCCCAGGCATCCATACTTAGAACCCTGTTCGGGAAAAATACCTTATGAAACGTCCTGGAGCCATCCAACAAATCTTAATTGTCCCACAGAAGGAATCCTTGCGGTTTGGAGCATCTCACAACTCTAATAGTGGGAAAACCCCCATGGCCTCCTAATGCCCCCCCCCTTCATGTCCCCCCTCTACTGGGGGGACACATGAAGCAGAAAGCAGGACTCTTCCCTTCCCACAGAATGACCCCAAACTCTTGGGGGCTGGACAAACTACCAGAGAGGGAGACTTCTACGACCCATGAGGCAACTCCTACATTAAACGGCCATTGTGGACAAAATATCCAGAGACAAAAGACTGAGCGACTGCCTCCCTCTCACCCTTCTTTCATATCCAGAGGAGCTCCCCTCACGGACTGTAGATCAGGCCTGCCATAACCTCGGCCCCAAACCTGAGCTGAGTTTGGGTTTTTGGATGTCTGTCTGCACAGCCGTGGCCCTCACCGCCTTCAGGCTGGGGACTCTGGAGCCACACCACAGAACTGTGCCTGCTCTCTCCTAAGAAACTGCCCGTTCCATTGGCCACAACTCTACAAAATAGTAGAAACCTCAAGGTCCCCAAGGACATCCCACTACCGCAAGCCGCACTGGACAAACAGGGGCATTATGACACCAGCTGAGCAACTACCTCCATGCAGACACACAGACTGATATCCGCAGAGACAGAAGATTGAACCAGACAGGCCCCTAGGCCCTATTATGAACTCTGGCTTTGGTGTCCAGGTATCACTCCTCAGAGGCCTGTGTTCGAAGACCAGCATATGGGGCTATCCGGAGGCACCAGACAGAACACCTCTCATCTCCGCATGGAAAGCTTCCTTGTTGGAGTTGTGTCAAACCCTTCGGGTTGGAGAATCCTGCAGAGTCCCTTAGCTACTGCCACATTCCAAGGTCTCCATGGCCACCAACCCACATTATGACTCATCCTCAGGAAAGTCCATTTAAACTCAGCCTTCTGGGTAGCTCACCCAAGAGCCCGCAGATTGAGCGTGCCTTGTATCGACCAGGCAATGGGAAGGTGAGTTGACGTTTCTCGGCATCCATGCTTAGGCCCCTGCTCTCGAGTCTTTCTGTATGGGGCATCCTGGAACCATCCAATAGTACTCGACTGTCCTGAAGAAGGAAACTTTGAAGTTTGGAGCAGCTCACAACTCCCAGCTTAGGGAAACCTCCCAGGCCTCATGACGCCCCCACCCCCTTCAGGAAGGGGCCGTCATGGACACAAACTCCAGCTTGAGGCAACATCTGATACTCGCCCTGACCTCAGATGGAGGAGATCTCGATTCAGCCTCTTCACAGTGGGCCCAAACCTCGTGCTACCTTGTGTTTTCAGACTTCCTTCCTCACACTCCTGGCAAACATGTCCTCAAGACTTGGAATTCTGGATCCAAAATGCAGCCCTATGCTGTCCCTCCAGAAGAAAAACGTTGCTCTATGGGGATCTCCATAAACCCCAAATGAGGATCAACCTGCTCGGTTCTCGACCTCACCCCAATTGGATTGTTCGGGTTGTCCATTCATCCCTCCCCAGAGCTCTGCTTTGCAATCCCTCTTTTGGTGGGACACCTGAGGTAACAAAACTAAAAGGACTCCTCCCATCCTTCAGATTGACCCCAAACAATTGGGATTGGACCAAATTCACAGAGAGGAAGTCTCGTCCATGGCCCATGAGGCCTCCCCGAGATTCCACAGCCATCGTTGACAACAAATCCAGAGACAAAAGTCTGAGCAAGCGCCTCACACTCGCTCTTTTGTCGTATCCTGAAGAGTTCTCCTCACGGTCTGTGGATCGGGCCTGCCATACCTACTTCCCAAACCTAAGCCGAGTTTGTGTTTTCAGACTTCTGTCCCCACATTCCTGGCCCACAGACCCTTCAGGCTGGGGCCCCTGGAGCCACACATCAGGACTGTGCTGTCCATACCACGGGAATTCTGCCCATTCCATTGTCCACAATCGTACAAATTAGGAAAAACCTCCAGAGTCCCCAAGGACATCCCAATAATGTAGGCCGCCCAGGACAAACAAGGGTCATCTGAAACCAGCTGAGCATCTACCTCTACTCAGCGTAGATGGATGTCCCCAGAGAAGAAGATTGAATCAGACAGGCCCCTAGGCCTGAATCAGATTCATTGCTTTCGGTTACAGGTATCTCTCCTCAGAGGCCTGGTTTCCAATATTAGCATAGGGGATTTCATGAGGCAGCAATCAGAACAAATCTCTTCTCCACATGGGAAAATTATCCTTTGAAGATGTCTCAAAACCTCCAGTTAGGAGAATCCTTCAGGGCCTGTGTGCCACTGCCCCATTACAAGGCCTCCATAGACACAAAATCATATTAGGACACATGCACGGAAGAGTCCAATTCAACTCAGCATATTCGGTTGCTCCGCGAGATCCAGCAGATCTAACTTGTCTTGTTGCTAAGAGACAATTGGAATGCGAGGTGGCCTACCCCGCCATCCATCCTTAGAACCCTGCTCGGAATCATTGGCCTGGAGCCAATCAACATGTCTCAATTTTCCTGCAGAAGAATCTTTGCAGTTGGGAGCTTCTCACAACTCCCATCGTGAGAAACCCCCATGGCCTCGTGATACCCCCCCTTCGTGAAGGGGTCATCAGGGACATAAGGTCCAACCTGAGAAATACTCTGATCCTCACCCTGAATACAGATGCACGAGATCTCGATTCAGGTCTGTATATTGTGCCTGCCATGTCCTCACCCAGTAACCTCAGCATAGCTTGTGTCCTCAGACTTCCGTCCTCAGACTAATGGCCCACAAGCCCTCCAGTTTGGCAATCCAGAATTACAATGCAGCACTCTGCTTGCCCTCCAGAAGAAAAACATTGCCCTCTGGGGCTACCTAGAAACCCCAAATGAAGATCAACCTACACGCCACTTGGCTGTACCCCAAATATATAGGCTGACCTGGGCAATAATGCCCTTTCTGACACAGCCTGAGCCTTGACCTCCTGGCCCCACACAGACAGCTTGCTGCTCACTGAGCACATAGGACCTGCCATTGCCTTAGGTCGTTATCTCTTCCCAACCTCGGTTTTCAGGATTCAGATCCTAGACCTAATCTCCAATCACTGCCCAGGTTTGAAAATGATGCAGAAATCAGAACTCCTTCCCAATGGCAAGAACCTTGTGGTTGGCTTGTTGTCCAACGTTAAGTGTAGTGGAAACCTGTTTGCCCGATGAAGCCCCGCCATTGCTCGTGGGCCACATAGGTGGCAAACTCACATTGTGACCCACAGCCATAGCCCAGTCCTCAGGTAAGACCTCTCAGTGTCTGGATAAAGAGACAGCATATTGGGCTTGCCATGCCCATACGCCCCAATTTTTAAACATAGTTCGGGTCGTTCCTTCATTCTTCCCCAGGGCTCTGCTTTGGAATTCCTCTTTTGGTGGGACACCTGGTGTAACAACCCTGAAAGGAGTCCTCCATCCAACAGATTGACGAAAAACAATTGGGATCAGGCCAAATCCACAGAGAGGAAGATTCGTCCATGGACCATGAGGCCTCCTCGACATCCCACGGCCATCGCTGAAACAAAATCCAGGGACAAAAGTCTGAGCAAGCACCTCAGACTCGCACTTTCTTCATATCCTGAAGATGTCTTCTCATGGTTTTTAGATCGGGCCTGCCATACCTACGTCCCCAAACATAAGCTGAGTTTGTGTTTTCAGACTTCTGTCCTCAAAGTCCTGGGCCACACACCATACAGGCTGGGGACCCTGGAGCCACACATTAGGACTGTGCCTTCCCAATCCATGGGAATTCTGCCCATTCCATTGTCCAAAATCGTACAAATTAGGAGAACCCTCCAAATTCCCTGAGGCCATCCCAATAGTATAGGTCGCCCGGGACAAAAAAGGTCAGTCTGACACCAGCTGAGCATCTACCTCCACTCATACCCTAGATGGACGTCCCCAGAGAAGAAGATTGAACCAGACAGGACCCTAGGCCAAAATCGGATCCATTGCTTTGGTTTACAGGCATGTCTCCTCAAAACCCTGGATTCCAATACCAGCATAGGGGTTTTCCTGAGGCACCCATCAGAACAAACCTCGTCTCCACAAGGAAACTTGTGCATGGGAGCTATGTCAAAAGCTTAGGAGAATACTTCAGGGTCCCGGTGCCACCGCCCCATTCAAAGGCCCTCATGGACACAAACACACATTAGACCCATCCTCAGGAAAGTCCATTTCAACTCAGCCACCCCGGTTGCTCCCGCAGAGCCATCAGATCTAAACTGTCTTGTCGCTAGGAGACAATTGGAATGCGAGGCGGGCTTCCCAGGCATCCATCCTCGAACGTTGGTCTGGACTCATCCATATGGGATGTCCTGGAGCTGTCCAACAGGTCTCAATTGTCCCGCAGAAGGAATCCTTGGAGGGGGCATCCCACCACTCCCAACGTGGGAAAACCTCCACGGCCTCGAGATTCGGCTCCCTTTATGAAGGGGCCGTCATGAACAGAAAATCCAAGCTGAGCCAACGTATGATCCTCACTCTGACTTCAGATGCATGAGATATTGCTTCAGATCTTCAGGAGGTACATGCCGTGCCCTCGCCATGAAACCCAAGTCTAGCTGTCCCTAGGACCCAATTTTCACCAGATTTCTTGTTGTCTAATCGTCGCACCCCAGGGCTCTACTCTGGATTCCCTCATTTGGTGGGACCCCTGAGGTTGAAAAAAAAAACAAAACAAAACAAAACAACAACAACAAAAAACAGACTTCTTCCGTCCCACAGAATGACCCCAAACTCTTTGGATTGGGCCAAACCCCCAGGGAGTAAGACTCGTCCATTTCCCATGAAGTCACCCGGAAATTTCATGACCATGAATGGCATGATATCCGGAGATAAAAACTTGAGCAAGAGCCTCACACTCGCCCTTTTTTCATATCCCGAAGAGTTCTCCTCATGGTCTGTAGATCAGTCCTGCCATACCTATGACCCGAAACATAAGCCGAGTTTCTGTTTTCAGACAACTGTCCAAACAGCCCTGGCCTACACAGCCTACAGGCTTAGGCCCCTGGAGCCAAGCTGAGGACTGTACTTGCCCTCTCCAAGGGAATTCTGTGTGGCCATTACAATGGCCACAACGCTACTAATAGGATAAACCTCCAAAGTCCCTGAGGCCATCCCAATAATGGTGGCTTCCCAGGACAAACAGGAGCAATCTGAGCCCATCTGAGAACCTACCTGCACTCAGACTTGTAGACTGATATCCCCAGAGGTAAAAAGGAACGAACAGGACCCTAGGCCCTAATCGGATCCATTGCTTTGGTTTCCAGGCATCTCTCCTCAGAGGCCTGGATTTCAGTACCAGCATAATGCTGTTTCTGGACTCACCCACCAGAACAAATCTCATCTACACATGGGATACTTGGACGTGGGAGTGATGTCAAAGCCTCTGTTTAGAAGAAGCCTTCATGGCCCCAGTGCCACCGCGTCATTCCAAGGTCTCCATAGACACAAAAACACATTAGGACCCATCCACAGGAGAGTCCATTTCAACTCAGCCTCCTCGGTTGCTCCCCCAGATCCAGCAGATCTAACTTGTCTTTTTGCTAGGAGACAATTGGAATGCGAGGTGGGCTACCCAGCCATCCATCCTTAGAACCCTGCTCGGAATCGTTGTCCTGGAGCCAAGCAACAGGTCTCAATTGTCCTGCAGAAGAATCTTTGCAGTTGGGAGCTTCTCACAACTCCCATCGTGAGAAAACCCCCATGGCCTCGTGATCCCCCCCCCTTCATGAAGTGGCCCTCAGGGACATAAGGTCCAACCTGAGCGATCGTCTGATCCTCACCCTGACTTCAGATGCACGAGATCTCGGTTCAGATCTGTAGATTGTGCCTGCCATGTCCTCACCCAGAAACCTAAGCCTAGCTTGTGTCCTCACACTTCCATCCTCAGAATAATTGCCCACAAGCCCTCCAGTTTGGCAATCCAGAATTATAATGCAGCACACTGCCTGCCCTCCAGAAGAAAAACATTGACTTCTGGGGCTACCCAGAAACCCCAAATGAAGATCAACCTGCACGCCACTTGGCTGTACACAAAATATATAGGCTAACCTGGACATTAATGCCCTTTCTGACAGATGCTGAGCCTGGACCTCCTGGCCCCACCCATACAGCTGGCCGCTCACTGAGCACATGGGACCAGCCATTGCCTTAGGTAGTTAACTCTTCCCAGCCTCGGTTTTCAGGATTTAGAACCTAGGCCTTATCTCCAATCACTGCCCATTTTTGAATATGATGCAGAAATCAGAACTCTTTCCCGATGGCAAGAAACCTTGTGGTAGGCTTGTTTTATAATGTTCAGTGTAGTGGATACCAGTGTGTCCAATGAGGCCCCGCCATTGCTCGCGGGCCACATAGGTGGCAAACACACATTGTGACCCTCAGCCTTAGCCCAGTCCTAGGTAAGGCCTCTCAGTGGCTGGATGAAGAGACAGCATATTGGGCTTGCCATGCCCATAGGCCCCAATTTTTAACAATAGTTCGGGTTGTCCATTCACTCTTCCCCAGGGCTCTGCTTTGGAACTCCTCTATTGGTGGGACACCTGATGTAACAACGGTGAAAGGAGTCCTCCATCCAACAGATTGACGAAAAACAACTGGGATCTGGCCAAATCCACAGAGAGCAAGATTCGTCCGTGGCCCATGAGACCACCTCGATATTCCACGGCCATCGCTGATACAAAATCCAGAGACAAAAGCCTAAGCAAGCGCCTCAGACCTGCCCTATCTTCATATCCTGAAGATGTCTTCTCATGGATTGTAGATCGGGCCTGCCATACCTACGTCCCCAAACATAAGCTGAGTTTGTGTTTTCAGACTTCTGTCCTCAAAGTCCTGGGCCACATACCTTCCAGGCTGGGGACCCTGGAGCCACACATTAGGACTGTGCCTACCCAATCCATGGGAATTCAGCCCATTCCATTGTCAAAATCGTACAAATTAGGAGAACCCTCCAAATTCCCTGAGGCCATCCCAATAGTATAGGTCGCCCGGGACAAAAAAGGGCAGTCTTACACCAGCAGATCATCTAACTCCACTCATACCCTAGAAGGATGTCCCCAGAGAAGAAGATTGAACCAGACAGGACCCTAGGCCAAAATCGGATCCATTGCTTTGGTTTACAGGCATGTCTCCTCAAAACCCTGGATTCCAATACCAGCATTGGGGTTTTCCTGAGGCACCCATCAGAACAAACCTCGTCTCCACAAGGAAACTTGTGCATGGGAGCTATGTCAAAAGCTTAGGAGAATACTTCAGGGTCCCGGTGCCACCGCCCCATTCCAAGGCCCTCATGGACACAAACACACATTAGACCCATCCTCAGGAAAGTCCATTTCAACTCAGCCACCCCGGTTGCTCCCGCAGAGCCATCAGATCTAAACTGTCTTGTCACTAGGAGACAATTGGAATGCGAGGCGGGCTTCCCAGGCATCCATCCTCGAACGTTGGTCTGGACTCATCCATATGGGATATCCTGGAGCTGTCCAACAGGTCTCAATTGTCCCGCAGAAGGAATCCTTGGAGGGGGCATCCCACCACTCCCAACGTGGGAAATCCTCCACGGCCTCGAGATTCGGCTCCCTTTATGAAGGGGCCGTCATGAACAGAAAATCCAAGCTGAGCCAACGTCTGATCCTCGCTATGACTTCAGATGCATGAGATATTGCTTCAGATCTTCAGGAGGTACATGCTGTGCCCCCGCCATGAAACCCAAGTCTAGCTGTCCCTAGGACCCAATTTTAACCAGATTTCTGGTTGTCTAATCGCCGCTCCCCAGGGCTCTACTCTGGAATCCCTCATTTGGTGGGACCCCTGAGGTTGAAAAACAAAACAAAACAAAACAAAACAACAACAACAAAAAACGGACTTCTTCCGTCCCACAGAATGACCCCAAACTCTTTGGATTGGGCCAAACCCCCAGGGAGTAAGACTCGTCCATTTCCCATGAAGTCACCCGGAAATTTCATGACCATGAATGGCATGATATCCGGAGATAAAAACTTGAGCAAGAGCCTCACACTCGCCCTATTTTCATATCCCGAAGAGTTCTCCTCATGGTCTGTAGATCAGTCCTGCCATACCTATGACCCGAAACATAAGCCGAGTTTCTGTTTTCAGACAACTGTCCAAACAGCCCTGGCCTACACAGCCTACAGCATAGGCCCCTGGAGCCAAGCTGAGGACTGTACTTGCCCTCTCCAAGGGAATTCTGTGTGGCCATTCCAATGGCCACAACGCTACTAATAGGATAAACCTCCAAAGTCCCTGAGGCCATCCCAATAGTGGTGGCTTCCCAGGACAAACAGGAGCAATCTGAGCCCATCTGAGAACCTACCTGCACTCAGACTTGTAGACTGATATCCCCAGAGGTAAAAAGGAACGAACAGGACCCTAGGCCCTAATCGGATCCATTGCTTTGGTTTCCAGGCATCTCTCCTCAGAGGCCTGGATTTCAGTACCAGCATATGGCTGTTTCTTGACTCAGCCACCAGAACAAATCTCATCTACACATGGGAAACTTGGACGTGGGAGTGATGTCAAAGCCTCTGTTTAGGAGAACCCTTCATGGCCCCAGTGCCACCGCGTCATTCCAAGGTCCCCATAGACACAAAAACACATTAGGACCCATCCACAGGAGAGTCCATTTCAACTCAGCCTCCTCGGTTGCTCCCCCAGATCCAGCAGATCTAACTTGTCTTTTTGCTAGGAGACAATTGGAATGAGAGGTGGGCTACCCAGCCATCCATCCTTAGAACCCTGCTCGGAATCGTTGTCCTGGAGCCAACCAACAGGTCTCAATTGTCCTGCAGAAGAATCTTTGCAGTTGGGAGCTTCTCACATCTCCCATCGTGAGAAAACCCCCATGGCCTCGTTATCCCCCCCCCCCACTTCATGAAGTGGCCCTCAGGGACATAAGGTCCAACCTGAGCGATCGTCTGATCCTCACCCTGACTTCAGATGCACGAGATCTCGGTTCAGATCTGTAGATTGTGCCTGCCATGTCCTCACCCAGAAACCTAAGCCTAGCTTGTGTCCTCACACTTCCATCCTCAGACTAATTGCCCACAAGCCCTCCAGTTTGGCAATCCAGAATTATAATGCAGCACTCTGCCTGCCCTCCAGAAGAAAAACATTGCCTTCTGGGGCTACCCAGAAACCCCAAATTAAGATCAACCTGCACGCCACTTGACTGTACCCAAAATATGTAGGCTGACCTGGGCAATAATGCCCTTTCTGACAGAGCCTGAGCCTGGACCCCCTGGTCCCACCCATACAGCTGGCCTCGGTTTTCAGGATTTAGATCATAGACATTATCTCCAATCACTGCCCATGTTTGAAAATGATGCAGATCAGAACTCTTTCCCGATGGCAAGAGACCTTGTGGTAGGCTTGTTGTATAATTTTCAGTGTAGTGGATACCAGTGTGTCCAATGAGGCCCCGCCATTGCTCGCGGGCCACATAGGTGGCAAACACACATTGTGACCCTCAGCCTTAGCCCAGTCCTCAGGTAAGGCCTCTCAGTGGCTGGATGAAGAGACAGCATATTGGGCTTGCCATGCCCATAGGCCCCAATTATTAACTATAGTTCGGGTTGTCCATTCACTCTTCCCCAGGGCTCTGCTTTGGAACTCCTCTATTGGTGGGACACCTGAGGTAACAACCCTGAAAGGAGTACTCCATCCAACAGATTGATGAAAAACAATTGGGATTGGGCCAAATCCACAGAGAGCAAGATTCGTCCATAGCCCATGAGGTCTCCTCGACATTCCATGGCCATCGCTGAAACAAAATCCAGAGACAAAAGCCTGAGCAAGCGCCTCAGACTCGCACTATCTTCATATCCTGAAGATGTCTTCTCATGGTTTGTAGATCGGGCCTGCCATACTTACATCCCCAAACATAAGCTGAGTTTGTGTTTTCAGACTTCTGTCCTCAAAGTCCTGGGCCACACACCATCCATGCTGGGGACCCTGGAGCCACACATTAGGACTGTGCCTACCCAATCCATGGGAATTCTGCCCATTCCACTGTCCAAAATCGTACAAATTTGGAGAACCCTCCAAAGTCTCTGAGGCCATCCCAATAGTATAGGTCGCCCGGGACAAAAAAGGTCATTCTGTCACCAGATGAGCATCTACCTCCACTCATACCCTAGATGAATGTCCCCAGAGAAGAAGATTGAACCTGACAGTACCCTAGGCCAAAATCGGATCCATTGCTTTGGTTTACAGGCATTTCTCCTCAAATCCCTGGATTCCAATACCAGCATTGGGGTTTTCCTGAGGCACCCATCAGAACAAACCTCGTCTCCACAAGGAAACTTGTGCATGTGAGCTATGTCAAAAGCTTAGGAGAATACTTCAGGGTCACGGTGACACCGCCCCATTCCAAGGCCCTCATGGACACAAACACACATTAGACCCATCCTCAGGAAAGTCCATTTCAACTCAGCCACCCCGGTTGCTCCCGCAGAGCCATCAGATCTAAACTGTCTTGTCGCTAGGAGACAATTGGAATGCGAGGCGGGCTTCCAAGGCATCCATCCTCGAACGTTGGTCTGGACTCATCCATATGGGATGTCCTGGAGCTGTCCAAAGGGTCTCAATGGTCCGCCGCAGAAGGAATCCTAGGAGGGGGCATCCCACCACTCCAAACGTGGGAAAATCTCCACGGCCTCGAGATTCGGCTCCCTTCATGAAAGGGCCGTCATGAACAGAAAATCCAAGCTGAGCCAATGTCTGATCCTCGCTCTAACTTCAGATGCATGAGATATTGTTTCATATCTGCAGGAGGTACATGCCGTGCCCTCGCCCTGTATCCCAAGTCTAGCTTGAATTCTCAGACTTCCGTCCTCACACTCCTGGCCCGGAAGCACACAAGTTTGGCAATTCCGGACCATCATTGCAGCACTCTGCCTGCATTCGAGACACAAAATATTGCCCAATGAGCTGCCCGGGCACATTAAATGAGAATAAAGCTACAAGGCACTCGAATGTACCCAAATTATATAGTCTAACCTGGGCAGTAATGCACTGTCTGACACCCTGAGCCGGGACCTCCTGAGCAACACCCAGACAGCTGACCGCACCCTGAGCCCATAAAGACCGGCGTGGCCTTAGATCATCATATCTTCCCTACCTCAGTTTTCAGGCTTCAGAACCTAGACCTTATCTCCAATCACTGCCCAGGGGTGACTGTGATGCAGAAATCAGAACTCTTCCTTACCCATGGCAAGAAACCTTATGGTTGGCTTGTTGTCCAACGTTCAGTGTAGGGGAAACCAGCATTCACCCTGAGGCCCCGCCCATTCTTGAATGCGACGAAGGCATAAACACGCATTGTGACCCTCAGCGTGAGTCCTGTCCTCAAGTACGTCCTCTCAGTGTCTAGATCATTAGATGCCATAATGGCTTGACATGTCCCTAGGCCCCAAATTTAAACCAGATTTCTGGTTGTCCAATCGCTCCTCCCCAGGGCTCTACTCTGGAATCCCTCATTTGGTGGGGTTTGAAAAACAAAACAAAACAACAACAACAACAACAACAACAACAAAAACGGACTTCTTCCATCCCACAGAATGACCCCAAACTCTTTGGACGGGGCCAAACCCCCAGAGAGTAAGACTCGTCCATTTCCCATTAAGTCACCCGGATATTTCATGACCATGAATGGCACGATATCCAGAGATAAAAACTTGAGCAAGAGCCTCACACTCGCCCTTTTTTCATATCCCGAAGAGTTCTCCTCATGGTCTGTAGATCAGTCCTGCCATACCTATGACCCGAAACATAAGCCGAGTTTGTGTTTTCAGAAAACTGTCCAAAGAGCCTAGGCCTACACACCCTACAGGCTGAGGCCCCTGGAGCCAACTGAGGACTGTACTTGCCCTCACCAAGGGAATTCTGTGTGCCCATTCCAATGGCCACAACACTACTAATAGAATAAAACTCCAAATTCCCTGAGGCCATCCCAATAGTGGTGGCTTCCCAGGACAAACAGGAGCAATCTGAGCCCATCTGAGAACCTACCTGCACTCAGACTCGTAGACTGATATCCCCAGAGGTAAAAAGGAATGAACAGGCCCCTAGGCCCTAATCGGATCCATTGCTTTGGTTTCCAGGCATCTTCCTCAGAGGCCTGGATTTCAGTACCAGAATATGGCTGTTTCTTGACTCACCCATCAGAACAAAACTCATCTACACATGGGAAACTTGCACGTGGGAGGTGTGTCAAAGCCTCTTTTTAGGAGAACCCTTCAGGGCCCCAGTGCCACCGCTTCATTCCAAGGTCTCCATAGACACAAAATCATAACAGGACACATGAACGGGATTGTCCAATTCAACTCAGCATATTCGGTTGCTCCGCGAGATCTAGCAGATCTAACTTGTCTTTTTGCTAGGAGACAATTGGAATGCGACGTGGCCTACCCCGCCATCCATCCTTAGAACCCTGCTCAGTATCATTGCCCTGGAGCCAAACAACAGGTCTCAATTTTACTGCAGAAGAATCTTTGCAGTTGGGAGCTTCTCACAACTCCCATCGTGAGACACCCCCATGGCCTCGTGATACCCCCCCCCTTCATGAAGGGGCCATCAGGGCATAAGGTCCAACCTGAGAAATAGTCTGATCCTCACCCTGACTTCAGATGCACAAGATCTCGATTCAGGTCTGTATATTGTGCCTGCCATGTCCTCAACCAGAAACCTAAGCCTAGCTTGTTTCCTCAGACTTCCGTCCTCAGACTAATGGCCCACAAGCCCTCCAGTTTGGCAATCCAGAATTACAATGCAGCATTCTGCTTGCCCTCCAGAAGAAAAACATTGCCCTCTGGGGCTACCCAGAAACCCCAAATGAAGATCAACCTGCACGCCACTTGGCTGTACCCCAAATATATAGGCTGACCTGGGCAATAATGACCTTTCTGACACAGCCTGAGCCTGGACCTCCTGGCCCTACCCAGACAGCTTGCCGCTCACTGAGCACATAGGACCAGCCATTGCCTTAGGTCGTTATCTCTTCCCAAACTCGGTTTTCAGGATTCAGAACCTAGACCTTATCTCCAAACACTGCCCAGGTTTGAAAATGATGCAGAAATCATAACTCCTTCCCAATGGCAAGAACCTTGTGGTTGGCTTGTTGTCCAACGTGCAGTGTAGTGGAAACCTGTTTGTCCGATGAGGCCCCGTCATTGCTCACGGGCCACATAGGTGGCAAACTCACATTGTGACCCTCAGCCTTAGCCCAGTCCTCAGGTAAGGCCTCTCAGTGGCTGGATGAAGAGACAGCATATTGGGCTTTCATGCCCATAGGCCCCAATTTTTAACCATAGTTCCGGTTGTGCCTTCATTCTTCCCTAGGGCTCTGCTTTGGAATTCCTCTTTTGGTGGGACACCTGATGTAACAACCCTGAAAGGAGTCCTCCATCCAACAGATTGACAAAAAACAATTGGGATTGGGCCAAATCCACAGAGAGCAAGATTCGTCCATGGCCCATGAGGCCTCCTCAACATTCCACGGCCATCGCTGAAACAAAATCCAGAGACAAAAGCCTGAGTAAGCGCCTCAGACTCGCACTTTCTTCATATCCTGAAGATGTCTTCTCATGGTTTTTAGATCGGCCTGCCATACCTACGTCCCCAAACATAAGCTGAGTTTGTGTTTTCAGGCTTCTGTCCTCAAAGTCCTGGGCCAAACACCCTCCAGGCTGGGGACCCTGGAGCCACACATCAGGACTGTGCCTATCCAATCCATGGGAATTCTGCCCATTCCATTGTCCAAAATCGTACAAATTAGGAGAACCCTCCAAAGTCCCTGAGGCCATCCCAATAGTATAGGTCGCCCGGGACAAAAAAGGTCAGTCTGACACCAGCTGAGCATCTACCTCCACTCATACCCTAGATGGGTGTCCCCAGAGAGGAAGATTGAACCAGACAGGACCATAGGCCAAAATCGGATCCATTGCTTTGGTTTACAGGCATGTCTCCTCAAAAGCCTGGTTTCCAATACCAGCATTGGGGTTTTCCTGAGGCACCCATCAGAACCAAACTCGTCTCCAAAAGGAAACTTGTGCATGGGAGCTATCTCAAAAGCTGAGGAGAAAACTTCATGGTCCCGGTGCCACTGCCCATTTAAAGGCCCTCATGGACACAAACACACATTAGACCCATCCTCAGGAAAGTCCATTTCAACTCAGCCACCCTGGTTGCTCCTGCAGAGCCATCAGATCTAAACTGTCTTGTCGCTAGGAGACAATTGGAATGCGAGGCGGGCTTCCCAGGCATCCATCCTCGAACGTTGGTCTGGACTCATCCATATGGGATGTCCTGGAGCTGTCCAACAGGTCTCAATTGTCCCGCAGAAGGAATCCTTGGAGGGGTATCCCACCACTCCCAACGTGGGAAAAACTTTACGCTCTCGAGAATCCTCTCCCTTCATGAAGGGGACGTCATGAACAGAAAATCGAGGCTGAGCCAACATCTGATCCTCGCTCTGACTTCAGAAGCATGAGATATTGCTTCAGATCTTCAGGGGGTACCTGCCGTGCCCTCGCCCTGAAACCCAAGTCTATCTTGTGTTCTCAGATTTCCATCCTCACACTCCTGGCCCCGAAGCCCACAAGTTTGGCAATTCCGGACCATCATTGCAGCACTCTGCCTGCCCTCTAGAAAAAATATATTGCCTAATGAGCTGCCCGGGCACATTAAATGATTATAAACCTACACGGCACTCGAATGTACCGAAATTATATAGTCTAACCTGGGCATTAGTGCACTGTGTGACACAACCTGAGCCGGGACCTCCTGAGCAACACCCAGACAGCTGACCGCACACTGAGCACATCAGAACCGCCATGGCATTATGTCATCATCTCTGCCCTACCTCAGTTTTCAGGCTTCAGAACCTAGACCTTATCTCCAATCTCTGCCCAGGGATGACTGTGATGCAGAAATCAGAACTCCTGCTTACCCAAGGCAAGAAACCTTGTGGTTGCCTTGTTGTCCTACGCTCTATGTAGGATAAACCAGCATTCACCCTGAGGTCATGCCCATTCTTGAGTGCGACGAGGGCATAAACACGCATTGTGACCCTCAGCGTGAGTCCTGACCTCTAGTAAATCCTCTCAGTGGCTGGACCATTAGATGTCATAATTGGCTTGACATGTCCCTAGGCCCCAATTTTTAACCAGATTTCTGGTTGTCCAGTCACAACTCCCCAGGGCTGTACTCTGGAATCCCTCATTTGGTGGGACACCTGAGGTTGAAAAACAAAACAAAACAAATCAACAACAACAAAAAAAACCGACTTCTTCCATCCAACAGAGTGACCCCAAACTCCTTGGACGGGGCCAAACCCCCAGAGAGTAAGACTCGTCCATTTCCCATGAAGTCACCTGGAACTTTCAGGATCATGAGTGACAAAATATCTAGAGACAAAAACGTGAGCAAGAGCCTCACACTCGCCCTTTTTTCATATCCCAAAGTGTTCTCCTCATGGTCTGTAGATCAGTCCTGCCATACCTATGACCTGAAACATAAGCCGAGTTTGTGTTTTCAGACAACTGTCCCAACAGCTCTGGCCTACACACCCTACAGGCTCAGGACCCTGAGGCCAAACCTGAAGACTGTGCTTGCCCTCTCTAAGGGAATTGTATGTGCCCACTCCAATGGCCACAACCCTACTAAGAGGATAAACCTCCAAAGTCCCTGAGGCCATCCCAATATTTGTGGTTTCCCAGGACAAACAGGGGCAATTGGGCCCATCCTAGCACCTATCGGGACTCAGACCCATAGACTGATGTCCCCAGAGGTAAAAAGGAACGAACAGGCCCCTAGGCACTTATCGGATCCATTGCTTTGGTTTCCAGGCATCTCTCATTAGAGATCCTTAGAACCCTTAGAACCCTGCTCTTGCATCGTTCCTTATTGGACATCCTTGAGCCATCCAGCAGGCCTCGACTGTCCCACAGGAGTCCTTGTGCATGGACCACCTCACAACTCATATCATGGAAAGCTTCCAAGGTCAAATGATGCCCCCAATCTTCATGAATGCGGATCATGTAAAGATACTCCAACCTGAGCCAACGGCTGATCTTCGCCTTGACTTCAGATGCACGAGATCTTGATTCAGCTCTTCAGAGTGTACCTTCTGTGCCTTCACCCCAAAACCTAAGCATAGCTAGTGTTCTCAGACTTCCGTCCTCACTCTCCTGGACCACACGCCCTCCATTTTGGGATTTCCGATGACACAGTGATGCACTCTGCCTGCCCTCTAGAATAAATACGGTGCCCTATGGGTCTACCCAGAAATCTCAAATGAGTATAAACCTGCATGCCACTCAACTGTACACCAATTATATAGTCGAGCCTGTGCACTAATGCCCTGTCTGACACAACCTGAGGCCTGAATTCCCAAACGACACCCAGACAGCTTGCCGTACACTGAGAACATCTGAACTGCCATGGCCTTAGGTTGCCATCTCTTTCAATCCTGGTTTTCAGTCTACAGAAACCTAGACCTTATCTCTACTCATTTCCCATGGGTGAACGTGATGCAGAAATCATAACTCCTCCTTCCCTCTCGCCAGAATCTTGTGGTTGGCATCTTATCCAAAGTTCAGTGTAGGACCCCTGTAGAGCCTACAGGAGTAGTAGTAGGGCCCCTGAGGGTAGTGTAGGGTCCCTGAGGCCCTGCCCATGCTCAAAAAAAAAAAAAAAAAAAGGCTCTGCTCTGGAATCCCTCTTTGGCGGGACATTTGAGGTAAGTAAACACAAAAAGGATTCCTCCCACCCACAGAATGACCCCAATCACTTGGGATCAGGCCATCCCCAGATAGAAAGACTTTTCCATGGCCCATGAGGCCAGCCCGATATTCCACGGCCACGAGTGACACAAAATCCAGATACATAAGCCTCACCCTTAGGTCATAGCCCAAAAAATTCTCCTCATAGTCTGTAGATCGGGCCTGCCATACCTAGGTCCCCAAACCTAAGCTGAGTTTGTGTTTTCAGACTTCTATCCTGACATCCCTGTCCCATACACCCTCCAGGCTGAGGCCTCTGGAGCCACACCTCAGGACTGTGCCTGCCCTCTCCAAGGAAATTCTTCCCATTCCATTGGCCACAACCCTACAGATTAGGAGAAACTTCCAAAGTCCCAGAGGCCATTCCAATAGTGTAGGCCGCCCAGTACAAAGAGGGGTGATCTGTCACAAGCTGCGCAACGACCTCAACACACCCGTAGACAGATATCGCAAGAGAAAGGTATTAAACTGGACAGGCCCCTAGAACGTAATTGGTTCCATTGCTTTTGTTTCTAAGCATCTCTCCTCCGAGGCCTGTTTTCCAATACCAGCATATGGGGGATTCCAGAGCTACCAATAAGAACAAATCTTGTCTCCACATGGGAAACTTATCCGTTGGAGCTCTGTAAAAACCTCCAGTTAGGAGAAACCTTCAGGTAACCGGAGCCACCGCCCTATTCCAAGGTCTCCTTGGACACAAACCCGCATTATTTAAATTCGGCAGGAGAGTACATTTCAACTCAGCCCCGTTGATTACTCCCCCAGAGCCAGAATGTCAAACCTGCCTTGTCGCTAGGAGATAACTGGAATGCAAAGCAGACTCTCTAGGCATCCATCGTTGGAATCCTGCTCTGGCGCCGTTCCATATGGGATGTCCTGGGAGCCTTCCAACAGGTCTTGACTGTCCCGCAGAAGGAATCCTTGCAGATTGGAGCATCTCACAACTCCTATCGTGGGAAAACCTACATGGCCTCATGAGATGCTCCCCTTTATAAAGGGGCCATCATGGACAGAAACTCCAACCTGAGCCAACTACTAATCCATTGCTTTGGTTACTATGTATCTCTCCTCAGAGGCCTTGTTTCCAATATCAGAATATGGGGGTTTCCTAAGGAAACAATCAGAACAGATCTCATCTCCACATGAGAAACTTGCTCTTTGGAGCTGTGTCAATACCTCAGGTTAGGAGGATCCTTCAGGGCGCTGGCACCATGGCCCAATTCCAAGGTCTCCAAGGACACAAACTTACATTATGATCCATCCTCAGGAGAGTCCATTTCAAATCAGCCCCCTCGGCTGCTCACCCAGAGCCAGCAGATCAAAACTGCCTTGTCGCTAGGAGACAGTTGGAATGTGAGGTGGGCTGCCCAGGCATCCATCCTTAGAACCCTGCTCTGGAGAATTTCTTTATGGGACGTCTTGAATCCAACCAACCTGTCTTGACTGTCTCGCAGAATGAATCCTTGTGGTTTGAAGCATCACACAATCCCACTGTGAGAAAACCTCCATTTCCTCATGATGCCCCACACCTTCATAAATGGGCCATCATGGACAGAAACTCCATCCTAAGCGAAAGTCTGATCCGCGCCCTGAATTCAGAAGCACGAGATCTCGATTCAGCACTTGAGAGTGTGCTTGCAGTACCCTCGCTCCGAAACCTAAGCCTAACTTGTGTTCTTAGACTTCCGTCTTCACAATCCTGGCCACACCCCTCCAGTTTGGCAATTCTGGAGACACAATGCAGCACTCTGCCTGCCCTCCAGAAGAAAAATGTTGCCCTATAGCGCTAACCAGAAACGCCAAATGAGTAACAACCTGCATGCCACTCGACCATACCCCAATTATACAATCTAGCCTGTGCACTAAAGCCCTGTCTGACACAGCCTGAGGGCAGACCTCCAGTCCAACACCCAGACAGCTGGCCGTACACTGAGCAAATCAAACCCACAATATCTTTCGGCCATCATCTCTACCCAACCTCAGTTTTCACCTTCAGAACCTAGACCTTATCTCCACTCACTACTCAGGAGTGAACGGGATACAAGAATCAGAACTTCTCCTTCGCCATGGCAAGAAACTTTGTGGTTGGCATGTGGTCCAACGTTCATTGTAGGAGAAAGCAGCATGGACTATGAGGCCCCACCTATCCCTGAGGGCTACAATTTGCACAAACACACATTGTGACCCTCAGCGTGAGCCCTATCCTCATGTAAAGCCTCTTAGTGACTGGAACAACAGCCCACATATGGGGCTTGCCAAGCCCCTAGTCCCCCAATCTCAACCAGAGATACAGATGTCTAGTCACCCCTACTCAGGGCTGTGCTCTGGAAACCCTCTTTGGTGGGACACCTGAGGTAAAAAAAAAAAAAAAATACAGAAAGGACTCTTCCCATCCACAGACTGATCCCAACCACTTGGGATCAGGCCAAATCACCACAGAAAAACTTGTCCATGACCCTTGAGGACACCCCGACATTCCACGGCCACCGTAGGCACAAAATCCAGAGACAAAAGCCTGAGCAAACGCCACATACTCGCCCTTTGTTCATAGCACGGAAAATTCTCACGGTCTGTAGATCGAGCCTTCATACATACATCCCCAAACCTAAGCTGAGTTTGTGTTTTCAGACTTCTGTCCCCACAGTCCTGGCCCACACCATCCAAGCTGGGGCCCCTGGAGGCACACCTGAGGACTGTGGCTTCCCTCTCCAGAGGAATTCTGCCATTTCCATTGGCCACAACCCTATAGATTAGGAGAAACCTCCAAACTCCCCGAGGCCATCCCAATAGTTTTGGCTGCCCAGGACAAACAGGTATGATCTTTCACAAGTTAGGAAACTAACTCCATCAGACCCAAGGACAGATATCCCCATAGAATAAGATTGAACTGGACAGGCACTTGGCCCTAATCAGATCCATTGCTTTTGTTTCCAGGCATCTCTCCTCAGAGGCCTGGTTACCAATACCAGCATATCGGGGATTATAGAGTTACTCATAGAAAAATCTCGTCTCCTCATAGGAAATGTACTCTTTGGAGCTCTATAAAAACCTCTGTTTAGGAGAATCTTTCAGGGCCCCGGATCAAGCGCCCCATTCCAAGGTCTCCATGGACTTAAACCCACATTATGATCTATCCTCGGTAGAGTCCATGTCAACTCATCCCCCTTGGTTTCTCCCCCAGGGCCTGCAGATCAAACCTGCCTTGTTGCTAGGAGACAACTAGAATCGAGGCGGGCTGACCAGGCATCCATCCTTAGAACCCTGCTCTGGATAACTTCCTTATGGGATGTCCTGGAGCCATCCAGCAGGTCTCTACTGTCCCACGGAAGGAATCATTGCGGTTTGGAGCATCTCACAATTCCCATCGTGGGAAAACCTCCATGGCCTCGTGACACCCGCCCCTTCATGAAGGGGCCGTCATGGACAGAAACTCCAACCTGAGCCAACGTCTGATCCTAGCTCTGTCTTCAGGTACACGCGATCTCGAATCATCTCTGCAGAGGGTTCCTGCCGTCCCCTCACCCCGAAATCTAAGTCTGGCTTGTGTTCTCAGAATTTTTTCCTCACACTCCTGGCCCACAAGCCTTCCAGTTTGGGAATTCTGGAGCCACTATGTGGCACTGTGTCTTCCTTCCTTCCAGAAAAAACGTTGCCCTCTGGGGCTACCCAGTAACCACAAATGAGTACCAACCTGCACGAAACTCGACTGCACCCCAATGATACAGTCTAGCCTGGGCACTAATTCCCTGTCTGCCACAGCCTGAGCCTGCACCTCCCAACCCACACTCAACAGCTGGCCGAACACTGAGCACATCAGTCACACCATGGCCTTAGGTCTTCATCTCTTCCCAACCTCAGTTTTCAGGCTTCAGAACCTAGACCTTAAATCCAATCACAGTCCAGGAGTGAAAGTGTTGCAGAAATTAGAACTCCTTCTTCCCCATGGCCAGAAAACTTGTGGTTGCCATATTGTGCAACGTTCAGTGTAGGAGAAACCAGCATGGTACATTAGGCCACGCCCTGACTTGAGGGGCTCCTTGGGCACAAAAACACATTGTGAAACTCAATGTGAGCCCTATGCTCAAGGAAGGCCTCTCAGTTTATGCACCAAGAGCCCACATATGGGGCTTGCCATGTTCTTAGGTCCCAATGTTAACCAGAGTTCTGGTTGTCCAGTCGCCCCTCCCCAGGACTCTGCTGTGGAATCCCTCTTTTGGTGGTCCACCTGAGGTAAAAAAAAAAAAAAAAAAAAAAAAAAAAAAAAAAACAGAACGCCCTACTCCCTTCCCACAGAATGACCCCAAACTCTTGGAATTGGGTCAAATCCCCATAACGGGAGCCTCATCGATGGCCCATAAGGTCCCCCGGACATTCCATGGCAATCGGTGACACATATCCAGAAAAAAATAAGCATGAGCAAGCACCTCACTTTCGCCCTTTGTTCATATCCCAAAGAGTTCTCCTCACGGTCTGTATATCGGGCCGGCCATACCTACAGACCCAATCCTAAGTGTAGTTTGTGTTTTTAGACTTTTGTCCAAATAGCCCTGGACCACACACGCTCCACACTTGGGTCCCTGGAGCCACACCTCAGGACTGTGCTTCCCTTTCAAGAGAATTCTTCCCATTCCATTGGCCATAACCTTGCAAATTAGGAAAAACCTCCAAAGTTACCGAGGCCATCCCAATAGTGTAGGCCGCCCAGGACAAACAGGTGTGATCTCAAACCAGCTGAGCAACTACCTCCACTCAGACAAAAGATGTCCCCAGAGAAGAATATTGAACCGGACAGGCCCCTAAGCCCTAATCAGATCCATTGCTTTGGTTTCCAGGCATCTCTCCTCAGAGGCCTCATTTCCAATACCAGCAAATGGTGGTTTCCTGAGGCACCAATAAGAACAAATCTCGTCTCCCCATGGAAAACTTGCTCATTGGAGCTTTGTTATCACCTCTGGTTAGGAGAATCCTTCAGGGCCCTGGTGCCACTGCCCCATACCAAGGTTTCAATGGACTCAAACCAACATTAAGACCATCCTCAGGAAAGTCCATTTCAACTCATTTAAGACCATCCTCAGGAAAGTCCATTCCCACACAGCCCACTCTGATGCTACCCCAAGCCAGCAGATCAAACGTTTCTTGTTGCTAGGAGACAATTGGAATTGAGGCTGTCTGCCCAGGCATCCATACTTAGAACCCTGTTCTGGAAAAATACCTTAGGAGACGTCCTGGAGCCATCCAACAAATCTTAATTGTCCCACAGAAGGAATCCTTGCGGTTTGGAGCATCTCACAACTCTAATAGTGGGAAAACCCCCATGGCCTCATAATGCCCCCCCCCTTCATGAAGGGGCCAACATGGACAGAAACTCCAACCTGAGCCAAAGTCTGATCCTCGACCTGACTTCAGACTCATGAGATCTCAATTCAGCTCTGCAGAGTGTGCCTGCCATGTCCATTCCCCGAAACCTAACCCTAGTTTGTGTTCTAAGACTTCCGTCCTCACTCTCCTGGCCCACAAGCCCTCCAGTTTGGGAATTCCGAAGCCACAATGCAGCACTCTGCCTGCCCTCCAGAAGAAAAACTTTGCCCTATGCTGCTAATAAGAAACCCCTAATGATTATCTAATGCATGCCACTCGACTGTAAAGCAATATACAGCCTACCCTGAATACGAATGCCCTGTCTGGCACAGCCTGAGACAAGACATCCCAAACGACACCTAGACAGCTGGCTCCAACCTGGACACAAGGGACCCGCTATGGCTGTAGTTCGTCATCTCTTCCCAACCTCGGTTTTCAGGCTTCAGAACCTAAACCTTATCTCCAATCACTGCCCAGGGGTGAACGTGATGCAGAAATTAGAATTCCTCCTTCCCCATGGCCAGAAACCTTGTGGTTGGCATGTTGTCCAACGTTCAATGTGGGAAAACCTGCATTGTCGGAAAGGCCCTGCCAGTGCTTGAGGGCCGCCTAGGGCACAGACATGCATTGTGACCTGTAGCGTGAGTCCCGTATTAAAGTAACGCCTCTCAGTGGCTGGACCAAGATCCTGCATATGGGGCTTGTCATATCCATAGGCCCCCAGGCTTAACCAGAGAGCGAGTATTCCAGTTGTCAGTACCCACTGCTATGCTCCAGAATCCCTCTACTGGGGGGACACATGAAGCAGAAAACAGGACTCTTCCCTTCCCACAGAATGACCCCAAACTCTTGGGGGCTGGACAAACAACCAGAGAGGGAGACTTCTACAACCCATGAGGCGACTCCTACATTAAACGGCCATTGTGGACAAAATATCCAGAGACAAAAGACTGAGCGACTGCCTCCCTCTCACCCTTCTTTCATATCCAGAGGAGCTCCCCTCACGGACTGTAGATCAGGCCTGCCATAACCTCGGCCCCAAACCTGAGCTGAGTTTGGGTTTTTGGATGTCTGTCTGCACAGCCGTGGCCCACACCGCCTCCAAGCTGGGGTCTCTGGAGCCACACCACAGAATTGTGCCTGCTCTCTCCTAAAAAACTGCCCGTTCCATTGGCCACAACTCTACAAAATAGTAGAAACCTCAAGGTCCCCAAGGACATCCCACTACCGCAAGCCGCACTGGACAAACAGGGGCATTATGACACCAGCTGAGCAACTACTACCTCCATGCAGACACACAGACTAATATCCTCAGAGACAGAAGATTGAACCAGGCAGGCCCCTAGGCGATATTATGAACTCTGGCTTTGGTGTCCAGGTATCACTCCTCAGAGGCCTGGGTTCGAAGACCAGCATATGGGGCTATCCGGAGGCACCAGACAGAACACCTCTCATCTCCGCATGGAAAGCTTCCTTGTTGGAGTTGTGTCAAACCCTTCGGGTTGGAGAATCCTGCAGAGTCCCTTAGCTACTGCCACATTCCAAGGTCTCCATGGCCACCAACCCACATTATGACTCATCCTCAGGAAAGTCCATTTAAACTCAGCCTTCTGGGTAGCTCACCCAAGAGCCCGCAGATTGAGCGTGCCTTGTCTCGACCAGGCAATGGGAAGGTGAGTTGGCGTTTCTCGGCATCCATGCTTAGGCCCTTGCTCTCGAGTCTTTCTGTATGGGGCATCCTGGAACCATCCAATAGTACTCGACTGTCCTGAAGAAGGAAACTTTGAAGTTTGGAGCAGCTCACAACTCCCAGCGTAGGGAAACCTCCCTGGCCTCATGACGCCCCCACCCCCTTCAGGAAGGGGCCGTCATGGACACAAAATCCAGCTTGAGGCAACATCTGATACTCGCCCTGACCTCAGATGCAGGAGATCTCGATTCAGCCTCTGCACAGTGGGCCCAAACCTCGTGCTACCTTGTGTTTTCAGACTTCCTTCCTCACACTCCTGGCAAACATGTCCTCAAGACTTGGAATTCTGGAACCAAAATACAGCCCTATGCTGGCCCTCCAGAGGAAAAACGTTGCTCTATGGGGATCTCCATAAACCCCAAATGAGGATCAACCTGCTCGGTTCTCGACCTCACCCCAATTGGATTGTTCGGGTTGTCCATTCATCCCTCCCCAGAGCTCTGCTTTGGAATCCCTCTTTTGGTGGGACACCTGAGGTAACAAAACTAAAAGGACTCTTCCCATCCTTCAGATTGACCCCAAACAAATGGGATTGGATCAAATTCACAGAGAGGAAGTCTCGTCCATGGCCCATGAGGCCTCCCCGAGATTCCACAGCCATCATTGACAACAAATCCAGAGACAAAAGTCTGAGCAAGCGCCTCACACTCCCTCTTTTGTCGTATCCAGAAGAGTTCTCCTCACGGTCTGTAGATCGGGCCTGCCATACCTACTTCCCAAACCTAAGCCGAGTTTGTGTTTTCAGACTTCTGTCCCCACATTCCTAGCCCACAGACCCTTCAGGCTGGGGCCCCTGGAGCCACACATCAGGACTGTGCCTGTCCATACCACGGGAATTCTGCCCATTCCATTGTCCACAATCGTACAAATTAGGAAAAACCTCCAGAGTCCCCAAGGACATCCCTATAATTTAGGCCGCCCAGGACAAACAAGGGTCATCTGAAACCAGCTGAGCTTCTGCCTCTACTCAGCGTAGATGGATGTCCCCAGAGAAGAAGATTGAATCAGACAGGCCCCTAGGCCTGAATCAGATTCATTGCTTTCGGTTACAGGTATCTCTCCTCAGAGGCCTGGTTTCCAATATTAGCATATGGGGATTTCATGAGGCAGCAATCAGAGCAAATCTCTTCTCCACATGGGAAAATTATCCTTTGAAGATGTCTCAAAACCTCCAGTTAGGAGAATCCTTCAGGGCCTGTGTGCCACTGCCCCATTACAAGGTCTCCATGGACAGAAATCCACATTAGAACCCATCCGCAGGAAATTCCATTTCAACTCAGCTCCCTTGGTTGCTCCCCCAGAGCGAGCACACTGAACCTGTCTTGACTAGGAGACATTGGAATGTGAGGCGGTCTGCCCAACCATCCATGCTTAGAGCTCTGCTCTGGCGTCGTTCCGTATGGGATGTCCTGGAGCCATCCAACAGGTCTCAAATGTCCAGTAGAAGGAATCCTTGAGTTTTGGAGCATCTCACAACTCCCAACCTGGGAAAATCTAGATGGCTTAGCGATGCCCCCCACCCCCATTTATGAAGGGGAAATCATGGACAGGAACTCCAACCTAAGACAACGTCTGATCTTCACCCTGAATTCAGATGCACGAGATCTCGATGCAGCTCTGCAGAGTGTGCTTTCCTTGTCCTCGCCCTGAAACCTATGACTAGCTTGTGTTCTCAGATTTCCGTCCTCACACTCCTGGCCCCCAAGCCCTCACATTTGGAAATTCGGGACACAAAATGAAGCATTATGCCTGCCTTCCAGAAGAAAAATTTTGACCTATGGAGTTTCTCACATAACCCAAATGAGGATAGACATACACGGCACTCGAATGTACCCAAATTAGATAGTCTAACCTGGCCACTAATACAATGTCTGATACAGAGTGAGCCCGGACCTCCTGACCAAAACCGAGACAGCTGACCGCACACTGAGAACATCACACACACGCCATGGTCTTAGCTCATTATCTCTTCCCAACCTAACTTTTTGGCTTCAGAACTTAGACGTTAACTCCAAGCCCTGAAAAGGATTGAATGTGATGCAGAAATCAAACTCCTCCTTACCCAAGGCAAGAAGCCTTGTGGTTGGAAAGTTGTCAAACGATCAGTGTAGGAGAAACCAGCATTAACCCTGAGGCTCCGCCCATTCTTGAGTGCGAAGAGGGCATAAACACGCATTGTGACACTCAGCGTGAGTCCTGTCCTCTAGTACGTCCTCTCAGTGGCTGGACCATTAGATGTCATAATGGGCTTGACATGTCCCTATTCCCCAATTTTAACCAGATTTCTGGTTGTCCAGTCGCCCCTTCCCAGGGCTTTACTCTGGAATCCCTCATTTGGTGGGACACCTGAGGTTAAAAAACAAAACAAAACAAAACAACAACAACAAAAAAAAAAAAAAACGGACTTCTTCCATCCCACAGAATGACCTCAAACTCTTTGGACAAGGCCAAAACCCAGAGAATAAGACTCATCCATTTCCCATGAAGTCACCTGTAAATTTCACGACCATGAGTGACACGATATCCAGAGAAAAATACTTGAGCAAGATCCTCACACTCGCCCTTTTTTCATATCCTGAAGAGTTCGCCTCAAGTTCTGTAGATCAGTCCTGCCATACCTATGACTCGAAACATAAGACGAGTTTGTGTTTTCAGAAAACTGTCCAAAGAACCCTGGCCTAAACACCCTACAGGTTCAGGTCCCTGGAGCCAACCTGAGGACTCTACTTGCCCTCTCCAAGGGAATTCTGTGTGCCCATTCCAATGGCCACAACTCTACTAATAGGATAAACCTCCAAAGTCCCTGAGGCCATCCCAATAGTGGTGGCTTCCCAGGGCAAACAGTAGTAATCTGAGCCTATCTGAAAACCTACCTGCACTCAGACCCGTAGACTGATGTCCCCAGAGGTAAAAAGAAATGAACAGGCCCCTAGGCCCTAAATGGATCCATTGCTTTGGATCCCAGGCATCTCTCCTCAGAGACCTGGATTTCAATACCAGCATATGGCTGTTTCTTGACTCACACATCAGAACAAATTTCATCTACACATGGGTAACTTGCACGTGGGAGCTGTGTCAAAGCCTCTGTTTAGGAGAACCCTTCAGGGCCCCAGTGCCACCGCTTCATTCCAAGGTCTCCATAGACACAAAAACACATTAGGACCCATCCACAGGAGAGTCCATTTCAACTGAGCGTATTCGGTTCCTCCGCGAGATCTAGCAGATCTAACTTGACTTGTTTCTAGGAGATAATTGGAATATGAGGTGGCCTACCCCGCCATCCATCCTTAAAACCTTGCTCAGAATCGTTGGCCTGGAGCCAACCAACAGGTCTCATTTGTCCTGCAGAAGAATCTTTGCAATTGGGAGCTTCTCAGAACTCCCATCGTGAGAGAACCCTCATGGCCTCATCATCCACCCCCTTCATAAAGGGGCCATCAGGGACATAAAGTCCAACCTGTGCGATCGTCTGATCCTCACCCTGACTTCAGATGCACGAGATCTCGGTTCAGGTCTGTGGATTGTGCCTGCCATTTCCTCTCCCAGAAACCTAAGCCTAGCTTGTGTCCTCAGACTTTTGTCCACAGACTACTGGCTCACAAGCCCTCCAGTTTGGCAATCCAGAACTACAATGCAGCACTCTATCTGCCCTGCAGAAGAAATACATTGCCATCTGGGCTACCTAGAAACCCCAAATGAAAATCAACCTGCACGACACTTGGATATACCCAAAATGTATAGGATGACCTGGGCAATAATGCCCTCTCTGACAGAGCCTGAGCCTGGACATCCTAGGACCACCCAGACAGCAGGCTATAAACTGAGAACATCAGACCCCCCATGGCCTTAGGTCGTTATCCCTTCCCAAACTCAGTTTTCAGGCTTCAGTACCTAGACCTTATCTCCAATCACGGCCCGGGATTGAAAATGATGCAGAAATCAGAACTCCTTCCCAATGGGACGAAAACTTGTGGTTGGCTTGTTGTCCAAGGTTCAGTGTACATGAAACCAGTGTGTTCCTTGAGGCCCCGCCATTGCTCGCGGGCCAGATAGGTAGCAAACACACATTGTGACCCTCAGCCTTAGCCCAGTCCTCAGGTAAGGCCTCTCAGTGGCTGGAGGAAGAGATAGCATATTGGGCTTGCCATGCCCCTAGGCCCCAATTTTTTACCATAGTTCGTGTTGTCCCTTCACTCTTCCCCAGGGCCCTGCTTTGGAATTCCTCTTTTGGTGGGACAACTGAGGTAACAAACCTGAAAGGAGTCCTCCCATACCACAGATTGACGAAAAACAATTGGGAATGGGCCAAATCCACAGAGAGCAATATTCGTCCATGACCCATGAGGCCTCCTCGATATTCCACGGCCATCGCTGATACAAAATCCAGAGACAAAAGCCTAAGCAAGCCCCTCAGACTCGCACTATCTTCATATCCTGAGGATGTCTTTTCATGGTTTGTAGATCACGCCTGCCATACCTACGTCCCCAAACATAAGCTGAGTTTGTGTTTTCAGACTTCTGTCCTCAAAGACCTGGGCCACACACCCTCCAGGCTGGGGACCCTGGAGCCACACATTAGGACTGTGCCTACCCAATCCATGGGAATTCTGCCCATTCCATTGTCCAAAATCGTACAAATTAGGAGAACCCTCCAAAGTCTCTGAGGCCATCCCAATAGTATAGTTCGCCCGGGACAAAAAAGGGCAGTCTGACACCAGCTGAACATCTAACTCCACTCATATCCTAGAAGGATGTCCCCAGAGAAGAAGATTGAACCAGACAGGACCCTAGGCCAAAATCGGATCCATTGCTTTGGTTTACAGGCATGTCTCCTCAAAACCCTGGATTCCAATACCAGCATTGGGGTTTTCCTGAGCCACCCATCAGAACAAACCTCGTCTCCACAATGAAACTTGTGCATGGGAGCTATGTCAAAAGATTAGGAGAATACTTCAGGGTCCCGGTTCCACCGCCCCATTCCAAGGCCCTCATGGACACAAACACACATTAGACCCATCCTTAGGAAAGTCCATTTCAACTCAGCCACCCCGGTTGCTCTCGCAGAGCCATTAGATCTAAACTGTCTTGTCGCTAGGAGACAATTGGAATGCGAGGCGGGCTTCCCAGGCATCCATCCTCGAACGTTGGTCTGGACTCATCCATATGGGATGTCCTGGAGCTGTCCAACAGGTCTCAATTGTCCCGCAGAAGGAATCCTAGGAGGGGGCATCCCACCACTCCCAACGGGGGAAAACCTCCACTCTCTCGAGAATCTGGTCCCTTCATGAAGGGGCCGTCATGAACAGAAAATCCAAGCTGAGCCAACGTCTGATCCTCGCTCTGACTTCAGATGCATGAGATATTGCTTCAGATCTTCAGGGGGTACATGCCGTGCCCTCGCCCTGAAACCCAAGTCTAGCTTGTGTTCTCAGACTTCCATCCTCACACTCCTGGCCCCGAAGTCACAAGTTTAGCAATTCTGGACCATCATTGCAGCACTCTGCGTGCCCTCTAGAAAAAATATATTGCCTAATGAGCTGCGCGGGCACATTAAATGACAATAAACCTACACGGCACTCGAATGTACCCAAATTATATAGTCAAACCGGGGCAGTAATGCACTGTCTGACACAACCTGAGCCGGGACCTCCTGAGCAACACCCAGACAACTGACCGCACAAAATTCCTGAGGCCCATTCCAATGGCCACAACCCTACTAAGAGTATAAATCTCCAAAATTCCTGAGGCCTTCCCAATAGTTGTGGCTTCCCAGGACAAACAGAGGCAATCTGAGCCCATCTGAGCACCTACCTGCACTCAGACCCGTAGACTGATATCCCCAGAGGTAATAAGGAAGGAACAGGCCCCTAGGCACCTATCGGATACATTGCTTTGGTTTCCAGGCATCTCTCCTCAGAGGCCTGGATTTCAATAACAGCATATGGCTGTTTCTTGACTCACCCATCAGAACAAATCTCATCTACACATGGGAACCTTGCACGATGGAGCTGTGTGAAAGCCTCTCTTTAGGAGAACCCTTCAGGGCCCCAGTGCCACCGCTTCATTCCAAGGTCTCTGTAGACACAGAATCATATTAGGACACATCCACGGGAGAGTCCATTTCAACTAAGTTACTTTGGTTGCTCCGCAGATCCAGCAGATCTAACCTGTCTTGTTTCATGGAGAAAATGGGAATGGGAGGTGGGCTACCCAACCATCCATCCTTAGAACCCTGCTCGGAATCATTGTCCTGGAGCCAACCAACAGGTCTCAGTTCTCCTGCAGAAGAATCTTTGCAGTTGGAGGCTTCTTACAACTCCCATCATGGGAAAACCCCCATGGCCTCGTGATCCACCTCCCCTTCAAGAAGGGGCCATCAGGTACAGAATGTCCAACCTGAGCGATCGTCTGATCCTCGCCCTGACTTCAGATGCACGAGATCTCGATTCTGGTCTGTAGATTGTGCCTGCCATATCCTCACCCAGAAACCTAGGCCTAGCTTGGGTTCTCAGACCTCCGTCCTCAGACTACTGGCCCACAAGCCCTCCAGTTTGGCAATCCTGAACTACAATGCAGCACTCGGCCTGCAATCCAGAAGTAAAACATTGCCCTCTGGGGCTACCCAGAAACCCCAAATGAAGATCAACCTGCACGCCATTCGGTTGTACCCCACATATATAGGCTGACCTGGGCACTAATGCACTTTCTGACACAGCCTGAGCCTGGACCGCCTGGCCCCACCCAGACAGCTGGCCGCACACTGAGCACATCGGACCCGCCATGGCCTTAGGTCGTCATCTCTTCTCAACCTCGGTTTTCAGGCTTCAGAACCTAGAACTTATCCCCTATCACGGCCCGGGTTTGAAAATGATGCAGAAATAAGAACTCTTTCCCCATGGCAAGAAACCTTGTGGTTGGCATGTGTCCAAGGTTCATTGTACTTGAAACCAGTGTGGCCCATGAGGCCCCGCCCATGATTGCGGGCCACATTGTTCACAAATACACATTGGGACCCTCAGTTTGAGCCCTGTCCTCAAGTAAATCCTCTCAGTGGCTGGACCATGAGCCCGCATATGGGGCCTGCCATGCCCCAAGTCACCCAATCTTAACCAGAAGTAGAGACATCTAGTCACCCCTACTCAGGGCTCTGCTCAGGAATCCCTCTTTGGTGGGACATTTGAATAAGTAAACACAGAAAGGATTCCTCCCACCCACAGAATGACCCCAATCACTTGGGATCAGGCCATCCCCAGAGAGAAAGAATCGTCCATGGCCCATGAGGCGACCCGACATTCCACGGCCACTATTGTCACAAAATCCAGAAACATAAGCCTCACCCTTAGGTCATAGCCCAAAAAATTATCCTCATAGTCTGTAGATCGGGCCTGCCATACCTACGTCCCCAAACCTAAGCCGAGTTTGTGTTTTCAGACTTCTTTCCTGACATCCCTGTCCCACACACCCTCCAGGCTGAGGCCCCTGGAGCCACACTTCAGGACTGTGCCTGCCCTCTCCAAGGAAATTCTTCCCATTCCATTGGCCACAACCCTACAGATTAGGAGAAACCTCCAAAGTCCCAGAGGCCATTCCAATAGTGTAGGCCGCCCAGTACAAAGAGGGGTGATCTGTCACAAGCTGAGCAACGACCTCAACTCACCCGTAGACAGATATCCCAAGAGAAAGGTATTAAACTGGTCAGGCCCCTAGAACGTAATTGGTTCCATTGCTTTTGTTTCTTAGCATCTCTCCTCAGAGGCCTGTTTTCCAATACCAGCATATGGGGGATTCCAGAGATACCAATCAGAACAAATCTTGTCTCCACATGGGAAACTTATCCGTTGGAGCTCTGTAAAAACCTCCAGTTAGGAGAAACCTTCAGGTAACCGGAGCCACCGCCCTATTCCAAGGTCTCCATGGAAACAAACCCGCATTATTTAAATTCGGCAGGAGAGTACATTTCAACTCAGCCCCGTTGATTACTCCCCCAGAGCCAGAGTATCAAAACTGCCTTGTTGCTAGGAGACAACTGGAATGCAAAGCAGACTCACTAGGCAACCATATTTGGAATCCTGCTCTGGCGCCGTTCCATATGGGATGTCCTGGGAGCCTTCCAACAGGTCTTGACTGTCCTGCAGAAGGAATCCTTGCAGATTGGAGCATCTCACAACTCCTATCGTGGGAAAACCTACATGGCCTCATGAGGTGCTCCCCTTTATAAAGGGGCCATCATGGACAGAAACTCCAACCTGAGCCAACTTCTGATCCATTGCTTTGGTTTCTATGTATCTCTCCTCAGAGGCCTGGTTTCCAGTATCACAATATGGGGGTTTCCTAAGGAAACAATCAGAACAGATCTCATCTCCACATGAGAAACTTGCTCTTTGGAGCTGTGTCAATACCTCAGCTTAGGAGGATCCTTCAGGGCGCTGGCACCATGGCCCAATTCCAAGGTCTCCAGGGACACAAACTTACACTATGATCCATACTCAGGAGAGTCCATTTCAAATCAGCCCCCTCTGCTGCTCACCCAGAGCCAGCAGATCAAACCTGCCTTGTCACTAGGAGACAGTTGGAAAGCGAAGTGGGCTGCCCAGGCATCCATCCTTAGAACGCTGCTCTGGAGAATTACTTTATGGGACGTCTTGAATCCAACCAACCTGTCTTGACTGTCTCGCAGAATGAATCCTTGTGGTTTGAAGCATCACACAATCCCACTGTGAGAAAACCTCCATTTCCTCATGATGCCCCACACCTTCATAAATGGGCCATCATGGACAGAAACTCCATCCTAAGCCAAAGTCTGATCCGCGCCCTGAATTCAGAAGCACGAGATCTCGATTCAGCACTTGAGAGTGTGCCTGCTGTGCCCTCGCCACGAAACCTAAGCCTAACTTGTGTTCTCAGACTTCCGTCTTCACAATCCTGGCCACACCCCTCCAGTTTGGCAATTCTGGAGACACAATGCGGCACTCTGCCTGCCCTCCAGAAGAAAAATGTTGCCCTATAGGGCTAACCAGAAACGCCAAATGAGTAACAACCTGCATGCCACTCGACGATACCCCAATTTTACAATCTAGCCTGTGCACTAAAGCCCTGTCTGACACAGCGTGAAGGCAGACCGCCAGTCCAACACCCAGACAGCTGGCCGTACACTGAGCATATCAAACCCAAAATGGCTTTCGGCCATCATCTCTACCCAACCTCAGTTTTCACCTTCAGAACCTAGACCTTATCTCCACTCACTGCTGAGGAGTGAACGTGATACAAGAATCAGAACTTCTCCTTCGCCATGGCAAGAAACCTTGTGGTTGGCATGTGGTCCAACGTTCATTGTAGGAGAAAGCAGCATGGACTATGAGGCCCCACCTATCCCTGAGGGCTACAATTTGCACAAACACACATTGTGACCCTCAGCGTGAGCCCTATCCTCATGTAAAGCCTCTTAGTGACTGGAACAACAGCCCACATATGGGGCTTGCCAAGCCCCTAGTCCCCCAATCTCAACCAGAGTTAGAGATGTCTAGTCAACCCTACTCAGGGCACTGCTCTGGAATCCCTCTTTGGTGGGACACCTGAGTTAAAATAAAAATACAGAAAGGACTCTTCCCATCCACAGAATGATCCCAACCACTTGGGATCAGGCCAAATCACCAGAGAAAGACTTGTCCATGGCCCTTGAGGACACCCCGTCATTCCACGGCCACCGTAGGCACAAAAACCAGAGACAAGAGCCCGAGCAAACGCCACATACTCGCCCTTTGTTCATAGCCCAGAAAATTCTCACGGTCTGTAGATGGAGCCTTCATACATACATCCCCAAACCTAAGCTGAGTTTGTGTTTTCAGACTTCTGTCCCCACAGTCCTGGCCCACACACCATCCAAGCTGGGGCCCCTGGAGCCACACCTGAGGACTGTGGCTTCCCTCTCCAGGGGAATTCTGCCATTTCCATTGGACACAACCCTATAGATTAGGAGAAACCTCCAAACTCCCCGAGGCCATCCCAATAGTGTTGGCTGCCCAGGACAAACAGGGATGATCTTTCACAAGTTAGGAAACTACCTCCACTCAGACCCAGAGACAGATATCCCCATAGAATAAGATTGAACTGGACAGGCACTTAGGCCCTAATCAGATCCATTGCTTTTGTTTCCAGGCATCTCTCCTCAGAGGCCTGGTTACCAATACCAGCATATGGGGGATTACTGAGGCACTCATAGAAAAATCTCGTCTCCACATAGGAAATGTACTCTTTGGAGCTCTATAAAAACCTCTGTTTAGGAGAATCTTTCAGGGCCCAGGATCAAGCGCCCCATTCCAAGGTCTCCATGGACTTAAACCCACATTATGATCTATCCTCGGTAGAGTCCATGTCAACTCATCCCCCTTGGTTTCTCCCCCAGGGCCTGCAGATCAAACCTGCCTTGTTGCTAGGAGACAACTAGAATGGGAGGCGGGCTGCCCAGGCATCCTTCCTTAGAACCCTACTCTGGAGTCGTTCCATATGGGACATCCTAGAGCCATCCAACAGGTCTCAAGTGTCCCACAGAAGGAATCTTTGCAGTCTGGTGCATCTCACAACTCCCATTGTGGGAAAATCTTCATGGCCTCTTGAGACGCTCCACTTTATAAAGGGGCCATCATGGACAGAAACTCCAACCTGAGCAAACGTCTGATATTCGCCCTGGCTTAAGGTGCATGAGATCTTGATTCAGCTCTGCAGAGTGTGCCTTCTGTGCCCTCACGCCAAAAACTAAGCCTAGCTGGTATTCTCAGACTACCGTCCTCACACCCCTGGCCCAGAAGCCCTACAATTTGGCAATACTGGGGCCACAATGCAGCACTCTGCCTGCCCTCCAGAAGAAAAACGTTGCCTTATGGAGCTACCTAGAAACCCGAATGAGGATCAACTGAACGCCACTCGACTGCACCCCAAATATACTGTCTACCCTGTCTAATGCCCTGTCTGACACAGCATGAGCCCACACCTCCAGACGTATGCTCAACAGCTAGCCACACACTGAGCTCATTGTACCCATCAGGTCCTTAGGTCTTCATCTCTTCCCAACCTCGGTTTTCGGGTTTCAGAACCTAGACCTAAACTCCAATCACTGTCCAGGGGTGAACGTGATGCAGAAATCACAACTCTTCCTTCGCCATGGCCGGAAACCTTGTGGTTGGCATATTCTCCAACGTTCAGTGTAGGAGAATCCAGCGTGGCCCATGAGGCCCTTCCCATGCTTGAGGGCCTTGTTGGGCACAAATAGGCACTGTGACCCTCAGCATGAGCCCTGTCCTCAAGGAAGACCTCTCAGTGTCTGAATCAAGAGCCCACACATTGGACTTGCCATGCCCCTAGGCCCCCAAACTTAAACAGAGGTGGGGTTATCCAGTTGTCCCTACCAAGGACTCTGCTCGGGAATCCCTCTTTATTGGCACACATGAGGTACATAAAATAAAATAAAAAAACAGAAAGGACACCTCCCATCCCACAGAATGTACCCAAACTCTTGGGATTGGGTTAAATCCTCAGAGAAGGAAAGCCGTTCACAACCCATGAGGCCATGCCAGCATTCGACCCACATTGTTGACACAAATCCAGAGACAAAACCTGAGCACGCACCTCAAACTCACCCTTTTACATATCCCGAAGTGTTATAACGGTCTGTAGATTGGGCGTGCCATACCTATGTCCCCAATCCTAAGCGGAATTTGTGTTTTCAGACTTCTGTCCCCACAGGCCTGGCCCACACAACCTCAAGGCTGGGCCCCTAGAGCCAAACTCAGAACTGTGCCTGCCCTCTCCAGGGGATTTCTGCCCATTCCATTGGCCACAACCCTATAGATTAGGAGAAACTCCAAAATCCGAGGCCATTCCCAATATTATAGGCTGCCCAGGACAAAAAGGGGCGATCTGACACAAGCCGAGCAACTACCTCCCCTCAGATCCATAGACACGTATCCCCAGGAAAGAGATTGAACCGGACAGACACCTAGGCCCTAATCATATCCAATGCCTTTGTTTCCAGGCATATCTCCTCAGAGGCCTGGTTTCCAATACCAGCATATGGGAGATTCCTTAGGCACTCATCAAAACAATTCTCTTCTCTACATAGGAAACGTACTCTTTAGAGCTCCATCAAAACCTCCAGTTATGAACATCCCTCAAGGCCCCGGATCAAGCACCCCATTCCAAGGTCTCCATGGACACAAATGCACATCATGACCCATCCTCAACTCACCCATTTCAACACACCCGCCTCGGTTACTCCACTAGATCCAGCAGATCGAACTTGCCTTGGCGCTATGAGACACCTCGAGTGGGAGGCAGGCTGCCCAGGCATCCATCCTTACAACCCTGCTCTGGATAACTTCCTTATGGGATGTCCTGGAGCCATCCAGCAGGTCTCGACTGTCCCACGGAAGGAATCATTGCGGTTTGGAGCATCTCACAATTCCCATCGTGGGAAAACCTCCATGGCCTCGTGACACCCTCCCCTTCATGAAGGGGCCGTCATGGACAGAAACTCCAACCTGAGCCAACGTCTGATCCTGGCTCTGTCTTCAGGTACACGGGATCTCGAATCATCTCTGCAGAGGGTTCCTGCCGTCCCCTCACCCCGAAATCTAAGTCTGGCTAGTGTTCTCAGAATTTTTTCCTCACACTCCTGGCCCACAAGCCTTCCAGTTTGGGTATTCGGGAGCCACTATGTGGCACTGTGTCTTCCTTCCAGAAGAAAAACGTTGCCCTCTGGGGCTACCCAGTAACCACAAATGAGTACCAACCTGCACGAAACTCAGCTGCACCCCAATGATACAGTCTAGCCTGGGCACTAATTTCCTGTCTGCCGCAGCCTGAGCCTGCACCTGCCAACCCACACTCACCAGCTGGCCGAACACTGAGCACATCAGTCACACCATGGCCTTAGGTCTTCATCTCTTCCAAACCTCAGTTTTCAGGCTTCAGAACCTAGACCTTAAATCCAATCAGAGTCCAGGAGTGAAAGTGTTGCAGAAATTAGAACTCCTTCTTCCCCATTGCCAGAAACCTTGTGGTTGCCATATTGTGCAACGTTCAGTGTAGGAGAAACCAGCATGGTACATTAGGCCACGCCCTGACTTGAGGGGCTCCTTGGGCACAAAAACACATTGTGAAACTCAATGTGAGCCCTATGCTCAAGGAAGGCCTCTCAGTGTCTGGACCAAGAGCCCACATAAGGGGCTTGCCATGTTCTTAGGTCCCAATGTTAACCAGAGTTCTGGTTGTCCAGTCGACTCTGCTGTGGAATCCCTCTTTTGGTGGTCCACCTGAGGTAAAAAAAAAAAAAAAAACAGAAAGGCCTCCTCCCTTCCCACAGAATGACCCCAAACTCTTGGGATTGGGTCAAATCCCCAGAAAGGGAGCCTCATCGATGGCCCATGAGGACACCCGGACATTCCATGGCAATCGGTGACACATATCCAGAAAAAAATAAGCAAGAGCAAGCACCTCACTTTCGCCCTTTGTTCATATCCCGAAGAGTTCTCCTCACGGTCTATATATCGGGCAGGCCATACCACAGACCCAAACCTAAGTGGAGTTTGTGTTTTCAGACTTTTGTCCAAATAGCCCTGGACCACACACGCTCCACACTTGGGTCCCTGGAGCCACACCTCAGGACTGTGCTTCCCTTTCAAGAGAATTCTTCCCATTCCATTGGCCACAACCTTGCAAATTAGGAAAAACCTCCAAAGTTACCGAGGCCATCCCAATAGTGTAGGCCGCCCAGGACAAACAGGTGTGATCTCAAACCAGCTGAGCAACTACCTCCACTCAGACAAAAGATGTCCCCAGAGAAGAATATTGAACCGGACAGGCCCCTAGGCCCTAATCAGATCCATTGCTTTAGTTTCCAGGCATCTCTCCTCAGAGGCCTCATTTCCAATACCAGCAAATGGTGGTTTCCTGAGGCACCAATAAGAACAAATCTCGTCTCCCCATGGAAAACTTGCTCATTGGAGCTTTGTTATCACCTCTGGTTAGGAGAATCCTTCAGGGCCCTGGTGCCACTGCCCCATACCAAGGTCTCAATGGACTCAAACCAACATTAAGACCATCCTCAGGAAAGTCCATTTCAACTCATTTAAGATCATCCTCAGGAAAGTCCTTTCCCACTCAGCCCCCTCTGATGCTACCCCAAGCCAGCAGATCAAACGTTTCTTGTTGCTAGGAGACAATTGGAATTGAGGCTGTCTGCCCAGGCATCCATACTTAGAACCCTGTTCTGGAAAAATACCTTATGAGACGTCCTGGAGCCATCCAACAAATCTTAATTGTCCCACAGAAGGAATCCTTGCGGTTTGGAGCATCTCACAACTCTAATAGTGGGAAAAACCCCATGGCCTCATAATGCCCCCCCCCCCCTTCATGAAGGGGCCAACATGGACAGAAACTCCAACCTGAGCCAAAGTCTGATCCTCGACCTGACTTCAGACTCATGAGATCTCAATTCAGCTCTGCAGAGTGTGCCTGCCATGTCCATTCCCCGAAACCTAAGCCTAGCTTGTGTTCTCAGACTTCCGTCCTCACTCTCCTGGCCCACAAGCCCTCCAGTTTGGGAATTCCGAAGCCACAATGCAGCACTCTGCCTGCCCTCCAGAAGAAAAACTTTGCCCTATGCTGCTAATAAGAAACCCCAAATGATTATCTAATGCATGCCACTCGACTGTAAAGCAATATACAGCCTACCCTGAATACGAATGCCCTGTCTGGCACAGCCTGAGACAAGACATCCCAAACGACACCTAGACAGCTGGCTCCAACCTGGACACAAGGGACCCGCTATGGCTGTAGTTCGTCATCTCTTCCCCAACCTCGGTTTTCAGGCTTCAGAACCTAAACCTTATCTCCAATCACTGCCCAGGGGTGAACGTGATGCAGAAATTAGAATTCCTCCTTCCCCATGGCCAGAAACCTTGTGGTTGGCATGTTGTCCAACGTTCAATGTGGGAAAACCTGCAATGTCGGAAAGGCCCTGCCAGTGCTTGAGGGCCGCCTAGGGCACAGACATGCATTGTGACCTGTAGCGTGAGTCCCGTATTAAAGTAACGCCTCTCAGTGGCTGGACCAAGATCCTGCATATGGGGCTTGTCATATCCATAGCCCCCCAGGCTTAACCAGAAAGCGAGTATTCCAGTTGTCAGTACCCACTGCTATGCTCCAGAATCCCTCTACTGGGGGGACACATGAAGCAGAAAACAGGACTCTTCCCTTCCCACAGAATGACCCCAAACTCTTGGGGGCTGGACAAACTACCAGAGAGGGAGACTTCTACGACCCATGAGGCTACTCCTACATTAAACGGCCATTGTGGACAAAATATCCAGAGACAAAAGACTGAGCGACTGCCTCCCTCTCACCCTTCTTTCATATCCAGAGGAGCTCCCCTCACGGACTGTAGATCAGGCCTGCCATAACCTCGGCCCCAAACCTGAGATGAGTTTGGGTTTTTGGATGTCTGTCTGCACAGCCGTGGCCCACACCGCCTCCAGGCTGGGGTCTCTGGAGCCACACCACAGAACTGTGCCTGCTCTCTCCTAAGAAACTGCCCATTCCATTGGCCACAACTCTACAAAATAGTAGAAACCTCAAGGTCCCCAAGGACATCCCACTACCGCAAGCCGCACTGGACAAACAGGGGCATTATGACACCAGCTGAGCAACTACTACCTCCATGCAGACACACAGACTGATATCCACCGAGACAGAAGATTGAACCAGAGAGGCCCCTAGGCCCTATTATGAACTCTTGGTTTGGTGTCCAGGTATCACTCCTCAGAGGCCTGGGTTCGAAGACCAGCATATGGGGCAATCCGGAGGCACCAGACAGAACAACTCTCATCTCCGCATGGAAAGCTTCCTTGTTGGAGTTGTGTCAAACCCTTCGGGTTGGAGAATCCTGCAGTGTCCCTTAGCTACTGCCACATTCCAAGGTCTCCATGGCCACCAACCCACATTATGACTCATCCTCAGGCAAGTCCATTTAAACTCAGCCTTCTGGGTAGCTCACCCAAGAGCCCGCAGATTGAGCGTGCCTTGTCTCGACCAGGCAATGGGAAGGTGAGTTGGCGTTTCTCGGCATCCATGCTTAGGCCCCTGCTCCCGAGTCTTTCTGTATGGGGCATCCTGGAACCATCCAATAGTACTCGACTGTTCTGAAGAAGGAAACTTTGAAGTTTGAAGAAGCTCACAGCTCCCAGCGTAGGGAAACCTCCCTGGCCTCATGACGCCCCCACCCCCTTCAGGAAGGGGCCGTCATGGACACAAACTCCAGCTTGAGGCAACATCTGATACTCGCCCTGACCTCAGATGGAGGAGATCTCGATTCAGCCTCTGCACAGTGGGCCCAAACCTCGTGCTACCTTGTGTTTTCAGACTTCCTTCCTCACACTCCTGGCAAACATGTCCTCAAGACTTGGAATTCTGGAACCAAAATGCAGCCCTATGCTGGCCCTCCAGAAGAAAAACGTTGCTCTATGGGGATCTCCATAAACCCCAAATGAGGATCAACCTGCTCGGTTCTCGACCTCACCCCAATTGGATTGTTCGGGTTGTCCATTCATCCCTCCCCAGAGCTCTGCTTTGGAATCCCTCTTTTGGTGGGACACCTGAGGTAACAAAACTAAAAGGACTCCTCCCATCCTTCAGATTGACCCAAAACAATTGGGATTCAACCAAATTCACAGAGAGGAAGTCTCGTCCATGCCCCATGAGGCCTCCCTGAGATTCCACAGCCATCGTTGACAACAAATCCAGAGACAAAAGTCTGAGCAAGCGCCTCACACTCGCTCTTTTGTCGTATCCCGAAGAGTTCCCCTCAGGGTCTGTAAATCGGGCCTGCCATACCTACTTCCCAAACCTAAGCCGAGTTTTTGTGTTTTCAGACTTCTGTCCCCACATTCCTGGCCCACAGACCCTTCAGGCTGGGGCGCCTGGAGCCACACATCAAGACTGTGCCTGTCCATACCACGGGAATTCTGCCCATTCCATTGTCCACAATCGTACAAATTAGGAAAAACCTCCAGAGTCCCCAAGCACATCCCAATAATGTAGGCTGCCCAGGACAAACAAGGGTCATCTGAAACCAGCTGAGCATCTACCTCTACTCAACGTAGATGGATGTCCCCAGAGAAGAAGATTGAATCAGACAGGCCCCTAGGCCTGAATCAGATTCATTGCTTTCGGTTACAGGTATCTCTCTTCAGAGGCCTGGTTTCCAGTATTAGCATATGGGGATTTCATGAGGCAGCAATCAGAACAAATCTCTTCGCCACATGGGAAAATTGTCCTTTGAAGATGTCTCAAAACCTACAGTTAGGAGAATCCTTAGGGCCTGTGTGCCACTGCCCCATTACAAGGTCTCCATAGACACAAAAACACATTAGGACCCATCCACAGGAGAGTCCATTTCAACTGAGCGTATTCGGTTGCTCCGCGAGATCCAGCAGATCTAACTTGTTTTGTTGCTAGGAGACAATTGGAATGTGATGTGGCCTACCCCGCCATACATCCTTAAAACCCTGCTCGGAATCGTGGGCCTGGAGCCAACCAACATGTCTCAATTGTCCTGCAGAAGAATCTTTGCAGTTGGGAGCTTCTCAGAACTCCAATCGTGAGAGAACCCCCATGGCCACATGATCCCCCCCCTTCATAAAGGGGCCATCAGTGACATAAGGTCCAACCTGAGCGATCGTCTGATCCTCACCCTGACTTCAGATGCGCGAGATCTCGGTTCAGGTCTGTAGATTGTGCCTGCCATGTCCTCACCTAGAAACCTAAGCCTTGCTTGTGTCCTCAGAGTTCTGTCCACAGAATACTGGCTCACAAGCCCTTCATTTTGGCAATCCAGAACTACAATGCAGCACTCTACCTGCCCTGCAGAAGAAATACATTGAATTCTGGGGCTACCTAGAAACCCCAAATGAAGATCAACCTGCACGACACTTGGCTATACCCAAATATATAGGTGACATGGGCAATAATGCCCTTTCTGACACAGCCTGAGCCTGGACCTCCTAGGCCCACCCAGACAGCTGGCTACAAACTGAGAACTTCAGACCCCCCATGGCCTTAGGTCGTTATCCCTTCCCAACCTCAGTTTTCAGGCTTCAGAACCTAGACCTTATCTCAAATCACTGCCCAGGTTTGAAAATGATGCAGAAATTAGTACTCCTTCACAATGGCAGGAAAACTTGTGGTTGGCTTGTTGTCCAACGTTCAGTGTAGTGGAAACCAGTGTGTCCCTTGAGGCCCCGCCATTGCTCGCGGTCCAGATAGGTAGCAAACACACATTGTTACCCTCAGCCTTACCCCAGTCCTCAGGTAAGGCCTCTCAGTGGCTGGATGAAAGACAGCATATTGGGCTTGCCATGCCCCTAGGCCCCAATTTTAAACCATAGTTCGTGTTGTCCCTTCACTCTTCCCCAGGGCTCTGCTTTGGAATTCCTCTTTTGGAGGGACACCTGATGTAACAACCCTGAAAGGAGTCCTCCATCCACAGATTGACGAATAACAATTGGGATCGGGCCAAATCCACAGAGAGCAAAATTCGTCCATGGCCCATGAGGCCTCCCCAACATTCCATGGCCATCGCTGATACAAAATCCACAGACAAAAGCCTAAGCAAGCGCCTCAGACTCACACTATCTTCACATCCTGAAGTTGCCTTCGCATGGTTTGTAGATCGGGCCTGCCATACCTACGTCCCCAAACATAAGCTGAGTTTGTGTTTTCAGACTTCTGTCCTCAAAGTTCCAAAATCGTACAAATTAGGAGAACCCTCCAAAGACCCTGAGGCCATCCTACTAGTATAGGCCGCCCGGGACAAAAAAGGGCAGTCTGACACAAGCTGAGCATCTATCTCCACTCATACCCTAGAATGATGTCCCCAGAGAAGAAGATTGAACCAGACAGGACCCTCGGCCAAAATCGGATCCATTGCTTTGGTTTACAGGCATGTCTCCTCAAAACCCTGGGTTCCAATACCAGCATTGGGGTTTTCCTGAGGCACCCATCAGAACAAACCTCGTCTCCACAAGGAAACTTGTGCATGGGAGCTATGTCAAAAGCTTAGGGGAATACTTCAGGGTCCCGGTGCCACCGCCCCATTCCAAGGCCCTCATGGACACAAACACTCATTAGACCCATCCTCAGGAAAGTCCATTTCAACTCAGCCACCCTGGTTGATCCGGCAGAGCCATCAGATCTAAACTGTCTTGTAGCTAGGAGACAATTGGAATGCGAGGCGGGCTTCCCAGGCATCCATCCTCGAACGTTGGTCTGGACTCATAAATATGGGATGTCCTGGAGCTGTCCAACAGGTCTCAATTGTCCCGTAGAAGGAATCCTTGGAGGGGGCATCCCACCACTCCCGACGTGGGAAAACCTCCACGGCCTCGAGATTCAGCTCCCTTTATGAAGGGGCCGTCATGAACAGAAAATCCAAGCTGAGCCAACGTCTGATCCTCGCTCTGACTTCAGATGCATGAGATATTGCTTCAGATCTTCAAGGGGTACATGCCGTGCCCTCGCCCTGAAACCCAAGTCTAGCTGTCCCTAGGACCCTCAGCGTGAGTCCTGTCCTCTTGTACGTCCTCTCAGTGGCTGGACCATTAGATGTCGTAATGGGCTTGACATGTCCCTAGAACCCAATATTTAACCAGATTTCTGGTTGTCCAGTCGCCCCTCCCCAGGGCTCGACTCTGGAATCCCTCATTTGTTGGGACACCTGAGGTTGAAAAACAAAACAAAACAAATCAACAACAAGAGAACCACGGACTTCTTCCATCCCACAAAATGAACCCAAACTCTTTGGACGGGGCCAAACCCCCAGAGAGTAAGACTCCTCCATTTCCCATGAAGTCACCCGGAAATTTCACGACGATGAGTGACACGATATACAGAGACAAAAACTTGAGCAAGAGCCTCACACTCGCCCTTTTTTCATATCCCGAAGAGTTCTCCTCATGGTCTGTAGATCAGTCCTGCCATACCTCTGACCCGAAACATAAGCCGAGTTTGTGTTTTCAGACAACTGTCCAAACAGCCCTGACATAACACCCTAGAGGCTCAGGCCCCTGGAGCCAAACCTAACGACTGTGATTGCCCTCTCCAAGGGAATTGTGTGTGCCCATTCCAATGGCCACAACCCTACTAATAGAATAAACGTCCAAAGTCCCTGAGGCCATCCCAATACTTGTGGCTTCCCAGGACAAACAGGGGCAATCTGGGACGATCTGAGCACCTACCTGCACTCAGACCATAGACTGATGTACCCAGAAGTAAAAAGGAACGAACAGGCCCCTAGGAACCTATCGGATTCATAGCTTTGGTTTCCAGGCATCTCTCCTCAGAGGCCTGGGTTTCAATAACAGCACATGGCTGTTTCTTGACTCACCCATCAGAACAAAGCTCATCTACACATGGGAAACTTGCATGATGGAGCTGTGTGAAAGCCTCTCTTTAGGAGAACTCTTCAGTGCCCCAGTGCCACCTCTTCATTCCAAGATCTCCATAGACACAAAATCATATTAGGACACATTCACGAGAGAGTCCATTTCAACTCAGCCTCCTCGGTTGCTCCCCCAGATTCAGCAGATCTAACCTGTCTTGTTGCTTGGAGACAATTGGAATGCGAGGTGGGCTACCCAGCCATCCATCCTTAGAACCCTGTTCGGAATCGTTGTCCTAGAGCCAACCAACAAGTCTCAATTGTCCTGCAGAAGAACCTTTGCAGTTGGGAGCTTCTCAGAACTCCGATCGTGGGAAAACCCCCGTGGCCTCGTGATCGACCCCCCCCCCTTCAAGAAGGGGCCATCAGGGACAGAATGTCCAACCTGAGCGATCGTCTGATCCTCGCCCTGACTTCAGATGCACGAGATCTCGATACAGGTCTCACCCAGAAACGTAGGCCTAGCTTGGGTTTTCAGACTTCAGTGCTCAGACTACTGGCCCACAAGCCCTACAGTTTGGCAATCCAGAACTTCAATGCAGCACTCTGCCTGTTCTCCATAATAAAAACATTGCCCTCTGGGGCTACCCAGAAACCCCAAAATGAGGATCAACCTGCACGCCATTCGGCTGTACCCCAAATATATAGGCTGACTTGGGCACTAATTCCCTTTCTGAGACAGCCTGAGTGTGGACCTCCTGGCCCCACCCAGACAGCTGGCCGCACACTGAGCACATCGGATCCGCCATGGCCTTAGGTCGTCATCTCTTCTCAATCTCGGTTTTCAGGCTTCAGAACCTAGACCTTATCTCCAAGCATGGCCCGGGTTTGAAAATGATGCAGAAATCAGAAGTCTTTCCCAGAACGCTTTCCCCATGGCAAGAGACCTTATGGTTGGCATGTTGTCCAAGGTTCAGTGTAGTTGAAACCAGTGTGGCCCATGAGTCCCCGCCCATGCTTGCGGGCCACATTGGTCACAAACAAACATTGTGATCATCAGCCTGAGCCCAGTCCACAGGTAAGGCCTCTCAGTGGCTGGATGGAGAGACAGCATATTGGGCTTGCCATGCCCCTAGGCCCCATTTTTAATCATAGTTCGGGTTGTCCCTTCACTCTTCCCCAGGGCTCTGCTTTGGAATTCCTCTTTTGGTGGGACACCTGAGGTAACAAACCTGAAAGGAGTCCTCCCATCCCACAGATTGACGAAAAACAATTGGCATCGTGCCAAGTCCACAGAGAGCAAGATTCGTCCATGGCCCCTGAGGCCTCCCCATCATTCCACGGCCATTTCTGATGCAAAATCCAGAGACAAAAGCCTGAGCATGCGCCTCAGACTCGCTCATTCTTCATATCCTGAAGAGTTCCTCAGATAAGAACCTACACAGCACTCGAATGCACCCAAAATATATAGTCTAACCTGGGCACTAATGCACTGTCTGACAACCTGAGCCCGGACCTCGTGACCAACACCCAGACAGCTGACCGCACACTGAGCGCATCAGACCCGCCATGGCCTTAGGTCATCATCTCTTCCCTACCTCAGTTTTCAGGCTTCAGAACCTAGACCTTATCTCCAATAACTGCCCAGGGGTGACTGTGATGCAGAAATCAGAACTCTTCCTTACCCATGGCAAGAAACCTTGTGGTTGGCATGTTGTCCAACGTTCAGTGTAGGAGAAACAAGCATTCACCCTAAGGTCCCGCCCATTCTTGAGTGCGACGAGGGCATAAACACGCATTGTGACCCTCAGCGTGAGTCCTGTCCTCTAGTACGTCCTCTCAGTGGCTGGACCATTAGATGTCATAATGGGCTTGACATGTCCTTGGGCCCCAATTTTTAACCAGATTTCTCGTTGTGCAATCGCCCCTCCCCAGGACTCTACTCTGGAATCCCTCATTTGGTGGGGTTTGAAAAACAAAAGAAAACAACAACAACAACAACACACACACACAAAAAAAAACGGACTTCTTCGATCCCACAGAATGACCCCAAACTCTTTGGACGGGGCCAAACCCCCAGAGAGTAAGACTCTTCCATTTCCCATGAAGTCTCCCGGATATTTCATGACCATGAATGGCACGATATCCAGAGATAAAAACTTGAGCAAGAGCCTCACACTCGCCCATTTTTCATATCCTGAAGAGTTCTCCTCATGGTCTGTAGATCAGTCCTGCCATACCTATGACCCGAAACATAATCCGAGTTTGTGTTTTCAGACAACTGTCCAAACAGCCCTGGCCTACACACCCTAAGGCTCAGGCCCCTGGAGCAATCCTGAGGACTGTACTTGCCCTCTCCAAGGGAATTCTGTGTGCCCATTCCAATGGCCACAAACCCTACTAATAGAATAAACCTCCAAAGTCCCTGAGGCCATCCCAATAGTGGTGGCTTCCCAGGACAAACAGGAGCAATCTGAGCCCATCTGAGAACCTACCTGCACTCACACTCGTAGACTGATATCCCAGAGAGTTAAAAAGGAATGAACAGGCCCCTAGGCCCTAATCGGATCCATTGCTTTGGTTTCGAGGCATCTTCCTCAGAGGCCTGGATTTCAGTACCAGCATATGGCTGTTTCTTAACTCACCCATCAGAACAAAACTCATCTAAACATGGAAAACTTGCACGTGGGAGGTGTGTCAAAGCCTCTTTTTAGGAGATACCTTCAGGGCCCCAGTGCCACCGCTTCATTCCAGGTCTCCTTAGACACAAAATCATATTAGGACACATGCACGGGAGAGTCCAATTCAACTCAGCATATTCGGTTGCTCCGCGAGATCCAGCAGATCTAACTTGTCTTGTTGCTAGGAGACAATTGGAATGTGAGGTGGCCTACCCCGCCATCCATCCTTAAAACCCTGCTCGAAATCGTTGGCCTGGAGCCAACCAACAGGTCTCAATTGTCCTGCAGAAGAATCTTTGCAGTTGGGAGCTTCTCAGAACTCCCATCGTGAGAGAAACCTATGGTCACATGATCCCCCCCACACTTCATAAAGGAGCCATCAGTGACATAAAGTCCAAACTGAGCGATCGTCTGATCCTCACCCTGACTTCACATGCACGAGATCTCGGTTCAGGTCTGTAGATTGTGCCTGCCATGTCCTCACCCAGAAACCTAAGCCTTGCTTGTGTCTCAGACTTCTGTCCACAGACTACTGGCTCACAAGCCCTCCAGTTTGGCAATCCAGAACTACAATGCAGCACTCTACCTGCCCTGCAGAAGAAATACATTGCCCTCTGGGGCTCGCTAGAAACCCCAAATGAAGATCAACCTGCACGACACTTGGCTATACCCAAAATATATAGGATGACCTGGGCAATAATGCCCTTTCTGACACAGCCTGAGCCTGGACCTCCTAGGCCCACCCAGACAGCTAGCTACAAACTGAGAACTTCACACCCCCCATGGCCTTAGGTCATTATCCCTTCCCAACCTCAGTTTTCAGGCTTCAGAACCTAGACCTTATCTCCAATCACTGCCCAGGTTTGAAAATGTTGCAGATTAGAACTCCTTCCCGATGGCAAGAAAACTTGTGGTTGGCTTGTTGTCCAACGTTCAGTGTAGTGGAAACCAGTGTGTCCCTTGAGGCCCCGCCAATGATCGCAGTCCAGATAGGTAGCAAACACACAATGTGACCCTCAGCCTGAGCCCAGTCCTCAGGTAAGGCCTCTCAGTGGCTGGATGAAGAGACAGCATATTGGGCCTGCCATGCCACTAGGGCCCCAATTTTTAACCATAGTTCGTGTTGTCCCTTCACTCTTCCCCAGGACTCTGCTTTGGAATTCCTCTTTTGGTGGGACACCTGATGTAACAACACTGAAAGGAGTCCTCCATCCAACAGATTGACGAAAAAAACAATTGGGATCGGGCCAAATCCACAGAGAGCAAGATTCCTCCATGGCCCATGAGGCCTCCTCGACATTCCACGGCCATCGCTGATACAAAATCCAGAGACAAAAGCCTAAGCAAGCGCCTCAGACTCGCACTATCTTCATATCCTTAAGATGCCTTGTCACGGTTTGTAGATCGGGCCTGCCATACCTCGACCCCAAACATAAGCTGAGTTTGTGTTTTCAGACTTCTGTCCTCAAAGTTCTGGGCCACATACCCTCCAGGCTGGGGACCCTGGAGCCACACATTAGGACTGTGCCTACCCAATCCATGGGAATTCTGCCCATTCCATTGTCCAAAATCGTACAAATTAGGAGAACCCTCCAAAGTCCCTGAGGCCATCCTAATACTATAAGTCGCCCGGGACAAAAAAGGGCAGTCTGACACCAGCTGAGCATCTAACTCCACTCATACACTAGAAGGATGTCCCCAGAGAAGAAGATTGAACCAGACAGGACCCTAGGCCAAAATCGGATCCATTGCTTGGGTTTACAGGCATATCTCCTCAAAACCCTGGATTCCAATACCAGCATTGGGGTTTTCCTGAGGCACCCATCAGAGCAAACCTCGTCTCCACAAGGAAACTTGTGTATGGGAGCTATGTCAAATGCTTAGGAGAATACTTCAGGGTCCTTGTGCCACCGCCCCATTCCAAGGCCCTCATGGACACAAACACACATTAGACCCATCCTCAGGAAAGTCCATTTCAACTCAGCCACCCCGGTTGCTCCCGCAGAGCCATCAGATCTAAACTGTCTTGTCCCTAGGAGACAATTGGAATGCGAGGCGTGCTTCCCAGGCATCCATCCTCGAACGTTGGTCTGGACTCATCCATATGGGATGTCCTGGAGCTGTCCAACAGGTCTCAATTGTTCCGCAGAAGGAATCCTTGGAGGGGGCATCCCACCACTCGCAACGTGGGGGAAAACCTCCACGGCCTCGAGGTTCAGCTCCCTTTATGAAGGGGCCGTCATGAACAGAAAATCCAAGCTGAGCCAACGTCTGATCCTCGCTCTGACTTCAGATGCATGAGATATTGCTTCAGATCTTCAGGGGGTACATGCCGTGCCCTCGCCCTGAAAACCCAAGTCTAGCTGTCACTAGGACCCAATTTTAACCAGATTTCTGGTTGTCCAATCGCCCCTCCCAAGGGCTCTACTCTGGAATCCCTCATTGGTGGGTCCCCTGAGTTTGAAAAACAAAAACAAAACAAAACAACAACAACAAAAATCGGACTTCTTCCGTCCCACAGAATGACCCCAAACTCTTTGGATTCGGCCAAACCCCCAGAGAGTAAGACTCGTCCATTTCCCATGAAGTCACCCGGAAATTTCATGACCATGAATGGCATGATATCAAGAGATAAATACTTGAGCAAGAGCCTCACACTAGCCCTTTTTTCATATCCCGAAGAGTTCTCCTCATGGTCTGTAGATCAGTCCTGCCATACCTATGACCCGAAACATAAGCCGAGTTTGTGTTTTCAGACAACTGTCCAAACAGCCCTGGCCTACACACCCTACAGGCTCCAGCCCCTGGAGCCAACCTGATGACTGTCATTGCCCTCTCCAAGGGAATTGTATGTGCCCATTCCACCGGCCACAACCCTACTAAGAGTATAAACCTCAAAAGTCCCTGAGGCCATCCCAATACTTGTGGCTTCCCAGGACAAATGGGGCAATCTCTGCCCATCTGAGTACCTACCGGGCATTCAGACCCGTAGTCCGATATGCCCAGAGGTAAAAAGGAACGAAGAGGCCCCTAGGCACCTATCGGATCCATTGCTTTGGTTTCCAGGCATCTCTCTTCAGAGGCCTGGATTTCAATAACAGCATATGGCTTTCTTGATTCACCCATCAGAACAAATCTCATCTACACATGGGATACTTGCTCGACGGAGCTATGTGAAATCCTCTCTTTAGGAGAACCCTTCAGGGCCCCTGTGCCACCGCTTCATTCCAAGGTCTCCATAGACACAAAATCATATTAGGACACATCCACGGGAGAGTCCATTTCAACTCAGCCTCCTCGGTTGCTCCCCCAGGTACAGCAGATCTATCTTGTCCTGTTGCTTGGAGACTATTAGAATGCGAGGTGGGCTACCCAGTCATCCATCCTTAGAACCCTGCTCGGAATCATTGTCGTGGAGCCAACCAACAGGTCTCAATGGTCCTGCAGAAGAATCTTTGCAGTTGGGAGCTTCTCACAACTCCCATCGTGGGAAAACACCCATGGCCTCGTGACCCACCCCCCTTTCAAGAAGGGGCCATCAGGGACAGAATGTCCAACCTGAGCGATCGTCTGATCTTCGCCCTGACTTCATATGCACGAGATCTCGATTCAGGTCTGTAGATTGTGCCTGCCATATCCTCACCCAGAAACCGAGGCCTGCTTGGGTTCTCAGTTCTCCGTCCTCAGACTACTGGCCCACAAGCCCTCCAGTTTGGCAATCCAGAACTACAATGCAGCACTCTGCCTGCCCTCCAGAAGAAAAACATTGCCCTCTGGGGCTACCCAGAAACCCCAAATGAGGATCATCCTGCACGCCATTCGGCTGTACCCCAAATACATGGGCTGACCTGGGCACTAATGCCCTTTCTGACATAGCCTGAGCCTAGATCTCCTGGCCCCACCCAGACATCTGGCCGCACCCTGAGCTCCTCGTACCCGCCATGGCCTTAGGTCGTTATCTCCCCTCAATCTCGGTTTTTTCAGGCTTCAGAACCTAGACCTTATCTCCAATCACGGCCCGGGTTTGAAAATGATGCAGAAATCAGAACTCTTTCCCCATGGCAAGAAACCTTGTGGTTGGCATGTTGTCCAAGGTTCAGTGTACATGAAACCAGTGTGGCCCATGAGGCCCCGCCCATGCTTGTGGGCCACATTGGTCACAAACACACATTGTGACCTTCAGCCTGAGCCCATCCTCCGGTAAGGCCTCTCAGTGGCTGGATGGAGTGACAGCATATTGGGCTTGCCATGCCCCTAGGCCCCCATTTTTAACGATAGTTCGAGTTGTCCCTTCACTCTTCCCCAGATCTCTGCTTTGGAATTCCTCTTTTGGTGGGACCCCTGAGGTAACAAACCTGAAAGGAGTCCTCCCATCACACAGATTGACGAAAAACAATTGGGATCGGGTCAAATCCACAGAGAGCAAGATTCGCCCATAGCCCATGAGCCCTCCCCAAAATTCCACGGCCATCGTTGATACAATATCCAGAGACAAAAGCCTGAGCATGCGCCTCAGACTCGCTCATTCTTCATCTCCTGAAGAGTTCTTCAGATAAGAACCTACAGGGCAGTCGAATGCACCCAAAATATATAGTCTAACCTGGGCACTAAAGCACTGTCTGACAACCTGAGCCCGGACCTTGTGACCAACACCCAGACAGATGACCGCACACTGAGCACATCAGACCCGCCATGGCCTTAGGTCATCATCTCTTCCCTATCTCAGTTTTCAGGCTTCTGAACCTAGACCGTATCTCCTATCACTGCCCAGGGGTGACTTTGATGCAGAAATCAGATCTCTTCCTTACCCATGGCAAGAAACCTTGTGGTAGGCATGTTGTCCAACGTTCAGTGTAGGAGAAACCAGCATTCACCCTGAGGCCCCGCCCATTCTTGAGTGCGACGAGGGCATAAACACGCATTGTGACCCTCAGCGTGAGTCCTGTCCTCTAGTTCGTCCTCTCAGTGGCTGGACCATTAGATGTCATAATGGGTTTGACATGTCCCTAGGCCCCAATTTTTAACCAGATTTCTGGTTGTCCAGTCGCGCCTCCCCAGGGCTCTACTCTGGAATCCCTCATTTGCTGGGACACCTGAGGTTGAAAAACAAAACAAAACAAATCAACAACAACAGAGCAACGGCCTTCTTCCATCCCATAGAATGACCCCAAACTCTTTGGACGGGGACAAACCTCCAGATAGTAAGACTCGTCCATTTCCCATGAAGTCACCCGGAAATTTCATGACCATGAGTCACACGATATCCAGAGACAAAAACTTAAGCAGAGCCTCACACTCGCTCATTTTTCATATCCTGAAGAGTTCTCCTCATGGTCTGTAGATCAGTCCTGCCATACCTATGACCCGAAACATAAACCGAGTTTGTGTTTTCAAACAACTGTCCAAACAGCCCTGGCATACACACCCTACAGGCTCATGCCCCTGAAGCCAATCCTGACGACTGTGATTGCCCTCTCAAAGGGTATTGTATCTGCCCATTCCAATGGCCACAACCCTACTAAGAGTATAAACCTCCAAAGTCCCTGAGGCCATCCCAATATTTGTGGCTTCCCAGGACAAATGGGGCAATCTGGCCCCATCTGAGCACCTACCGGCACTCAGACCCGTAGACTGATGTGCCCAGAGGTAAAAAGGAACGAAGAGGCCCCCAGTCACCTATCGGATCCATTGCTTTGGTTCCAGGCATCTCTCCTCAGAGGCCTGGATTTTAATAACAGCATATGGCTGTTTCTTGACTCACCCATCAGAACAAATCTCATCTACACTTGGGAAACTTGGACAATGGAGCTATGTGAAAGCCTCTCTAGGAGAACCCTTCAGGGCCCCAGGGCCACTGCTTCATTCCAAGGTCTCTATAGACACAAAATCATATTATGACACATCAACAGGAGAGTCCATTTCTTCTCAGTCTCCTCGGTTGCTCCCTCAGATCCAGCAGTTCTAACCTGTCTTGTTGCTTGGAGACAATTGGAATACGAGGTGGGCTACCCAGCCATCCATCCTTAGAACCGTGCTCCGAATCGTTGTCCTGGAGCCAACCAACAGGTCTCAATAGTCCTGCAGAAGAATCGTTGCAGTTGGGAGCTTCTAACAACTCCCATCATGGGAAAACCCCCATGCCCTCGTGATCCACCCCCACTTCAAGAAGGTCCATCAGGGACAGAATGTCTAACCGGAGCGATTGTCTGATCCTCGCCCTGAAATCAGATGCACGAGATCTCGATTCAGGTCACCCAGAAACCTAGGCCTAGCTTGGGTGCTCAGACTTCCGTCCTCAGACTACTGGCCCACAAGCCCTCCAGTGTGGCAATCCAGAACTACAATGCAGCACTCTGCCTGCCCTCCAGAAGAAAAACATTGCCCTCTCGGGCTACCCGGAAACCGCAAAAGAGGATCAACCTGCACGCCATTCGGCTCTACCCCAAATATATAGTCTGACCTGGGCACTAATGACCTTTCTGACACAGCCTGAGCCTGGACCTCCTGGCCCCACCCAGACACCTGGCCGCACACTGAGCACATCGGACCCGCCATGGCCTTAGGTCGTCATCTCTTCTCAACCTCGGTTTTCAGGCTTCATGACCTAGACCTTATCCCCCATCATGGCCCGGGTTTCAAATGATGCAGAAATCAGAACTCTTTCCACATGGCAATGGCAAAAAACCTTCTGGTTGGCATGTTGTCCAAGGTTCAGTGTAGTGGAAACCAGTGTGGCCCATGAGGCCCTGACCATGCTTGCGGGCCACAATGGTCACAAATACGCATTGTGAGCCCTCAGCCTGAGCCCAGTCCTCAGGCAAGGCCTCTCAGTGGCTGGATGGAGAGACAGCATTTTGGGCTTGCCATGCCCCTAGGCCCCAATTTTTAACCGTAGTTCGGGTTGTCCCTTCACTCTTCCCCAGGGCTCTGCTTTGGAATTCCTCTTTTGGTGGGACACCTGAGGTAACAAACCTGAACGGAGTCCTCCAATCCCACAGATTGACGAAAAACAATTGGGATCGGGCCAAATCCACAGAGAGCAAGATTCGTCCATGGCCCATGAGGCCTCCCCAACATTCCACGGCCACCGCTGATACAAACTCCAGAGACAAAAGCCTGAGCACGCGCCTCAGACTCGCTCATTCTTCATATCCTGAAGAGTTCTTCAGATCAGAACCTAAACGGCACTCGAATGCACTCAAAAATATAGTCTAACCTGGGCACTAATGCACTGTCTGACAACCTGAGCCCGGACCTCGTGCCGAAAACCCAGATAGCTGACCGCACACTGAGAACATCAGAGCCGCCATGGCCTTAGGTCATCATCTCTTCCCTACCTCAGTTTTCAGGCTTCAGAACCTAGACCTTATCTCCAATCACTGCCCAGGGGTGACTATGATGCAGAATCAGAACTCTTCCTTACCCATGGCAAGAAACCTTGTGGTTGGCATGTTGTCCAACGTTCAGTGTAGGAGAAACCAGCATTCACCCTGAGGCCCCGCCCATTCTTGATGCGACGAGGACATAAACACGCTCTGTGACCCTCAGCGTGAGTCCTGTCCTCTAGAACGTCCTCTCAGTGGCTGGGCCATTAGATGTCATAATGGGCTTGACATGTCCCTAGGCCCCAATTTTTTAACCAGATTTCTGGTTGTCCAGTCGCCCCTCCCCAGGGCTCTACTCTGGAATCCCTCATTTGGTGGGACACCTGAGGTTGAAAAACAAAACAAAACAAATCAACAACAACAACAGAACAACGGACTTCTTCCATCCCACAGAATGACGCCAAACATTTTGGACGGGGCCAAAGCCCTAGAGTAATACTCGTCCATTTCCCATGAAGTCACCCGGAAATTTCACAACCATGAGTGACACGATATCCAGAGACAAAAACTTGAGCAAGAGCCTCACACTCGCCCTTTTTTTTCATATCCCGAAGAGTTCTCCTCATGGTCTGGAGGTCAGTCCTGCCATACGTATGACCCGAAATATAAGCTGAGTTTGTGTCTTCAGACAACTGTCCAAAGAGCCCTGACCTACACACCCTACAGGCTCAGGCCCCTGGAGCCACACCTGACGACTGTGCTTGCCCTCTCCAAGGTAATTGTATGTGCCCATTCCAATGGCCACAACCCTACTAAGAGGATAAATCTCCAAAGTCCCTGAGGCCATCCCAATATTAGTGGCTTCCCAGGACAAACAGGGGCAATCTGGGCCCATCTGAGCACCTACCGGAACTCAGACCCGTAGACTGATGTCCCCAGAGGTAAAAAGGAATGGACAGGCCCCTAGGCACCAATCGGATCCATTGCTTTGGTTTCCAGGCATCTCTCCTCAGAGGCTTGGATTTCAATAACAGCATATGGCTGTTTCGTGACTCACCCATCAGAACAAATCTCATCTACACATGGGAAACTTGCAGGATGGAGCTGTGTGATAGCCTCTCTTTAGTAGAACCCTTCAGGGCCCCTGTGACACCGCTTCATTCCAAGGTCTCCATAGACACAAAATCATATTAGGACACATCCACGGGAGAGTCCATTTCAACTCAGCCTCCTCGGTTGCTCCCCCAGATCCAGCAGATCTAACCTGTCTTGTTGCTTGGAGACAAATGGAATGCGAGGTGGGCTACCCAGGCATCCATCCTTAGAACCCTGCTCGGAATTGTTGTCCTGGAGCCAACCAACAGGTCTCAATTGCCCTGCAGAAGAATCTTTGCAGTTGGGAGCTTCACACTTCTCCCATCTTGGGAAAACCCCCATGGCCTCGTTATCAACCCCCCCCCCTCAAGAAGGGGCCATCAGGGACAGAATGTCCAACCCGAGCGATAATCTGATCCTCGCCCTGACTTCAGATAGACGAGATCTCGATTCAGGTCTGGAGATTGTGCCTGCCATATCCTCACCCAGAAACCGAGCCCTGCTAGGGTTCTCAGACTTCCGTCCTCAGACTACTGGCCCACAAGCCCTCCAGTTTGGTGGTTGTCAGACAATGCATTAGTGCCCAGGTTAGACTATATATTTTGGGTGCCTTAGAGTGCCGTGTAGGTTCTTATCTGAAGAACTCTTCAGGATATGAAGAATGAGCGAGTCTGAAGCATGAACTAAGGCTTTTGTCTCTGGATTTTGTATCAGCGATGGCCGTGGAATGTTGGGGAGGCCTCATGGGCCATGGACGAATCTTGCTCTCTGTGGATTTGGCCCGATCCCATTTGTTTTTCGTCAAACTGTGGTTTGGGAGGACTCCTTTCAGGTTTGTTGCCTCAGGAGTCCCACCAAAAGAGGAATTTCAAAGGAGATCCCTGGGGAAGAGTGAAGGGACAACCTGAACTAAGGTTAAAAACTGGGGCCTAGGGGGATGGCAAGCCCAAAATGCTGTCTCTCCATCCAGCCACTGAGAGGCCTTACCTGAGGACTAGGCTCTGGCTGTGGGTCACAATGTGTGTTTGTGACCAATGTGGTCCGAAGGCATAGGCGAGGCCTCATGGGCCACACTAGTTTCAAGTACAATGAACCTTGGACAACATGCCAACCACAAGGTTTCTTGCCATGGGGAAAGAGTTCTAATTTCTGCATCATTTTCAAACCCGGGCCGTGATTGGGGATTAGGTCTAGGTTGTGTAGCCTGAAAACCGAGATTGAGAAGAGATGACGACCTAAGGCCATGGCGTGTCCGATGTGCTCAGTGTGCGGCCAGCTGTCTGGGTGGGGCCAGGAGGTCCAGGCTTTGGCTGTGTCAGAAAGGGCATTAGTGCCCAGGTCAGCCTATATATTTGGGGTACAGCCGAATGGCGTGCAGGTTGATCCTCATTTGGGGTTTCTGGGTAGCCCCAGAGGGCAATGTTTTTCTTCTGGAGGGCTAGCAGAGTGCTGCATTGAAGTTCTGGATTGCCAAACTGGCGGGCTTGTGGGCCAGTAGTCTGAGGACGGAAGTCTGAGAACCCAAGCTAGGCCTAGGTTTCTGGGTGAGGATATGGCAGGCACAATCTACAAACCTGAATCGAGATCTCGTGCATCTGAAGTCATGGCGAGGATCAGACGATCGCTCAGGATGGCCCCTTCTTGAAGGGGGGGGGGTGGATCACGAGGCCATGGGGGTTTCCCCCACAATGGGAGTTCTGAGAAGATCCCAACTGCAAAGATTCTTCTGCAGGATAATTGAGGCCTGTTTTTTGGATCCAGGCCAACGATCCGAGCAGGGTTCTAAAGATGGATGGCAGGGTAGCCCACCTCGAATTCCAATTGTCTCCAAGCAACAAGACGGGTTAGATCTGCTGGATCTGGGAGAGCAACCAAGGAGGCTGAGTTGAAATGGACTCTCCCGTGGATGTGTCCTAATATGATTTTGTGTCTATGGAGAACTTGGAATGAAGCGGTGGCACTGGGGCCCTGAAGGGTTCTCCTAAAGAGAGGCTTTCACACAGCTCCATCATGCAAGTTTCCCATGTGTAGATGAGATTTGTTCTGATGGGTGAGTCAAGAAACAGCCATATGCTGTTATTGAAATCCAGGCCTCTGAGGAGAGATGCCTGGAAACCAAAGCAATGGATCCGATAGGTGCCTAGGGGCCTGTACGTTCCTTTTTCCCTCTGGGGACATCAGTCTACAGGTCTGAGTGCAGGTAGGTGCTCAGATGGGCCCAGTATGCCCCTGTTTGTCCTGGGAAGCCACAAATATTGGGATGGCCTCTGGGACTTTGGAGGTTTATCCTCTTAGTAGGGTTGTGGCCATTGGAATGGGCACATACAATTCCCTTGGAGAGGGCAAGCACAGTCGTCAGCATTGGCTCCAGGGGCCTGAGACTGTAGGGTGTGTAGGCCAGGGCTGTTTGGACAGTTGTCTGAACACACAAACTCGGGTATGTTTCGGGTCATAGTTATGGCAAGACTGAACTACAGACCATGAGGAGAACTCTTCGGGATATGAAAAAAGGGCGAGTGTGAGGCCCTTGCTCACGTTTTTGTCTCTGGATATCGTGTCACTCATGGTCGTGAAATTTCCGGGTGACTTCATGGGAAATTGTCGTGTCTTACACTCTGGGCGTTGGCCCCGTCCAAAAGTTTGGGGTAATCCTGTGGAATGGAAGAAGTCCGTTGTTCTGTTGTTATTGATTTTTGTTTTGTTTTGTTTTTCAACCTCAGGTGTCCCACCAAATGAGGGATTCCAGAGTAGAGCCCTGGGGATGGGCGACTGGACATCCAGAAATCTGGCGATAAATTGGGTCCTAGGGACATGTCAAGCTTATTATGACATCTAATGGTCCAGCCACTGAGAGGACGTACTAGAGGACAGGACTCATGCTGACGGTCGCAATGCGTGTTTATTCCCTCGTCGCACTCAAGAATGGGCGGGGCCTCAGGGTGAATGCTGGTTCCTCCTACACTGAACGTTGGACAACATGCCAACCACAAGGTTTCTTGCCATGGGTAAGGAAGAGTTCTGATTTCTGCATCACAGTCACCCCTGGGCAGTGATTGGAGATAAGGTCTAGGTTCTGAAGCCTGAAAACAGAGGTAGGGAAGAGATGATGACCTAAGGCCATGGCGGGTCTGATGTGCTCAGTGTGCGGTCAGCTGTCTGGGTGTTGGTCACGAGGTCCGGGCTCAGGTTGTCAGACAGTGCATTAGTGCCCAGGTTGGACTATATATTTTGGGTGCATTCGAGTGCCGTGTAGGTTCTTATCTGAAGAACTCTTCAGGATATGAAGAATGAGCGAGTCTGAGGCTCATTCTCAGGCTTTTGTCCTTGGATTCTGTAGCAGCAATGGCCGTGGAATGTTGGGAAGGCGTCATTGGCCATGGACGAATCTTGCTCTCTGTGGATTTGGCCCGATCCCAATCGTTTTTCGTCAATCTGTGGTATGGGAGGACTCCTTTCAGGTTTGTTACATCAGGTGTCCAACTAAAAGAGGAATTCCAAAGCAGAGCCCTGGGGAAGAGTGAAGGGACAACCCGAACTATGGTTAAAAATTGGGGCCTAGGGGCATGGCAAGCCCAATATGCTGTCTCTCCATCCAGCCACTGAGAGGCCGTACCTGAGGACTGGGCTCAGGCTCAAGGTCACAATGTGTGTTTGTGACCAATGTGGCCCGAAAGCATGGGCGGGTCCTCATGGGCCACACTGATTTCAACTACACTGAACCTTGGACAACATGCCAACCACAAGGTTTCTTGCCATCGGGAAAGAGTTCTGATTTCTGCATCCTTTTCAAACCCGGGCCATGATTGGAGATAAGGTCTAGGTTCTGAATCCTGAAAACTGAGGTTGAGTAGAGATAACGACCTAAGGACATGGCGGGTCTGATTTGTTTAGTGTGCGGCCAACTGTCTGTGTGGGGCCAGGAGGCCCAGGCTCAGGCTGTGTCAGAAATGGTATTAGTGGCCAGGTAAGCCTATATATTTGGGGTACAGCCGAATGGCGTACAGGTTGATCCTCATTTGGGAATTCTGGGTAGCCCCAGAGGGCAATGTTTTTCTTCTGGAGGGATGGCAGAGGGCTGCATTGTAGTTCTGGATTGCCAAACTGGAGCGCTTGTGGGCCAATAGTCTGAGGACGGAAGTCTGAGAACCCAAGCTAGGCCTAGGTTTCTGGGTGAGGTTATGGCAGGCACAATCTACAGACCTGAATCGAGATCTCGTGCATCTAAAGTCAGGGCGAGGATCAGACGATCGCTCAGGTTAGACATTCTGTCCCTGAAGGCCCCTTCTTGAAGGGGGGGTGGATCACGAGGCCATGGGGGTTTTCCCACGATGGGAGTTGTGAGAAGCTCCCAACTGCAAAGATTCTTCTGCAGGACAATTGAGACCTGTTGGTTGGCTCCAGGACAACGATTCCGAGCAGGGTTCTAAGGATGGATGGCTGGGTAGCCCACCTCGCATTCCCATTGTCTCCCAGCAACAAGACAGGTTAGATCTGATGGATCTGGGGGGGCATCCTAGGAGGCTGAGTTGAAATGGACTCTCCCGTGGATGTGTCCTAATATGATTTTGTGTCTATGGAGACCTTGGAATGAAGCGGTGGCACTGGGGCCCTGAAGGGTTCTCCTAAAGAGAGGCTTTCACACAGCTCCATCGTGCAAGTTTCCCATGTGTATTTGAGATTTGTTCTGATGGGTGAGTCAAGAAACAGCCATATGCTGTTATTGAAATCCAGGCCTCTGAGGAGAGATGCCTGGAAAACAAAGCAATGGATCCGATAGGTTCCTAGGGGCCTGTTTGTTCCTTTTTACCTCTGTGTACATCAGTCTACGGTTCTGAGTGCCGGTAGGTGCTCAGGTAGGCCCAGATTGCCCCTGTTTGCCCTGGGAGGCCACAAATATTGGGATGGCCTCAGGGACTTTGGAGGTTTATCCTCTTAGTAGGATTGTGGCCATTGGAATGGGCACATACAATTCCCTTGGAGAGGGCAAGCAGAGTCGTCAGGTTTGGCTCCAGGGGCATGAGCTTTTAGGGTGTGTAGGCCAGGGCTGTTTGGACAGTTGTCTGAAAACACAAACTCGGCTTATGTTTCAGGTCATAGGTATGGCAGGACTGATCTACAGACCATGAGGAGAACTCTTCGGGATATGAAAAAAGGGCGAGTGTGAGGCTCTTGCTCACGTTTTTGTCTCTGGATATCGTGTCACTCATGGTCGTGTAATTTCCGGGTGACATCTTGGGAAATGGACGAGTCTTTCTCTATGGGGGTTTGGCCCCGTCCAAAGAGTTTGGGGTCATTTTGTGGGATGGAAGAAGTCCGTTGTTCTGTTGTTGTTTATTTGTTTTGTTTTGTTTTTCAACCTCAGGTGTCCCACCAAATGAGGGATTCCAGAGTAGAACCCTGGTGAGGGGCGACTGGACAACCAGAAATCTTGATAAAAATCGGGGCCTAGGGACATGTCAAGCCCATTATGACATCTAATGGTCCAGACACTGAGAGGACGTACTAGAGGACAGGACTCACGCTGAGGGTCACAATGCGTGTTTTTGCCCTCGTCACACTCAAGCATGGCGGGGCCTCAGGGTGAATGCTGGTTTCTCCTACACTGAACGTTGGACAACATGCCAACCACAGGGTTTCTTGCCATGCGTAAGGAAGAGTTCTGATTTTTGCATCACAGTCACCGCTGGGCAGTCATTGGAGATAAGGTCGAGGTTCTGCAGCCTGAAAACTGAGGTAGGGAAGAGATGATGACCTAAGGCCATGGCGGGTCTGATGTGCTCTGTGTGCGGTCAGCTGTCTGGGTGTGGGTCACGAGGTCCGGGCTCAGGTTGTCAGACAGTGCATTAGTGCCCAGGTTAGACTGTATATTTTGGGTGCATTCGTGTGCCGTGTAGGCTCTTATCTGAAGAACTATTCAGGATATGAAGAATGAGCGAGTGTGAGGCGCATGCTCCGGCTTTTGTCTTTGGATTTTTTATCAGCGATGGCAGTGGAATGTTGGGGAGGCCTCATGGGACATGGACGAATCTTGCTCTCTGTGGATTTGGCCCGACCCAATTGCTTTTCGTCAATCTGTGGGATGGGAGGACTCCTTTCAGGTTTGTTACCTCAGGTGTCCCACCAAAAGAGGAATTCCAAAGCAGAGCCCTGGGGAAGACTGAAGGGACACCCGAAATATGGTTAAAAATTGGGGCCTATGGGCCTGGCAAGCCCAATGCGTGTTTATGCCCTCGTCGCACTCAAGAATGTGCGGGGCCTCAGGGTGAATGCTGGTTTCTCCTTCACTGAACGTTTGACAACATGCCAACCACAAGGTTTCTTGCCATGGGTAAGAATAGGTTCTGATATCGGCATCACAGTGACCCCTTTGCAGTGATTGGAGATAAGGTCTAGGTTCTGAAGCCTGAAAACTGAGTTAGGGAAGAGATGATGACCTAAGGCCATGGCGGGTCTGATGTGCTCAGTGTGCGGTCAGCTGTCTGGGTGTTGGTCACGAGGTCCGGGCTCAGGTTGTCAGACAGTGCATTAGTGCCCAGGTTAGACTATATATTTTGGGTACCTTCGAGGGCCGTGTAGGTTCTTATCTGAAGAACTCTTCAGGATATGAAGAATGAGCGAGTCTGAGGCACGTGCTCAGTCTTTTGTCTCTGGATTTTGTATCATCGATGGCCGTGGAATGTTGGGGAGGCCTCATGGGCCATGGACGAATCTTGCTCTCTGTGGACTTGGCCCGATCCCAATTGTTTTTCGTCAATCTGTGGGATGGGAGGACTCCTTTCAGGTTTGTTACCTCAGGGTCCCACCAAAAGAGGAATTCCAATGCAGGGCCCTGAGGAAGAGTGTTGGGACAACCCGCTCTATGGTTAAAAATTGGGGCCAAGGGGCATGGAAATCCCAATATGCTGTCTCTCCATCCAGCCACTGAGAGGTCTTACCTGAGGACTGGGTTCATGCTGAGGGTCACAATGTGTGTTTGTGACCAATGGGGCCCGCAAGCATGGGCGGGGCCTCATGGGCCACCCTGGTTTCATCTAAACTGAACCTTGGACAACATGCCAACCACAAGGTTTCTTGCCATGGGGAAAGAGTTCTGATTTCTGCATCATTTTCAACCCGGGGCCATGATTGGAGATAAGGTCTAGGTTCTGAATCCTGAAAACTGAGGTTGAGTAGAGATGACGACCTAAGGCCATGGCGGGTCCAATGTGCTCAGTGTGCGGCCAGCTGTCTGGGTGGGGCCAGGAGGTCCAGGCTCAGGCTGTGTCAGAAAGGGCATTAGTGCCCAGGTCAGCGTATATATTTGGGGTAGACCCGAATGCCGTCCTGGTTCATCCTCTTTGGGGATTTCTGGGTAGCCCCAGAGAGCAATGTTTTTCTTCTGGAGGGCAGGCAGAGTGCTGCATTGTAGTTCTGGATTGCCAAAATAGAGGGCTTGTGGGCCTGTAGACTGAGGACGGAAGTCTGAGAACACAAGCTAGGCCTAGGTTTCTGGGTGAGACCTGAATCGAGATCTCGTGCATCTGAAGTGAGGGCGAGGATCAGAGGATCGCTCAGGTTGGACATTCTGTCACTGATGTCCCCTTCTTGAAGGGGGGGTGGATCACAAGACCAATGGTTTTTTCCCATGATGGGATTTGTGAGAAGCTCCCAACTGCACAGATTCTTCTACAGGACATTTGAGACCTGTTTGTTGGCTCCAGGACAACGATTCCGAGCAGGGTTTTAAGGATGGATGGCTGGGTAGCCCACCTCGCATTACAATTGTCTCCAAGCATCAAGACAGGTTAGATCTGCTGGATCTGGGGGAGCAACCGAGGAGTCTGAGTTGAAATGGACTCTCCCATGGATGTGTCCTAATATGATTTTGTGTCTATGGAGACCTTGGAATGAAGCGGTGGCACTGGGGCCTGAAGGGTTTTCGTAAAGAGAGGCTTTCACACAGCTCCACTGTGCAAATTTCCCATGTGTAGATGAGATTTGGTCTGATGGGGGTGAGTCAAGAAACAGCCATATGCTGTTATTGAAATCCAGGCCTTTGAGGAGAGATGCCTGGAAACCAAAGCAATGAATCCGATATGTGCCTAGGGGCCTGTTCTTTCCCTTTTTTACCTCTGGGGACATCAGTCTACGGGTCTGAGTGCCGGTAGGTGCTGAGATGGGCCCAGATTGCCCCTGTTTGTCCTGGGAAGCCACAAATATTGGGATGGCCACAGGGATTTTGGAGGTTTATCCTATTAGTAGGGTTGTGGTCATTGGAAGGGGCACTCACATTTCCCTTGGAGAGGGCAAGCAGAGTCGTCAGGTTTGGCTCCAGGGGCCAGAGCCTGTAGGGTGTGTAGGCCAGGGCTGTTTGGACAGTTGTCTGAAAACATAAACTCGGCTTATGTTTCAGGTCATAGGTATGGCAGGACTGATCTACAGACCATGAGGAGAACTCTTCTGGATATGAAAAAATGGCGAGTTGAGGCTCTTGCTCATGTATTTGTCTCTGGATATCGTGTCACACATGGTGGTGAAATTTCAGGGTGACTTCATGGGAAATGGACGAGTCTTACTCTCTGGGGGTTTGGCCCCGTCCAAAGAGTTTGGGGTCATTCTGTGGGACGGAAGAAGTCCGTTGTTCTGTTGTTGTTGATTTGTTTTATTTTGTTTTTCAACCTCAGGTGTCCCACCGAATGAGGGATTCCAGAGTAGAGCCCTGGGGCGGGCGACTGGACAACCAGAAATCTGTTTAAAATTGGGGCCTAGGGACATGTCAAGCCCATTATGACATCTAATGGTCCAGCCACTGAGACGACGTACTAGAGGACAGGACTGACGCTGAGGGTCACAATGCGTGTTTATGCCCTCGTTGCACTCAAGAATGGGCGGGGCCTCAGGGTGAAGGCTGGTTTCTCCTACACTGAACGTGGGACAACATACCAACCAGAAGGTTTCTTGACATGGTTAAGGAAGAGTTCTGATTTCTGCATCACAGTCACCCCTGGGCAGAGATTGGAGATAAGGTCTAGGTTCAGAAGCCTGAAAACTGAGGTAGGGAAGAGATGATGATCTAAGGCATGGCGGGACTGATGTGCTCAGTGTGCGGTCAGCTGTCTGCGTGTGTTGGTCACGAGGTCCGGGCTCAGGTTGTCAGACAGTTCATTAGTGCACAGGTTAGACTATATATTATGGGTGCCTTCGAGTGCCGTGTAGGTTCTAATCTGAAGAACTCTTCAGGATATGAAGAATGAGCGAGTCTGAGGCGCGTGCTCTGGCTTTTGTCTCTGGATTTTGTATCAGCGATGGCCGTGGAATGTTGGGTAGGCGTCATGGGACATGGACGAATCTTGCTCTCTGTGGATTTGGCCCGATCCCAATTTTTTTTTTTCGTCAATCTGTGGGATTGGAGGACTCCTTTCAGGGTTGTTACAACAGGTGTCCCACCAAAAGAGGAATTCCAAAGCAGAGCCATGGGGAAGATGAAGGGAATACCCGAACCATGTTTAAAATTTTGGGCCTGGGGCATGGCAAGCCCAATATGCTGTCTCTCCATCCAGCAACTGAGAGGCATTACCTGAAGACTGGGCTCAGGCTGAGGGTCACAATGTGTGTTTGTGACCAATGTGGCCCGCAAGCATGGGCGGGGCCTCATATCCAGACTGGTTTCAAGTACACAGGACCTTGTACAACATACCAACTACAAGGTTTCTTGCCATGGGGAAAGAGTTCTGATTTCTGCATCATTTTCAAACCCGGGCCGTTATTGGAGATAAGGTCTAGGTTCTGAAGTCTGAAAACCGAGGTTGAGAAGAGATGACGAACTCAGGCCATGGCGGGTCCGATGTGCTCAGTGTGCGTCCTGCTGCTGTCTGGGTGGGGCCAGGAGGTCCAGTCTCAGGCTGTGTCAGAAAGGGCATTAGTGCCCAGGTCAGCCTATATATTTGGGGTACAGCCGAATGGCGTGCCCCGTTGATCCTCATTCGGGGTTTCTGGGTAGCCCCAGAGGGCAATGATTTTATTCTGGAGGGCAGGCAGAGTGCTGCATTGTAGTTCTGGATTGCCAAATGGATGGCTTACGGGCCAGTAGTCTGAGGATGGAATTCTGAGAACCCATGCTAGATCTAGGATTCTGGGTGAGGATATGGCAGGCACAATCTACAGACCTGTATCGAGATATCGTGCATCTGAAGTCAGGGCGAGGATCAGACGATAGCTCAGGTTGGACATTCTGACCCTGATGGCCCCTTCTTGAAGGGGGTGTGTATCACGAGGCCATGGGCGTTTTCCCACGATGGGAGTTGTGAGAAGCTCCCAATTGCAAAGATTCTTCTGCAGGACAATTGAGACCTGTTGGGTGGCTCCAGGACAACGATTCCGAGCAGGGTTCTAAGGATGGATGGCTGGGTAGCCCACCTCGCATTCCAATTTTCTCCAAGCAACAAGACAGGTTAGATCTGCTGGATCTGGGGGAGCAATCGAGGAGACTGAGTTGAAATGGACTCTCCTGTGGATGTGTCCTAATATGATTTTTGTGTCTATGGAGACCTTGGAATGCAGCAGTGGCACTGGGCCCCCTGAAGGGTTCTCCTAAAGAGAGGCTTTCACACAGCTCCATCGTGCAAGTTTCCCATGTGTAGATGAGATTTGTTCTGATGGGTGAGTCAAGAAACAGCCATATGCTGATATTGATATCCAGGCCTCTGAGGAGAGATGCCTGGAAAACAAAGCAATGGATCCATTAGATGCTTCGGGGCCTGTTCGTTCATTTTTAACTCTGGGCACATCAGTCTACGGGTCTGAGTGCCCTGAGTGCCGGTAGGTGCTCAGATGGGCCCAGATTGCCCCTGATTTCCTGGGAAACCACAAATATTGGGATGGCCTCAGGGACTTTGGAGGTTTATCCTATTAGTAGGGTTGTGGCCATTGGAGTGGGCACATACAATTCCCTTGGAGAGGGCAAGCACAGTCGTCAGGTTTGGCTCCAGAGGCCTGAGCCTGTAGGGTGTGTAGGCCAGGGCTGTTTGGACAGTTGTCTGAAAACACAAACTCGGCTTCTGTTTCGGGTCAAAGGTATGGCAGGACTGATCTACAGACCATGAGGAGAACTCTTCGGGATATGAAAAAAGGGCGAGTGTGAGGCTCTTGCTCAAGTTTTTTCTCTGGATATCGTGTCACTCATGGTCGTGAAATTTCCCGGGTGACTTCATGGGAAATGGAAGAGTCTTACTCTCTGGGGGTTTGGCCCCGTCCAAAGAGTTTGGGGTCATTCTGTGGGATGGAAGAAGTCCCTTGTTCTGTTGTTGTTGATTTGTTTTGTTTTGTTTATCAAACTCATGTGTCCCACCGATGAGGGATTCCAGAGTAGAGCCCTGGGGAGGGGCGACTGGACAACCAGAAATCTGGTTAAAAATTGGGGCCTAGGGACATGTCAAGCCCATTATGACATCTAATGGTCCAGCCACTGAGAGGACGTACTAGAGGACAGGACTCACGCTGAGGGTCACAATGCGTGTATATGCCCTCGTCGCACTCAAGAATGGGCGGGGCCTCAGGGTGGAAAGCTGGTTTCTCCTACACTGAATGTTGGAAAACATGCCAACAACAAGGTTTCTTGCCATGGGTAAGGAAGAGTTCTGATTTCTGCATCACAGTCACCCCTGGGCAGTGATTGGAGATAAGGTCTAGGTTCTGAAGCCTGAAAACTGAGGTAGGGGAAGAGATGATGACCTAAGGCCATGGCGGTTCTGATGTGCTCAGTGAGCGGTCTGCTGTCTGGGTGTTGGTCACGAGGTCCGGGCTCAGGTTGTCAGACAGTGCATTAGTGCACAGATTAGACTATATATTTTGGGTGCATTCGAGTGCCGTGTAGGTTCATATCTGAAGAACTCTTGAGGATATGAAGAATGAACAAGTCTGAGGCGCGTGCTCAGGCTTTTGAATCTGGATTTTGTATCAGCGATGGCCGTGGAATATTGGGGAGGCCTCATGGGCCATGGACGAATCTTGGTCTCTGTGGATTTGGCCCAATCCCAATTGTTTTTCGTCAATCTGTGGTATGGGAGGACTCCTTTCAGGTTTGTTACCACCGGAGTCCCACCAAAAGAGGAATTCCAAAGCAGAGCCCTGGGGAAGAGTGAAGGGATAAGCCGAACTATGGTAAAAAATTGGGGCCTAGGGGCATGGCAAGCCCAATATGTTGTCTCTCCATCCAGTCACTGAGAGGCCTTACCTGAGGACTGGGCTCAGGCTGAGGGTCACAATGTGTGTTTGTGACCAATGTGGCCCGAATGCATGGGCGGGGCCTCATGGGCCTCACTGGTTTCAACTACAATGAACCTTGGACAACATACCAACCACAAGGTTTCTTGCCATGGGGAAAGAGTTTTGATTTCTGCATCATTTTCAAACCCGGCCGTGATTGAGAATAAGGTCTAGGTTCTGAAGCCTGAAAACCGAGATTGAGAAGAGATGACGAACTAAGGCCATGGCGGGTCCGATGTGCTCACTGTGCGGCCAGCTGTCTGGGTGGGGCCAGGAGTTCCAGGTCAGGCTGCGTCAGAAAGGGCATTAGTGCCCAGGACAGCGTATATATTTGGGGTACAGCCGAATGGCGTGCAGGTTGATCCTCATTTGGGGTTCCTGGGTAGCCCCAGAGGGCAATGATTTTATTCTGGAGGGCAGGCAGAGTGCTGCATTGTAGTTCTGGATTGCCAAATGGATGGCTTACGGGCCAGTAGTCTGAGGATGGAATTCTGAGAACCCATGCTAGATCTAGGATTCTGGGTGAGGATATGGCAGGCACAATCTACAGACCTGTATCGAGATATCGTGCATCTGAAGTCAGGGCGAGGATCAGATGATAGCTCAGGTTGGACATTCTGACCCTGATGGCCCCTTCTTGAAGGGGGTGTGTATCACGAGGCCATGGGCGTTTTCCCACGATGGGAGTTGTGAGAAGCTCCCAATTGCAAAGATTCTTCTGCAGGACAATTGAGACCTGTTGGGTGGCTCCAGGACAACGATTCCGAGCAGGGTTCTAAGGATGGATGGCTGGGTAGCCCACCTCGCATTCCAATTGTCTCCAAGCAACAAGACAGGTCAGATCTGCTGGATCTGGGGGAGCAACCGAAGAGCCTGAGTTGTAATGGACTCTCACGTGGATGTGACCTAATATGATTTTGTGTCTATGGAGAACTTGGAATGAATCGGTGGCCCTGGGGCCCTGAAGGGTTCTCCTAAATAGAGGCTTCACACAGCTCCATCGTGCATGTTTCCCATGTGTAGATGAGATTTGTTCTGATGGGTGAGTCAAGAAACAGCCATATGCTGTTTTTGAAATCCAGGCCTCTCAGGAGAGATGCCTGGAAAACAAAGAAATGGATCCGATAGGTGCTTAGGGGCCTGTTCCTTCCTTATTACCTCTGGGGATATCAGTCTACGGGTCTGAGTGCAGGTAGGTGCTCAGATGGGCTCAGATTGCCCCTGTTTGTCCTGGGAAGGCACAACCATTGGGACGGCCTCAGGAATTTTGGAGGTTTATCCTCTTAGTAGGATTGTGGCCATTGGAATGGGCACATACAATTCCCTTGGAGAGGGCAAGCACAGTCTTCAGGTTTGGCCTCACGGGCCTGAGCCTGTAGGGTGTGTAGGCCATAGCTGTTGGGACAGTTGTCTGAAAACACAAACTCGGCTTATGTTTCAGGTCATAGGTATGGCAGGTCTGATATACAGACCATGAGGAGAACACTTTGGGATATGAAGAATGGGCGATTGTGAGGCTCTTGCTCACGTTTTGTCTCTAGATATTGTGTCACTCATGGTTGTGAAATTTCCGGGTGACTTCATGGGAAATGGACGTGTCTTACTATCTTGGGGTTTGGCCCCGTCTAAGGAGTTGGGGTCATTCTGTGGGATGGAAGAAGTCCGTTTTTTTTTTTTTTTTTTGTTGTTGTTGTTTTGTTTTTCAAACCCCAGCATATGAGGGATTCCAGAGTAGAGCCCTGGGGAGGGGCGATTGGACAACCAGAAATCTGGTTTAAATTTGGGGCCTAGGGACATGTCCAGCCATTATGACATCTAATGTTCTAGCCACTGAGAGGACGTACTAGAGGACAGGACTCACGTTGAGGGTCACAATGCGTGTTTATGCCCTCGCCGCTCTCAAGAATGGGCGGGGCCTCAGGGTGAATGCTGGTTTCCCCTACACTGAACGTTGGACAACATGCCAACCACAAGGTTTCTTGCCATGGGTAAGGAAGAGTTCTGATTTCTGCATCACAGTCACCCCTGGGCAGTGATTGGAGATAAGGTCTAGGTTCTGAAGCCTGAAAACTGAGGTAGGGAAGAGATGATGACCTAAGGCCACGGCGGGTCTTATGGGCTCAGGGTGCGGTCAGCTGTCTGGGTGTTGCTCAGGAGGTCCCGGATCAGGGTGTGTCAGGCAGTGCATTACTGCCCAGGTTAGACTATATAATTTGGGTACATTCGAGTGCCGTGTAAATTTATTCTCATTTAATGTGCCCGGGCAGCTCATTGGGCAATATTTTGTTTCTCGAGGACAGGCAGAGTGCTGCAATGATGGTCCGGATTGGCAAACTTGTGGGCTTCGGGGCCAGGAGTGTGAGGACGGAAGTCTGAGAACAAAAGCTAGACTTGGGATTCAGGGCGAGGGCACGGCATGTACCTCTTGAAGATCTGAAGCAATATCTCATGCATCTGAAGTCAGAGCGAGGATCAGACGTTGGTTCAGCTTGGATTATCTGTTCATGACGGCCCCTTCATAAAGGGAGCCGAATCTCGAGGCCGTGGAGGTATTCCCACGTTGGGAGTGTTGGGATGCCCCCTCCAAGGATTCCTTCTGCGGGACAATTGAGACTTGTTGGACAGCTCCAGGACATCCCATATGGATGAGTGCAGACCAACGTTCGAGGATGGATGCCTGGGAAGCCCGCCTCACATTCCAATTGTCTCCTAGGGACAAGACAGTTTAGATCTGATGGCTCTGCGGGAGCAACCGGGGTGGCTGAGTTGAAATGGACTTTCCTGAGGATGGGTCTAATGTGTGTTTGTGTCCATGAGGGCCTTGGAATGGGGCGGTGGCACCGGGACCCTGAAGTATTCTCCTCAGCTTTTGACATAGCTCCCATGCACAAGTATCCTTTTGGAGACGAGGTTTGTTCTGATGGGTGCCTCAGGAAAACCCCAATGCTGGTATTGGAATCCAGGGTTTTGAGGAGACATGCCTGTAAACCAAAGCAATGGATCCGATTTTGGCCTAGGTTCCTGTCTGGTTCAATCTTCTTCTCTGGGGACATCCTTCTAGGGTATGAGTGGAGTTAGATGCTCAGCTGGTGTCAGACTGTCCTTTTTTGTCCCGGGTGACCTATACTATTGGGATGGCCTCAGGGACTTTGGAGGGTTCTTCTAACATGTACGATTTTGGACAATGGAATGGGCAGAATTCCCATGGATTGGGTAGGCACAGTCCTAATGTGTGGCTCCAGGCTCCCCACCCTGGAGGGTATGTGGCCCAGGACTTTGAGGACAGAAATCTGAAAACACAAACTCAGCTTATGTTTGGGGACGTAGGTATGGCAGGCCCAATCTACAAACCATGAGAAGACATCTTCAGGATATGAAGATAGTGCGAGTCTGAGGCGCTTGCTTAGGCTTTTGTCTCTGGATTTGTATCAGCGATGGCCGTGGAATGTCGAGGAGGCCTCATGGGCCATGGACGAATCTTGCTCTCTGTGGATTTGGCCCGATCCAAATTGTTTTTCGTCAATCTGTTGGATGGAGGACTCCTTTCAGGGTTGTTACATCAGGTGTCCCACCAAAAGAGGAATTCCAAAGCAGAGCCCTGGGGAAGAGTGAAGGGACAACATGAATTATGGTTAAAAATTGGGGCCTAGGGGCTTGGCAAGCCCAAAATGCTGTCTGTTCATCCAGCCACTGAGAGGCCTTACCTGAGGACTGGGCAAAGGCTGAGGGTCACAATGAGTGTTTGCTACCTATCTGGACCGTGAGCAATGGCGGGGCCTCAAGGGACACACTGGTTTCCACTACACTGAACGTTGGACAACAAGCGAACCACAAGTTTTCCTGCCATCCGGAAGGAGTTCTGATTTCTGCATCATTTTGAAACCTGGGCAGTGATTGGAGAGAAGCTCTAGGTTCTGAAGCCTGAAAATTGAGGTTGGGAAGGGATAAAAACCTAAGGCCATGGGGGGTCTGAAGTTCTCAGTATGTAGCCAGCTGTCTGGGTGGGCCCAGGTGGTCCAGGCTCAGGCTGTGTCAGAAAGGGCATTATTTCCCAGGTCATCCTATATATTTTGCGTATAGCCAAGTGCGTGCAGGTTGATCTTCATTTGGGGTTTCTAGGTAGCCCCAGAGGGCAGTGTATTTCTTCTCCAGGGCAGGTAGAGTGCTGCATTGTAGTTCTGGATTGCCAAACTGGAGGGCTTGTGAGCCAGTAGTCTGTGGACAGAAGTCTGAGGACACAAGCTAGGCTTAGGTTTCTGGGTGATGACATGGCAGGCACAATCTACAGACCTGAACCGAGATCTCGTGCATCTGAAGTCAGGGTGAGGATCAGACGATCGCTCAGGTTGGACCTTATGTCCCTGATGGCCCCTTTATGAAGGGGGGGGATCATGTGGCCATGGGGGTTCTCTCAGATGGGATTTGTGAGAAACTCCCAACTGCAAAGATTCTTATGCAGGACAATTGATACCTGTTGGTTGGCTCAGGCCAATGATTCCAAGCAGGTTTTTAAGGGTGGATGGCGGGGTAGGCCACCTCACATTCCAATTGTCTCCTAGCAACAAGACAAGTTAGATCTGCTGGATCTCGCAGAGCAACCGAATACACTCAGTTGAAATGGACTCTCCTGTGGATGGGTCCTAATGTGTTTTTGTGTTTATGGAGACCTTGTAATGGGGCAGTGGCACACAGGCCCTGAAGGATTCTCCTAACTGGAGGTTTGAGACATCTTCAAAGGATAATTTTCCCATGTGGCGAAGAGATTTGTTCTGATTGCTGCCTCATGAAATCCCCATATGCTAATATTGGAAACCAGGCCTCTGAGGACAGATACCTGTAACCGAAAGCAATGAATCTGATTCAGGCCTAGGGGCCTGTCTGATTCAATCTTCTTCTCTGGGGACATCCATCTACGTTGAGTAGAGGTAGATGCTCAGCTGGTTTCAGATGACCCTTGTTTGTCCTGGGCAGCCTACATTATTGGGATGTGCTTGGGGACTCTGGAGGTTTTTCCTAATTTGTACGATTGTGGACAATGGAATGGGCAGAATTCCCGTGGTATGGACAGGCACAGTCTTGATGTGTGGCTCCAGGCGCCCCAGCCTGAAGGGTCTGTGGGCCAGGAATGTGGGGACAGAAGTCTGAAAACACAAACTCGGCTTAGGTTTGGGAAGTAGGTATGGCAGGCCCGATTTACAGACCCTGAGGGGAACTCTTCGGGATACGACAAAAGAGCGAGTGTGAGGCGCTTGCTCAGACTTTTGTCTCTGGATTTGTTGTCAACGATGGCTGTGGAATCTCAGGGAGGCCTCATGGGCCATGGACGAGACTTCCTCTCTGTGAATTTGGTTGAATCCCAATTGTTTTGGGTCAATCTGAAGGATGGGAGGAGTCCTTTTAGTTTTGTTACCTCAGGTGTCCCACCAAAAGAGGGATTCCAAAGCAGAGCTCTGGGGAGGGATGAATGGACAACCCGAACAATCCAATTGGGGTGAGGTCGAGAACCGAGCAGGTTGATCCTCATTTGGGGTTTATGGAGATCCCCATAGAGCAACGTTTTTCTTCTGGAGGGCCAGCATAGGGCTGCATTTCGGTTCCAGAATTCCAAGTCTTGAGGACATGTTTGCCAGGAGTGTGAGGAAGGAAGTCTGAAAACACAAGGTAGCACGAGGTTTGGGCCCACTGTGCAGAGGCTGAATCGAGATCTCCTGCATCTGAGGTCAGGGCGAGTATCAGATGTTGCCTCAAGCTGGAGTTTGTGTCCATGACGGCCCCTTCCTGAAGGGGGTGGGGGCGTCATGAGGCCAGGGAGGTTTCCCTACGCTGGGAGTTGTGAGCTGCTCCAAACTTCAAAGTTTCCTTCTTCAGGACAGTCGAGTACTATTGGATGGTTCCAGGATGCCCCATACAGAAAGACTCGAGAGCAGGGGCCTAAGCATGGATGCCGAGAAACGCCAACTCACATTCCCATTGCCTGGTCGAGACAAGGCACGCTCAATCTGCGGGCTCTTGGGTGAGCTACCCAGAAGGCTGAGTTTAAATGGACTTTCCTGAGGATGAGTCATAATGTGGGTTGGTGGCCATGGAGACCTTGGAATGTGGCAGTAGCTAAGGGACTCTGCAGGATTCTCCAACCCGAAGGGTTTGACACAACTCCAACAAGGAAGCTTTCCATGCGGAGATGAGAGGTGTTCTGTCTGGTGCCTCCGGATAGCCCCATATGCTGGTCTTCGAACACAGGCCTCTGAGGAGTGATACCTGGACACCAAAGCAAGAGTTCATAATAGGGCCCTGGGCCTGTCTGGTTCAATCTTCTGTCTCTGCGGATATCAGTCTGTGTGTCTGCATGGAGGTAGTAGTTGCTCAGCTGGTGTCATAATGCCCCTGTTTGTCCAGTGCGGCTTGCGGTAGTGGGATGTCCTTGGGGACCTTGAGGTTTCTACTATTTTGTAGAGCTGTGGCCAATGGAACGGGCAGTTTCTTAGGAGAGAGCAGGCACAGTTCTGTGGTGTGGCTCCAGAGACCCCAGCCTGGAGGCGGTGTGGGCCACGGCTGTGAAGACAGACATCCAAAAACCCAAACTCAGCTCAGGTTTGGGGCCGAGGTTATGGTAGGCCTGATCTACAGTCCGTGAGGGAGTTCCTCTGGATATGAAAGAAGGGTGAGAGGGAGGCAGTCGCTCAGTCTTTTGTCTCTGGATATTTTGTCCACAATGGCCGTTTAATGTAGGAGTTGCCTCATGGGTCGTAGAAGTCTCCCTCTCTGGTAGGTTGTCCAGCCCCCAAGAGTTTGGGGTCATTCTATGGGAAGGGAAGAGTCCTGTTTTCTGCCTCATGTGTCCCCCCAGTAGAGGGATTCTGGAGCATAGCAGTGGGTACTGACAACTGGAATACTCGCTCTCTGGTTAATCCTGGGGGCCTATGGATATGACAAGCCCCATATGCAGGATCTTGGTCCAGCCACTGAGAGGCGTTACTTTAATACCGGACTCACCTACAGGTCACAATGCATGTCTGTGCCCTAGGCGGCCCTCAAGCACTGGCCCGCCTTTCTAACAATGCAGGTTTTCCCACATTGAACGTTGGACAACATGCCAACCACAAGGTTTCTGGCCATGGGGAAGGAGGAATTCTAATTTCTGCATCACGTTCACCCCTGGGCAGTGATTGGAGATAAGGTCTCGGTTCTGAAGCCTGACAACCGATGTTGGGAAGAGATGACGAACTACAGCCATAGCGGGTCCCTTGTGTCCAGATTGGAGCCAGCTGTCTAAGTGTCGTTTGGGATGTCTTGTCTCAGGCTGTGCCAGACAGGGCATTCGTATTCAGGGTAGGCTGTATAATTGCTTTACAGTCGAGTGGCATGCATTAGATAATCATTTGGGGTTTCTTATTAGCAGCATAGGGCAAAGTTTTTCTTCTGGAGGGCAGGCAGAGTGCTGCATTGTGGCTTCGGAATTCCCAAACTGGAGGGCTTGTGGGCCAGGAGAGTGAGGACGGAAGTCTGAGAACACAAGCTAGGCTTAGGTTTCGGGGAATGGACATGGCAGGCACACTCTGCAGAGCTGAATTGAGATCTCATGAGTCTGAAGTCAGGTCGAGGATCAGACTTTGGCTCAGGTTGGAGTTTCTGTCCATGTTGGCCCCTTCATGAAGGGGGGGGCATTATGAGGCCATGGGGGTTTTCCCACTATTAGAGTTGTGAGATGCTCCAAACCGCAAGGATTCCTTCTGTGGGACAATTAATATTTGTTGGATGGCTCCAGGACGTCTCCTAAGGTATTTTTCCAGAACAGGGTTCTAAGTATGGATGCCTGGGCAGACAGCCTCAATTCCAATTGTCTCCTAGCAACAAGAAACGTTTGATCTGCTGGCTTGGGGTAGCATCAGAGGGGGCTGAGTGGGAATGGACTTTCCTGAGGATGGTCTTAAATGAGTTGAAATGGACTTTCCTGAGGATGGTCTTAATGTTGGTTTGAGTCCATTGAGACCTTGGTATGGGGCAGTGGCACCAGGGCCCTGAAGGATTCTCCTAACCAGAGGTGATAACAAAGCTCCAATGAGCAAGTTTTCCATGGGGAGACGAGATTTGTTCTTATTGGTGCCTCAGGAAACCACCATTTGCTGGTATTGGAAATGAGGCCTCTGAGGAGAGATGCCTGGAAACCAAAGCAATGGATCTGATTAGGGCCTAGGGGCCTGTCCGGTTCAATATTCTTCTCTGTGGACATCTTTTGTCTGAGTGGAGGTAGTTGCTCAGCTGGTTTGAGATCACACCTGTTTGTCCTGGGCGGCCTACACTATTGGGATGGCTTCGGTAACTTTGGAGGTTTTTCCTAATTTGCAAGGTTGTGGCCAATGGAGTGGAAGAATTCTCTTGAAAGGGAAGCACAGTCCTGAGGTGTGGCTCCAGGGACACAAGTGTGGAGCGTGTGTGGTCCAGGGCTATTTGGACAAAAGTCTGAAAACACAAACTCCACTTACGTTTGGGTCTGTAGGTATGGCCGGCCAGATATATAGACCGTGAGGAGAACTCTTCGGGATATGAACAAAGGGCGAAAGTGAGGTACTTGCTCATGCTTATTTTTTTCTGGATATGTGTCACCGATTGCCATGGAATGTCCGGGGGTCCTCATGGGCCATCGATGAGGCTCCCTTTTTGGGGATTTGACCCAATCCCAAGAGTTTGGGGTCATTCTGTGGGAATGGAGGAGGCCTTTCTTTTTTTTTTTTTTTTTTTTTTTTTTTTTTTTACCTCAGGTGGACCACCAAAAGAGGGATTCCACAGCAGAGTCCTGGGGAGGGGCGACTGGACAACCAGAACTCTGGTTAACATTGGGACCGAAGAACATGGCAAGCCCCATATGTGGGCTCTTGGTCCAGACACTGAGAGGCCTTCCTTGAGCATAGGGCTCACATTGAGTTTCACAATGTGTTTTTGTGCCCAAGGAGCCCCTCAAGTCAGGGCGTGGCCTAAGTACCATGCTGGTTTCTCCTACACTGAAAGTTGCACATATGGCAAGCACAAGTTTTCTGGCCATGGGGAAGAAGGAATTCTAATTTCTGCAACACTTTCACTCCTGGACTGTGATTGGATTTAAGGTCTAGGTTCTGAAGCCTGAAAACTGAGGTTGGGAAGAGATGAAGACCTAAGGCCATGGTGTGACTGATGTGCACAGTGTTCGGCCAGCTGTTGAGTGTGGGTTGGGAGGTGCAGGCTCAGGCTGTGGCACACAGGGAATTAGTGCCCAGCCTTACTGTATATTGGGGGTGCAGTCGAGTTTCGTGCAGGTTGGTACTCATTTGTGGTTACTGGGTAGCCCCAGAGGGCAACGTTTTTCTTCTGGAAGGAAGACACAGTGCCACATAGTGGCTCCAGAATTCCCAAAACTGGAAGGCTTGTGGGCCAGGAGTGTGAGGAAAAAATTCTGAGAACACAAGCCAGACTTAGATTTCGGGGTGAGGGGACGGCAGGAACCCTCTGCAGAGATGATTCGAGATCCCGTGTACCTGAAGACAGAGCTAGGATCAGACGTTGGCTCAGGTTGGAGTTTCTGTCCATGACGGCCTCTTCATGAAGGGGAGGGTGTCACGAGGCCATGGAGGTTTTCCCACGATGGGAATTGTGAGATGCTCCAAACCGCAATGATTCCTTCCGTGGGACAGTCGAGACCTGCTGGATGGCTCCAGGACATCCCATAAGGAAGTTATCCAGAGCAGTGTTGTAAGGATGGATGCCTGGGCAGCCTGCCTCCCACTCCAGGTGTCTCATAGCGCCAAGGCAATTTCGATCTGCTGGATCTAGGGGAGTAACCGAGGCGGGTGTGTTGAAATGGGTGAGTTGAGGATGGGTCATGATGTGCATTTGTGTCCATGGAGACCTTGGAATGGGGTGCTTGATCCGGGGCCTTGAGGGATGTTCATAACCGGAGGTTTTGATGGAGCTCTAAAGAGTACGTTTCCTATGTAGAGAAGAGAATTGTTTTGATGAGTGCCTAAGGAATCTCCCATATGCTGGTATTGGAAACCAGGCCTCTGAGGAGAGATGCCTGGAAACAAAAGCAATGGATATGATTAGGGCCTAGGTGCCTGTCCGGTTCAATCTCTTTCCTGGGCATACGTGTCTATGGATCTGAGGGGAGGTAGTTGCTCGGCTTGTGTCAGATCGCCCCTGTTTGTCCTGGTCAGCCTATAATATTGGGTGTGGCCTCGGGACTTTGGAGTTTCTCCTAATCTATAGGGTTTTGGCCAATGGAATGGGCAGAAATCCCCTGGAGAGGGCAGGCACAGTTCTGAGTTTGGCTCTAGGGGCCCAACCTTGAGGGTGTGTGGGCCAGGCCTCCGGGGACAGAAGTCTGAAAACACAAATTCCGCTTAGGATTGGGGACATAGGTATGGCACGCACAATCTACAGACCGTGAGAACACTTCGGGATATGTAAAAGGGTGAGTTTGAGGTGCTTGCTCAGGTTTTGTCTCTGGATTTGTGTCAACAATGTGGGTCGAATGCTGGCGTGGCCTCATGGGTTGTGGACGACTTTCCTTCTCTGAGGATTTGATCCAATCCCAAGAGTTTGGATACATTCTGTGGGATGGGAGAGTCCTTTCTGTTTTTAATTTTATTTTATGTACCTCATGTGTGCCAATAAAAGAGGGATTCCAGAGCAGAGTCCTTGGTAGGGACAACTGGATAACCCCTCCTCTGTTTAAGTTTGGGGGCCTAGGGGCATGGCAAGTCCAATATGTGGGCTCTTGATTCAGACACTGAGAGGTCTTCCTTGAGGACAGGGCTCATGCTGTGGGTCACAATGCCTATTTGTGCCCAACAAGGCCCTCAAGCATGGGAAGGGCCTCATGGGCCTCGCTGGATTCTCCTACACTGAACGTTGGAGAATATGCCAACCACAAGGTTTCCGGCCATGGCGAAGGAAGAGTTGTGATTTCTGCATCACGTTCACCCCTGGACAGTGATTGGAGTTTAGGTCTAGGTTCTGAAACCCGAAAACCGAGGTTGGGAAGAGATGAAGACCTAAGGACCTGATGGGTACAATGAGCTCAGTGTGTGGCTAGCTGTTGAGCGTACGTCTGGAGGTGTGGGCTCATGCTGTGTCAGACAGGGCATTAGACAGGGTAGACTGTATATTTGGGGTGCAGTCGAGTGGCGTTCAGTTGATCCTCATTCGGGTTTCTAGGTAGCTCCATAAGGCAACGTTTTTCTTCTGGAGGGCAGGCAGAGTGCTGCATTGTGGCCCCAGTATTGCCAAACTGTAGGGCTTTTGGGCCAGGGGGTGTGAGGACGATAGTCTGAGAACACAAGCTAAGCTTAGTTTTTGGGGTGAGGGCACAGAAGGCACACTCTGCAGAGCTTAATCAAGATCTCATGCACCTGAAGCCAGGGCGAATATCAGACGTTTGCTCAGGTTGGAGTTTCTGTCCATGATGGCCCCTTTATAAAGTGGAGCGTCTCAAGAGGCCATGAAGATTTTCCCACAATGGGAGTTGTGAGATGCACCAGACTGCAAAGATTCCTTCTGTGGGACACTTGAGACCTGTTGGGTGGCTCTAGGATGTCCCATATGGAACGACTCCAGGGTAGGGTTCTAAGGATGGATGCCTGGGCAGCCCGCCTCCCATTCTAGTTGTCTCCTAGCAACAAGGCAGGTTTGATCTGCAGGCCCTGGGGGAGAAACCAAGGGGGATGAGTTGACATGGACTCTACCGAGGATAGATCATAATGTGGGTTTAAGTCCATGGAGACCTTGGAATGGGGCGCTTGATCCGGGGCCCTGAAAGATTCTCCTAAACAGAGGTTTTTATAGAGCTCCAAAGAGTACATTTCCTATGTGGAGACGAGATTTTTCTATGAGTGCCTCAGTAATCCCCCATATGCTGGTATTGGTAACCAGGCCTCTGAGGAGAGATGCCTGGAAACAAAAGCAATGGATCTGATTAGGGCCTAAGTGCCTGTCCAGTTCAATCTTATTCTATGGGGATATCTGTCTCTGGGTCTGAGTGGAGGTAGTTTCCTAACTTGTGAAAGATCATCCCTGTTTTTCCTGGGCAGCCAACACTATTGGGATGGCCTCGGGGAGTTTGGAGGTTTCTCCTAATCTATAGGGTTGTGGCCAATGGAAATGGCAGAATTCCCCTGGAGAAGGAAGCCATAGTCCTCAGGTGTGGCTCCAGGGGCCCCAGCTTGGATGGTGTGTGGGCCAGGACTGTGGGGACAGAAGTTTGAAAACACAAACTCAGCTTAGGTTTGGGGATGTATGTATGAAGGCTCGATCTACAGACTGTGAGAATTTTCCGGGCTATGAACAAAGGGCGAGTATGTGGCGTTTGCTCAGGCTTTTGTCTCTGGATTTTGTGCCTACGGTGGCCGTGGAATATCGGGGTGTCCTCAAGGGCCATGGACAAGTCTTTCTCTGGTGATTTGGCCTGATCCCAAGTGGTTGGGATCATTCTGTGGATGGGAAGAGTCCTTTCTGTATTTTTTTTTTTTTTACCTCAGGTGTCCACCAAAGAGGGATTCCAAAGCAGTGCCCTGAGTAGGGGTGACTAGACATCTCTAACTCTGGTTGAGATTGGGGGACTAGAGGCTTGGCAAGCCCCATATGTGGGCTGTTGTTCCAGTCACTAAGAGGCTTTACATGAGGATAGGGCTCACGCTGAGGGTCACAATGTGTGTTTGTGCAAATTGTAGCCCTCAGGGATAGGTGGGGCCTCATAGTCCATGCTGCTTTCTCCTACAATGAACGTTGGACCACATGCCAACCACAAGGTTTCTTGCCATGGCAAAGGAGAAGTTCTGATTCTTGTATCACGTTCACTCCTGAGCAGTGAGTGGAGATAAGGTCTAGGTTCTGAAGGTGAAAACTGAGGTTGGGTAGCGATGATGGCCGAAAGCCATTGTGGGTTTGATATGCTCAGTGTACGGCCAGCTGTCTGGGTGTTGGACTGGAGGTCTGCCTTCAGGCTTTGTCAGACAGGGCTTTAGTGAACAGGCTAGATTGTATAATTGGGGTATGGTCGAGTGGCATGCAGGTTGTTACTCATTTGGCGTTTTCTGGTTAGCCCTATAGGGCAACATTTTTCTTCTGGAGGGCAGGCAGAGTGCCGCATTGTGTCTCCAGAATTGCCAAACTGGGGGGGGTGTGGCCAAGATTGTGAAGACGGAATTCTGAGAACACAAGTTAGGCTAAGGTTTCGGGGCGAGGGCACAGCAGGCACACTCTCAAGTGCTGAATCGAGATCTCATGCTTCTGAATTCAGGGCGCGGATCAGACTTTGGCTTAGGATGGAGTTTCTGTCCATGATGGCCCCATTTATGAAGGAAGGTGTGGGGCATTATGAGGAAATGGAGGTTTTCTCAAAGTGGGATTGTGTGATGCTTCAAACCACAAGGATTCATTCTGCGAGACAGTCAAGACAGGTTGGTTGGATTCAAGACGTCCCATAAAGAAATTCTCCAGAGCAGGGTTCTAAGGATGGATGCCTGGGCAGCCCACCTCGCATTCCAACTGTCTCCTAGTGACAAGGCAGGTTTGATCTGCTGGCTCTGGGTGAGCAGCCGAGAGGGCTGATTTGAAATGGACTCTCCTGAGGATGGATCATAATGTAAGTTTGTGTCCTTGGAAACCTTGGAATTGGGCCATGGTGCCAGCGCCCTGAAGGATCCTCCTAACCTGAGGTATTGACACAGCTCCAAAGAGCAAGTTTCTCATGTGGAGATGAGATCTGTTCTGATTGTTTCCTTAGGAAACCCCCATATTCTGATATTGGAAACCAGGCCTCTGAGGAGAGATACATAGAAACCAAAGCAATGGATCAGAAGTTGGCTCAGGTTGGAGTTTCCGTCCATGATGGCCCCTTTATAAAGGGGAGCATCTCACGAGGCCATGTAGGGTTTCCCACTATAGGAGTTGTGAGATGCTCCAATCTGCAAGGATTCCTTCTGCAGGACAGTCAAGACCTGTTGGAAGGCTCCCAGGACATCCCATATGGAACGGCGCCAGAGCAGGATTCCAACGATGGATGCCTAGAGAGTCTGCTTTGCATTCCAGTTGTCTCCTAGCGACAAGGCAGGTTTGATATTCTGTCTCTGGGGGAGTAATCAACGGGGCTGAGTTGAAATGTACTCTCCTGCCGAATGGTCATAATGCGGGTTTGTGTCCATGGAGACCTTGGAATAGGGCGGTGGCTCCGGTTACCTGAAGGTTTCTCCTACCTGGAGGTTTTCACAGAGCTCCAAAGGATAAGTTTCCCATGTGGAGACAAGATTTGTTCTGATTGGTATCTCTGGAATCCCACATATGCTGGTATTGGAAAACAGGCCTCTGAGGAGAGGTGCTTAGAAACAAAAGAAATGGAACCAATTACGTTCTAGGGGCCTGTCCAGTTTAATACCTTTCTCTTGGGATATCTGTCTACGGGTGAGTTGAGGTCGTTGCTCAGCTTGTGACAGATCACCCCTCTTTGTACTGGGCGGCCTAGACTATTGGAATGGCCTCTGGGACTTTGGAGGTTTCTCCTAATCTGTAGGGTTGTGGCCAATGGAATGGGAAGAATTTCCTTGGAGAGGGCAGTCACAGTCCTGAGGGGTGGCTCCAGGGGCCTCAGCCAGGAGGGTGTGTGGGACTGGGATGTCAGGATAGAAGTCTAAAAACACGGTTTGGGGACGTAGGTATAGCAGGCCCGATCTACAGACTATAAGGAGAATTTTTTGGGCTATGACCTAAGGGTGAGGCTTATGTCTCTGGATTTTGTGTCAATGGTGGCCGTGAAATGTAGGGCTAGCCTCATGGGCCATGGAGGAGTCTTTCTCTCTGATCCCAAGTGATTGAGGACATTTTGTGGGTGGGAGGAATCCTTTCTGTGTTTACTTACCTCAAATGTCCCACCAAAGAGGGATTCCAGAGCAGACCCCTGAGTAGGGGTGACTAGATGTCTCTACCTCTGGTTAAGATTGGGTGACTTGGGGCATGGCAGGCCCCATATGTGGGCTCATGGTCCAGCCACTGAGAGGCTTTCCTTGAGGACAGGGTTCAAACTGAGGGTCCCAATGTGTGTTTGTGCCCACCGCAGCTCTTAAGCATGGGCAGGGCCTCGGGGACCCTACATTACCCTCAGGGGCCCTACTACTACTCCTGTAGGCCCCACAGGGGTCCTACACTGAACTTTGGATAAGATGCCAACCACAAGATTCTGGCGAGAGGGAAGGAGGAGTTATGATTTCTGCATGACGTTCACCCACGGGAAATGAGTAGAGATAAGGTCTAGGTTTCTGTAGCCTGAAAACCAGGTTGGAAAGAGATGGCAACCTAAGGCCATGGCGGTTCAGATGTTCTCAGTGTACGGCAAGCTGTCTGGGTGTCGGTTGGGAATTCAGGCCTCAGGTTGTGTCAGACAGGGCATTAGTGCACAGGCTAGACTATATAATTGGTGTACAGTTGAGTGGCATGCAGGTTTATCCTCATTTGAGGTTTCTGGGTAGACCCATAGGGCAACGTTTTTTCTTCTAGAGGGCAGGCAGAGTGCAGCACTGTGTCATCGGAAATACCAAAATGGAGGGCGTGTGGTCCAGGAGAGTGAGGACGGAAGTGTGAGAACACTAGCTATGCATAGGGTTTGGGGTGAGGGCACAGCAGGTGCACTCTGAAGAGCTTAATCATTATCTCGTACATCTGAAGTCTAGGCGAAGATCATCCGTTGGCTCAGGTTGGAGTTTCTTTCCATGATCCGCATTCATGAAGATTGGGGGCATCATGTGTCCTTGGAAGCTTTCCATGATATGAGTTGTGAGGTGGTCCATAAACAAGGAATCCTGTGGGACAGTCTACACCTGTTGGATGGCTCAAGGATGTCCCATAAGGAACGACGCAAGAGCAGGGTTCTAAGGGTTCTAAGGATCTCTAAGGAGAGATGCCTGGAAACCAAAGCAATAGATCCGATAGGTGCCTATGGGCCTGTTCGTTCCTTTTGACCTCTGGGGACATCAGTCTACGAGTCTGAGTGGCGGTAGGTGCTCAGATGGGCCCAGATTGCCCCTGTTTGTCCTGGGAAGCCACAAATATTGGGATGGCCTCAGGGACTTTGGAGTTTTATCCTATTAGTAGGGTTGTGGCCATTGGAATGGGCACATACAATTCCCTTGGAGAGGGCAAGCCCAGTCTTCATGTTTGGCTCCAGGGGCCTGAGCCTGTAGGGTGTGTAGGCCTGAAAACCGAGGTTGAGAAGAGATGACGAACTAAGGCCATGACGTGTCCGATGTTCTATGTGGGCGGCCAAGTGTTTGGGTGGGACCTGGAGGTCCAGGCTCAGGGTGTGCCACAAAGGGCTTTAGTGCCCAGGTCAGCCTATATATTGGTGGTACAACCGAATGACGTGCAGGTTGATGCTCATTTGGTTTTCTGGGTAGCCCCAGAAGGCAATGTTTTTCTTCTGGAGGGCAGGCAGAGTGCTGCATTGTAGTTCTGGTTTGCCAAACTGGAGAGCTTGTGGGCCAGTAGTCTGAGGACGGAAGTCTGAGAACCCAAGCTAGGCCTAGGTTTCTGGGTGAGGATATGGCAGGCACAATCTACAGACCTGAATCGAGATCTTGTGCATCTGGCGTCAGGGCGAGGATCAAACGATCACTCAGGTTGGACATTCTGTCCCTGATGGCCCCTTCTTGAAGGTGGGGGGTGAATCACGAGGCCCTGGGCGTTTTCCCACGATGGGAGTTGTGAGAAGTTCCCAACTGCAAAGATTATTCTGCAGGACAATTGAGACCTGTTGGTTGGCTCCAGGACAATGACACCGAGCAGGGTTCTAAGGATTGATGACTGGGTAGCACACCTCGTATTCCAATTGTCTCCAAGCAACAAGACAGGTAAGATCTGCTGGATCTGGGGGAGCAACCGAGGAGGCTGAGTTGAAATGGACTCTCCCGTGGATGTGTCCTAATATGATTTTGTGTATATTGAGACATTGGAATAAAGCGGTGGCACTGGGGCCCTGAAGGGTTCTCCTAAAGAGAGGCTTTCACACAGCTCCATCGTGCAAGTTTCCCATGTGTAGATGAGATATGTTCTGATGGGTGAGTCAAGAAACAGGCATATGCTGTTATTGAAATCCAGGCCTCTGAGGAGAGATGCCTGGAAGCAAAACCAATGGATCCGGTAGGTGCCTATGTGCCTCTTCGTTCCTTTTTACCTCTGGGGACATCAGTCTACGGGTCTGAGTGCAGGTAGGTGCTCAGATGGGCCCAGATTGCCCCTGTTTGTCCTGGGAAGCCACAAATATTGGGATGCCCTCAGGGACTTTAGAGGTTTATCCTATTAGTAGGGTTGTGGCCATTCGAATGGGCACATACAATTCCCTTGGAGAGGGCAAGCACAGTCGTCAGGTTTGGCGACAGGGGCCTGAGACTGTAGGATATGTAGGCCACGGCTTTTGGACAGTTGTCTGAAAACACAAACTCGGCTTATGTTTCGGGTCAAAGGTATGGCAGGACTGATCTACAGACCATGAGGAGAACTCTTTGGGATATGAAAAAAGGGCGAGTGTGAGGCTCTTGCTCAAGTTTTTGTCTCAGGATATCGTGTCACTCATGGTCGTGAAATTTCCGGGTGACTTCATGGGAAATGGACGAGTCTTACTCTCTGGGGGTTTGGCCCCGTCCAAAGAGTTTGGGGTCATTCTGTGGGATGGAGCAAGTCCGTTGCTCTGTTGATGTTGATTTATTTTCTTTTGATTTTCAAACTCAGGTGTCAAACCAAATGTGGGATTACAGAGTAGAGCCCTGGGGAGGGGCGACTGGATAACCAGAAATCTGGTTAAAAATTGGGGCCTTGGGATATGTCAAGCCCATTATGACATCTAATGGTCCAGCCACTGAGAGGACGTACTAGAGCAGAGTACTCACGCTGAGGGTCACAATGCGTGTTTATGCCCTCGTCGCACACAAGAATGGGCGGGGCCTCAGGGTGAATGCTGGTTTCTCCTACACTGAACGTTGGACAACATGGCAACCACAAGGTTTGTTGCCATGGGTAAGGAAGAGTTCTGATTTCTGCATCACAGTCACCCCTGGGCAGTGACTGGAAATACGGTCTAGGTTCTGAAGCCTGAATACTGAGGTAGGGAAGAGATGATGACCTAAGGCCATGGCGGGTCTGATGTGCTCAGTGTGCGGTCAGCTGTCTGGGTGTTGGTCACGAGGTCCGGGCTCAGGTTGTCAGACAGTGCATTAGTGCCCAGGTTAGACTATATATTTTGGGTGCATTCGAGTGTCGTGTACGTTCTTATTGAAGAACACTTCAGGATATGAAGAATGATCGAAGCTGAGGCGCGTGCTCAGGCTTTTGTCTCTGGATTTTGTATCAGCGATGGACGTGGAATGTTGGGGAGGCCTCATGGGCCATGGACGAATCTTGCTCTCTGTGGATTTGGCCTGATCCCAATTGTTTTTCGTCAATCTGTGGGATGGGAGGACTCCTTTCAGGTTTGTTACCTCAGGTGTCCCACCAAAAGAGGAATTCCAAAGCAGAGCCCTGGGGAAGAGTGAAGGGACAACCTGAACTATGGTTAAAAATTGGGGCCTAGGGCATGGCAAGCCCAATATGCTGTCTCTCCATCCAGCCACTGAGAGGCCTTACGTGAGGACGGGGCTCAGGCTGAGGGTCACAATGTGTGTTTGTGACCAAGGTGGCCCGCAAGCATGGGCGTTGCCTCATGTGCCACACTGATTTCAACTACAGAGAAACTTGGACAACATGCCAACCACAAGGTTTCTTGCAATGGGGAAAGAGTTCGGATTTCTGCATCATTTTCAAACCCGGGCCATGATTGGAGATAAGGTCTAGGTTCTGAAGCCTGAAAACCGAGGTTGAGAAGAGATGACGACCTAAGGCCATGACGGGTCCGATGTGCTCAGTGTGCGACCAGCTGTCTGGGTGGGTCCAGGAGGACCAGGCTCAGCTGTGTCAGAAAGGGCATTAGTGCCCAGGTCAGCCTATATATTTGGGGTACAGCCGAATTCCGTGCAGGTTGATCCTCATTGGGGGTGTCTGGGTAAGCCCAGTGGGCAATGTTTTACTTCTGGAGGGCAGGCAGAGTGCTGCATTATAGTCTGGATTGCCAAACTGGAGGGCTTGTGGGCCAGAAGTCTGAGGATGGAAGTCTGAGAACCCAAGCTAGGCCTAGGATTCTGGTTGAGGATATGGCAGGCACAATCTACAGACCAGAATCGATGTCTCGTGCATCTGAAGTCAGGGCGAGGATCAGACGATCGCTCTCCTGGGGCATTCTGTCCCTGATGGCCCCTTCATGAAGGGGGGGTGGATCATGAGGCCAGGGGGTTTTCCCACGATGGGAGTTGTGAGAAGCTCCCAACTGCAAAGATTCTTCTGCAGGACAATTGAGACCTGTTGGTTGACCCCAGGACAACGATTCCGAGCAGGGTTCTAAGGATGGATGGCTGGGTAGCCCACCTCGCATTCCAATTGTCTCCAATCAACAAGACAGTTAGATCCGCTGGATCTGGGGGAGCAACCGAGGAGGCTGAGTTGAAATGGACTCTCACGTGGATGTGTCCTAATATTATTTTGTGTCTATGGAGACCTTGGAATGAAGCGGTGGCACTGGGGCCCTGAAGGGTTCTCTTAAAGAGAGGCTTTCACACAGCTCCATCGTGCAAGTTTCCCATGTGTAGATGAGATTTGTTTCGATGGGTGAGTCAAGAAACAGCCATATACTGTTATTGAAATCCAGGCCTCTGTGGCGAGATGCCTGGAAAACAAATCAATGGATCCGATAGGTGCTGAGGAGCCTCTTCCTTCCTTTTTACCTCTGGGGATATCAGTCTACGGGTCTGAGTGCTGGTAGGTGCTCAGATGGGCCCAGATTGCCCCTGTTTGTCCTGGGAAGCCACAAATATTGGGATGGCCTCAGGGACTTTGGAGGTTTATCCTCTTCGTAGGGTTGTGGCCATTGGAATGGGCACATACAATTCCCTTGGAGAGGGCAAGCACAGTCGTCAGGTTTGGCTCCAGGGGCCTGAGCCTGTAGGGTGTGTAGGCCAGGGCTGTTTGGACAGTTGATTGAAAACACAAACTCGACTTATCTTTCGGGTTAAAAATTGGGGCCTAGGGACATCTCCAGCCCGTTATGACATCTAATGGGCCAGCCACTGAGTGGACGTACTAGAGGACAGGACTCACGCTGAGGGTCACAATGCGTGTTTATGCCCTCTCGCACTCAAGAATGGGCGGGGTCTCAAGGTGAAGGCTGGTTTCTCTTACACTGGACGTTTGACATCATGCCAACCACAAGGTTTCTTGACATGGATAAGGAAGAGTTCTGATTTCTGCATCACATTCACCCCTGGGCAGTGACTGGAGATAAGGTCTAGGTTCTGAAGCCTGAAAACTGAGGTAGGGAAGAGATGATGACCTAAGGCTATGGCAGGTCGGATGCGTTCAGTGTGCGGTCAGCTGTCTGGGTGTTGGTCACGAGGTCCGGCCTCAGGTTGTCAGACAGAGCATTAGTGCCCAGGTTAGACTATATATTTTGGGTGCTTTCGAGTGCCGTGTAGGTTCTCATCTGAAGAACTCTTCAGGATATGAAGAATAATCGAGTCTGAGGCGCGTGCTTAGGCTTTTATCTCTGGATTTTGTATCAGCTATGGCCGTGGAATGTTGGGGAGGCCTCATGGGCCATGGACGAATCTTGCTCTCTGTGGATTTGGCCCGATCCCAATTGTTTTTCGTCAATCTGTGGGATGGGAGGACTCCTTTTAGGTTTGTTACCTCAGGTGTCCGACCAAAAGAGGAATTCCATATGAGAGCCCTGGGGAAGAGTGAAGGGACAACCCGAACTATGGTTAAAAATGGGGGCCTAGGGGCATGGCAAGCCCAATATGCTGTCTCTCCATCCAGCCACTGAGAGGCCTTACCTGAGGACTGGGCTCAGGCTGGGGGTCACAATGTGTGTTTGTGACCAATGTGGCCCGCAAGAATGGGCTGGGCCTCATCTGCCACACTGGTTTCATCTACACTGAAACTTGGACAACATTCCAACCGCAAGGTTACTTGCCATGAGGAAAGAGTTCGGATTTCTGCATCATTTTCCTCACCCAGAAACCTAGGCCTAGCTTGGGTTCTCAGACTTCCGTCCTCAGACTACTGGCCCAGAAGCCCTCCAGTTTGGCAATATAGAAATGCAATGCAGCACTCTGCCTACCGTCCAGAAGAAAAACATTGCCCTCTGGGGCTACCCAGAAACCCCCAATGAGGATCAACCTGCTGCACCCCAAATATATAGGGTGACTTGGGCACTAATGCCCATTCTGACAAGGCTGAGCCTGGACTTCTTGGTCCCACCCAGACAGCTGGCCGCACACTGAGCACATCGGATCCGCCATGGCCTTAGGTCGTCATCTCTTCTCAACTTCGGTTTTCAGGCTTCAGAACCTAGACCTTATCTCCAATCACTGCCCAGGGGTGACTGTGATGAAGAAATCAGAACTCTTCCTTACCCATGGCAAGAAACCTTGTGGTTGGCATGTTGTCCAACGTTCAGTGTAGGAGAAACCAGCATTCACCCTGAGGCCCCGCCCATTCTTGTGTGCGACGAGGGCATAAACACGCATTGTGACCCTCAGCGTGAGTCCTGACGTCTAGTACGTCCTCTCAGTGGCTGGACCATTTGATGTCATAATGGGCTTGACATGTCCCTAGGCCCCAATTTTTAACCAGATTTCTGGTTGTCCAGTCGCCCCTCCCCAGGGCTCTACTCTGGAATCCCTCATTCGGTGGGACACCTGAGGTTGAAAAAAAAAAACAAAACAGAACAACGGATTTCTTCTATCCCACAGAATGGCCCCAAACTCTTTGGACGAGGCCAAACCCCCAGAGAGTAAGACTCGTCCTTTTCCCATGAAGTCACCCGGAAATTTCAAGACCATGAGTGACACGATGTCCAGAGAGAAAAACATGAGCAAGAGCCTCACCCTCGCCATTTTTTCATATCCCGAGGAGTTCCTCTCATCGTCTGTAGATCCGTCCTGCCATACCTATGACCGGAAACATAAGCCTAGTTTGTGTTTCCAGACAACTGTCCAAACAGCCGTGGCCTAAACACCCTACAGGCTCAGGGCCCTGGAGCCAAACCTGACGACTGTGCTTGCCCTCTCCAAGGGAATTGTATGTGCCCATTCCAATGGCCACAACCCTACGAAGAGGATAAACCTCCAAAGTCCCTGAGGCCATCCCAATATTTGTGGCTTCCCAGGACAAACAGGGGCAATCTGGGCCCATCTGAGCACCTACCAGCACTCAGACCCGTAGACTGATATCCCCAGAGGTAAAAAGGAAGGAAGAGGCTCCTCAGCACCTATCGGATCCATTGATTTGTTTTCCAGGCATCTCGCCACAGAGGCCTGGATTTCAATAACAGTATATGGCTGTTTCTTGACTCACCCATCGAAACAAATCTCATCTACACATGGGAAACTTGCACGATGGAGCTGTGTGAAAGCCTCTCTTTAAGAGAACCCTTCAGGGCCCCAGTGCCACCGCTTCATTCCAAGGTCTCCATAGACACAAAATAATATTAGGACACATCCACATCATAGTTCGGGTTGTCCCTTCAATCTTCCCCAGGGCTCTCATTTGGAATTCCTCTTTTGGTCGGACACCTGAGGTAACAAACCTAAAAGGAGTCCTCCCATCCCACAGATTGACGAAAAACAATTGGGATCGTGCCAAATCCACAGAGAGCAAGATTCGTCCATGGCCCATGAGGCCTCCGCACATTCCACGGCCATCGCTGATACAAAATCCAGAGACAAAAGCCTGAGCACGTGCCTCAGACTCGCTCATTCTTCATATCCTGAAGAGTTCTTAAGATAAGGACCTGTACGTCACTCGAAGGCACCCAAAATATATAGTCTAACCTGGGCACTAAGGCACTGTCTGACAACCTGAGCCCGGACCTCGTGACCAACACCCAGACAGCTGACCGCACACTGAGCACATCAGACCCGCCATGGCCTTAGGTCATCATCTCTTACCTACCTCAGTTTTCAGTCTTCAAAACCTAGACCTTATCTCCAATCACTGCCCAGGGGTGACTATGATGCAGAAATCAGAACCCTTCCTTACCCAGGGAAGAAACCATGTGGTTGGCATGTTGTCCAACTTTCAGTGTAGGAGAAACCAGCATTCACCCTGACGCCCGGCCCATTCTTGAGTGCGACGAGGGCATAAACACGCATTGTGACCCTCAGTGTGAGTCCTGTCCTCTAGTACGTCCTCTCAGTGACTGGACCATTAGATGTCATAATGGGCTTGACATGTTCCTAGGCCCCATTTTTAACCAGATTTCTTGTTGTCCAGTCGCCCCTCCCAGGGCTCTACTCTGGAATCCCTCATTTGCTGGGACACCTGAGGTTGAAAAACAAAACAAAACAAATCAATAACAACAGAACAACGGACTTCTTCCATCCCACAGAATGACCCCAAACTCTTTGGACGGGGCCAAACCCCCAGAGAGTGAGACTCGTCCATTTCCCATGAAATCACCCGGAAGTTTACGACCCTGAGTGACACGATAACCAGAGATGAAAACTTGAGCAAGAGTCTCACACTCGCCCTATTTTCATATCCCGAAGAGTTCTCCTCATGGTCTGTAGATCAGACCTGCCATACCTATGACCCGAAACATAAGCCGAGTTTGTGTTTTCAAACAACTATCCAAACAGAACTGGCCTACACACCCTACAGGCTCAGGCCCCTGGAGCCAAACCTGACGACTGTGCTTGCCCTCTCCAAGGGAATTGTGTGTGCCCATTCCAATGGCCACAACCCAACTAAGAGGATAAACCTCCAAAGTCCCTGAGGCCATCCCAATATTTGTGGCTTCCCAGGACAAACAGGGGCAATCTGGGCCCATCTGAGCACCTTCCGGCACTCAGACCCGTAGACTGATGTCCCCAGAGGTGAAAAGGAACGAACAGGTCCCTAGGCACATATCCGATCCATTGCTTTGGTTTCCAGGCATCTCTCCTCAGAGGAATGGATTTCAATAACAGCATATGGCTGTTTCTTGACTCACCCATCAGAACAAATCTCATCTACACATGGGAAACTTGCACGATGGAGCTGTGTGAAAGCCTCTCTTTAGGAGAACCCTTCTGGGCCCCAGTGCCTCCGCTTCATTCCAAGGTCTCCATAGAGACAAAAAATCATATTAGGACACATCCCGGCAGAGTCCAATTCAACTCAGCCTCCTCGGTTGCTCCCCCAGATCCAGCAGATCTAACCTGTCTTGTTGCTTGCAGACAATTGGAATGCGAGATGGGCTACCCAGCCATCCATCCTTAGAAGCCTGCTCGGAATCGTTGTCCTGGAGCCAACCAACAGGTCTCAATTGTCCTGCAGAAGAATCTTTGCAGTTGGGAGCTTCTCAGAACTCCCATCGTGGGAAAACCCGCATGGCCTCGTGATCCACGCCCCCCTTCAAGAAGGGGCCATCAGGGACAGAATGTACAACCTGAGCGATCGTCTGATCCTCGCCCTGACTTCAGATGCACGAGATCTAGATTCAGGTCTCACCCAGAAACCTAGGCCTAGCTTGGGTTCTCAGACTTCCGTCCTCAGACTACTGGCCCACAAGCCCTCCAGTTTGGCAATCCAGAACTACAGTGCAGCACTCTCCCTGCCCTCCAGAAGAAAAACTTTGCCCTCTGGGGCTACCCAGTAACCCCAAATGAGGATCAACCTGCACGCCATTCGGCTGTACTCCAAATATATAGGCTGACTTGGGCACTAATGTCCTTTCTGACACAGCCTGAGTCTGGACTTCCTGGCCCCACCCAGACAGCTGGCCGCACACTGAGCACATCGGACCCGCCATGGCCTTAGATCGTCATCTCTTCTCAATCTCGGTTTACTGGCTTCAGAACCTAGACCTTATCTCCAATCACGGCCCGGGTTTGAAAATCATGCAAAAATCAGAACTCTTTCCCCATGGCAAGAAACCTTGTGGTTGGCATGTTGTCCAAAGTTCAGTGAACTTGAAACCAGTGTGAATATGAGGCCCCGCCCATGCTTGCGGGCCACATTGATCACAAACACACATTGTGACCCTCAGCCTGAGCCCAGTCGTGAGGTAAGGCCTCTCAGTGGCTGGATGGAGAGACAGCATATTGGGCTTCCCATGCCCCTAGGCCCTATTTTTTAACCATAGTTCGGGTTGTCCCTTCACTCTTCCCCTGATGGAGCTGTGTGAATGCCCCTCTTTAAGAGAACCCTTCAGGTACCCAGTGCCACTGCTTCATTCCAAGGTCGCCATAGACACAAAATCATATTAGGACACATCCACGGGCGAGTCCATTTCAAATCAGCCTCCTCGGTTACTCCCCCAGATCCAGCAGATCTAACCTGTCTTGCTGCTTGGAGACAATTGGAATGGGAGGTGGGCTACCCAGCCATTCATCCTTAGAACCCTGCTCGGAATCGTTGTCCTGGAGCCAACCAATAGTTCTCATTTGTCCTGCAGAAGAATCTTTGCAGTTGGGGCTTCTCAAAACTCCCATCGTGGAAAAACCCCCATGGTCTCGTGATCCACACCCCCTTCAAGAAGGGGCATGTGGGACAGAAGTCCAACCTGAGCGATCGACTGATCCTCGCCTTGACTTCAGACGCACGAGATCTCGATTCAGGTCTGTAGATTGTGCCTGCCATATCCTCACTCAGAAACCTTGGCCTAGCTTGGGTTCTCAGACTTCCGTCCTCAGACTACTGGCCCAGAAGCTCTCCAGTTTGGCAATATAGAAATGCAATGCAGCACTCTGCCTACCGTCCAGAAGAAAAACATGGCCCTCTGGGGGCTACCCAGAAACCCCCAATGAGGATCAACCAGCTGCACCCCAAATATATAGGCTGACTTGGGCACTAATGCCCATTCTGACAAGGCTGAGCCTGGACTTCCTGGTCCCACCCAGACAGCTGGCCGCACACTGAGCACATCGGATCTGCCACGGCCTTAGGTCGTCATCTATTCTCAACTTCGTTTTTCAGGCTTCAGAACCTAGACCTTATCTCCAATCATTGCCCAGGGGTGACTGTGATGAAGAAATCAGAACTCTTCCTTACCCATGGCAAGAAACCTTGTGGTTGGCATGTTGTCCAACGTTCAGTGTAGGAGAAACCAGCATTCACCCTAGGGCCCCGCCCATTCTTGTGTGCGACGAGGGCATAAACACGCATTGTGACCCTCAGCGTGAGTCCTGTCATCTAGTACGTCCTCTCAGTGGCTGGACCATTAGATGTCATAATGGGCTTGCAATGTCCCTGGGCCCGAATTTTTAACCAGATTTCTGGTTGTCCAGTCGCCCCTCCCCAGGGCTCTACTCTGGAATCCCTCATTTGGTGGGAAACCTGAGGTTGAAAAACAAAACAACACAGAAAAACGGATTTCTTCCATCCCACAGAATGACCCCAAACTCTTTGGAGGAGGCCAAACCCCCAGAGAGTAAGACTCGTCCTTTTCCCTGAAGTCACCCGGAAATTTCAAGACTATGAGTGACACGATGTCCAGAGAGAAAAACATGAGCAAGAGCATCACACTCGCCCTTTTTTATATCCCGAGGATTTCCTCACATCGTCTGTAGATCCGTCCTGCCATAAGTATGACCCTAAACATAAGCTTAGTTTGTGTTTTCAGACAACTGTCCAAACAGCCCTGGCCTACACAACCTACATGCTCTGGCCCCTGGAGCCAAACCTGACGACTGTGCTTGCCCTCTCCAAGGGAATTGTGTGTGCCCATTCCAATGGCCACAACCCTACTAAGAGGATAAACCTCCAAAGTCCCTGAGGCCATCCCAATATTTGTGGCTTCCCAGGACACACAGGGGCAATCTGGGCCGATCTGAGCACCTACCTGCACTCAGACCCATAGACTGATGTCCCCAGAGGTAAAAAGGAAGGAACAAGCTCCTCTGCACCTATCGGATCCATTGATTTGTTTTCCAGGCATCTCTCCACAGAGGCCTGGATTTCAATAACAGCATATGGCTGTTTCTTGACTCACCCATCGAAACAAATCTCATCTACACATGGGAAACTTGCACGATGGAGCTGTGTGAAAGCCTCTCTTTAGGAGAACCCTTCAGGGCCCCAGTGCCACCGCTTCATTCCAAGGTCTCCATAGACACAAAATCATATTAGGACACATCCACGGGAGAGTCCATTTCAACTCAGCCTCCTCGGTTGCTCCCCCAGATCCAGCAGATCTAACCTGTCTTGTTGATAGGAGACAATTGGAATGTGAGGTGGGCTACCCAGCCATCCATCCTTAGAACCCTGCTCAGAATCGTTGTCCTGGAGCCAACCAACAGGTCTCAATTGTCCTGCAGAAGAATCTTTGCATTTGGGAGCTTCTCACAACTCCCATCGTGAGAAAACCCCCATGGCCTCGTGATCCACCCCCCCTTCAAGAAGGGGCCATCAGGGACAGAATGTCCAACGTGAGCCATCGTCTGATCCTCGCCCTGACTTCAGATGCACGAGACATCGATTCAGGTCTGTAGATTGTGCCTGCCATATTCTCAAGCAGAATCCTAGGCCTAGCTTGGGTTCTCAGACTTCCATCCTCAGACTACTGGCCCACAAGCCCTCCAGTTTGGCAATCCAGACTACAATGCAGCACTCTGCCTGCCCTCCAGAAGTAAAACATTGCCCACTGGGCTTACCCAGACACCCCCAATGAGGATCAACCTGCACGGAATTTGGCTGTACCCCAAATATATAGGCTGACCTGGGCAATAATGTCCTTTCTGACACAGATGAGCCTGGTCCTCCTGGCCCCTCCCAGACAGCTGGTCGCACACTGAGCACATCGGACCCGTCATGGCCTTAGGTCGTCATCAAACACACCTTGTGACCCTCAGCCTGAGCCCAGTCCTCAGGTAAGGCCTCTCAGTGGCTGGATGGAGAGACAGCATATTGGGCTTGCCATGCCCTTAGGCCCCAATATTTAACCATAGTTCGGGTTGTCCCTACACTCTTCCCCAGGACTCTGCTTTGGAATTCCTCTTTTGGTGGGACACCTGAGGTAACAAACCTGAAAGGAGTCCTCCCATCCCACAGAATGATGAAAAACAAATGGGATCGGGCCAAATCCACAGAGAGCAAGATTCGTACATGGCCCAATGAGGCCTCCCCAACATTCCACGTCCATCGCTGATACAAAATCCAGAGACAAAAGCCTGAGCACGAGCCTCAGACTCGCTCATTCTTCATATCCTGAAGAGTTCGTCAGAAAAGAACCTACACGGAACTCGAAGGCACCCAATATATATACTCTAACCTGGGCACTGATGCACTGTCTGACAACCTGAGCCCGGACCTCGTGACCAACACCCAGACAGCTGACCGCACACTGAGCACATCAGACCCGCCATGGCCATAGGTCATCATCTCTTCCCTACCTTAGTTTTCAGGCTTCATAACCTAGACCTTATTTCTAATCACTACCCAGGGATTACTGTGATGCAAAAATCAGAACTCTTCCTTACCCATGGCTAGAAACCTTGTGGTTGGCATGTTGTCCATCGTTCAGTGTAGGAGAAAGCAGCATTCACCCTGAGGCCCCGCTATTCTTGTGTGCGACGAAGGCATAAAAACGCATTGTGACCCTCAGCGTGAGTACTCTTCTCTAGTATGTCCTCTCAGTGGCTGGACCATTAGATGTCATAATGGGCTTGACATGTCGCTAGGCCCCAATTTTTAACCAGATTTCTGGTTGTCCAGTCGCCCCTCCCAGGGCTCTACTCTGTATTCCCTCATTTGGATTGACACCTGAGTTTGAAAATCAAAACAAAACCACAATAGAACAACGGACTTCTTCCATCCCACAGAATGACCCCAAACTCTTTGGACGGGGCCAAACCCCCAGAGAGTAAGACTCGTCCATTTCCCATGAAATCACCCGGAAATTTTTCACGACCATGAGTGACACGATATCCAGAGACAAAAACTTGAGCAAGAACCTCACACTCGCCCTTTTTTCATATCCCAAAGAGTTCTCCTCATGGTCTGTAGATCAGTACTGCCATACCTATGACCCGAAACATAAGCCGAGTTTGTGTTTTCAGACAACTGTCCAAACAGCCGTGGCCTACACATCCTTCAGGGCCACAGTGCCACCGCTTCATTCCAAGGTCTCCATAGACACAAAATCATATTAGGACACATCCACGGGAGAGTCCATTTGAACTCAGCCTCCTCGGTTGCTCCCCCAGATCCAGCAGGTCTTACCTGTAAGGTTGCTTGGAGACAATTGGAATGCGAGGTGTGCTACCCAGTCATCAATCCTTAGAACCCTGCTCGGGATCATTGTCCCGGATCCAACCAAAAGGTCTCAATTGTCCTGCAGAAGAATCATTGCAGTTGGGAGCCTCTCACAACTCCCATCGTGGGAAAAACACCCATGGCCTCGTGATCCACCCCCCCTTCAAGTAGGGGCCATCAGGGACAGAATGTCCAACGTGAGCGATCGTCTGATCCTCGCCCTGACTTCAGATGCACGAGATCTCGATTCAGGTCTGTAGATTGTGCCTGCCCACACATTCACCCAGAATCCTAGGCCTAGCTTGGGTTCTGAGACTTCCGTCCTCAGACTACTGGCCCACAAGCTCTCCATTTTGGCAATCCAGACTACAATGCAGCACTCTGCCTGCCCTCCAGAAGAAAAACATTGCCCTCGGGGGCTACCCAGAAACCCCAAATGAGGATCATCCTGCACGCCATTCAGCTGTACCCCAAATATATAGGCTGACCTGGGCACTAATGCCCTTTCTGACACAGACTGAGCCTGGACCTCCTGGCCCCACCCAGACAGCTGGCCGCACACTGAGCACATCGGACCCGCAATGGCCTTAGGATGTCATCTCTTCTCAATCTCGGTTTTCAGGCTTCAGAACCTAGAGCTTATCTCCAATCATGGCCCCGGGTTTGAAAATGATGCAGAAACAGAACTCTTTCCCAATGGCAAGAAACCTTTTGGTTGGCATGTTTTCCAAGGTTCAGTGTAGTTGAAACCAGTGTGGCCCATGAAGCCCCGCCCATGCTTGCGGGCCACATTGGTCACAAACACACATTGTGACCCTCAGCCTGAGCCCAGTCCCTCAGGTAAGTCCTCTCAGTGGCCAAATGAAGAGACAGCATATTGAGCTTGCCATGCCCCTAGGCCAGCCATCCATACTTGGAAACCTGCTTGGAATCATTGTTGTGGAGCCAACCAACAATTCTCAACTGTTCTGCAGAAGAATCATTGCAGTTGGGAGCCTCTCACAACTCCCATCGTGGGAAAACCCCCATGGCCTGGTGATCCAACCCCCTTTCAATCAGGGGCCATCAGGGACAGAATGTCCAACCTGAGCGATCGTCTGATCCTCGCCCTGACTTCAGATGCACGAGATCTAGATTCAGGTCTGTAGACTGTGCCTGCCATACCCTCACCCAGAAACCGAGGCTTAGCTTGGGTTGTAAGACCTCAGTCCTCAGACACCTGGCCCAGAAGCCCTCCAGTTTGGCAATCCAGAACTACAATACAGCACACTGCCTGCCCTCTAGAAGAAAAACATTGCCCTCTGGGGATACACAGAAACGCCAAATAAGATCAACAGGGCACACCATTCGGCTGTAGCCCATATATATAGGCTGACCTGGGCACTAATGCCCTTTCTGACACAGCCTGATCCTGGACCTCCTGGCCCCACCCAGACAGCTGGCCGCACACTGAGCTCATATGACCTGCCATGGCCTTAGGTCGTCATTTTTCTCAACCTCGTTTTTCAGTCTTCAGAACCTAGACCTTATCTCCAATCACGGCCCGGGTTTGAATGTGATGCAGAAATCAGAATTCTTTCCCCATGGCAAGAAACCTTGTGGTTGTCATGTTGTCCAAGGTTCATTGTAGTTGGAACTAGAGTGGCCCATGTATCCCCGCCCATGATTGGGGCAACATTGGTCACAAACACACATTGTGACCCTCTGACTGAGCCGAGTCCTCAGGTCAGGACTCTCAGTGGCTGGATGGAGAGACAGCATATTGGGCTTGCCATGCCATAGGCCACAATTTTTAACCATAGTTCGGGTTGTCCCTTCACTCTTCCCCAGGCTCTGCTTTGGAATTCCACTTTTGGTGGGACACCTGAGGTAACAAACCTGAAAGGAGTCCTCCCATCCCACAGATTGACGAAAAACAATTGGGATTGGGCCAAGTCCACAAGAGCAAGATTCGTCCATGGCCCATGAGGCCTCCCCAACATTCCACGGCCATCGCTGATACAAAAGCCAGAGTCAAAAGCCTGAGCACATGCCTCAGACTCGCTCATTCTTAATATCCTGAAGAGTTCTTCAGATAAGAACCTGCACGGCACTCGAATGCACCCAAAATATATAGTCTAACCTGGGCACTAATGCACTGTCTGACAACCTGAGCCCGGACCTCGTGACCAACACCCAGACAGCTGACGGCACACTGAGCACTTCAGACTCACCATGGCCTTAGGTCAAAATCTCTTCCCTACCTCAGTTTTCAGGCTTAAGAACCTAGACCTTATCTCCAATCACTGCCCAGGGGTGACTGTGATGCAGAAATCAGAACTCTTCCTTTCCCATGGTAAGAAACCTTGTGGTTGGCATGTTGTCCAACGTTCAGTTTAGGAGAAACCAGCATTCACGCTGCGGCCCCGCCCATTTGAGTGTGACGAGGGCATAAACACGCATTGTGACCCTCAGCGTGAGTCCTGTCCTCTATTACGTCCTCTCAGTGGCTCGACCATTAGATGTCATAATGGGCTTGACATGTCCCTAGGCCCCAATTTTTAACCAGATTTCTGGTTGTCCAGTCGCCCCTCCCCAGGGCTCTACTCTGGAATCCCTCATTTGGTGGGACACCTGAGGTTGAAAAACAAAACAAAACAAAACAAATCAACAACACAGAACAACGGACTTCATCCATCCCACAGAATGACCCCAAACTCTTTGGACGGGGCCAAACCCCCAGAGAGTAAGACTCGTCCATTTCCCATGAAGTCACCCAGAAAGTTCACGACCATGAGTGACACGATATCCAGAGACAAAAACTTGAGCAAGAGCCTCACACTCGCCCTTTTTTATATCCCGAAGAGTTCTCCTCATAGTCTGTAGATCACTCCTGCCATACCTATGACCCGAAACATAAGCTGAGTTTGTGTTTTCAGACAACTGTCCAAACAGCCCTGGCCTACACACCCTACAGGCTCAGGCCCCTGGAGCCAATCCTGACGACTGTGCTTGCCCTGTGCAAAGAATTGTATGTGCCCATTCCAATGGCCACAACCCTACTAAGAGGATAATCCTCCAAAGTCCCTGAGGCCATCCCAATATTTGTGGCTTCCCAGGACAAACAGGGGCAAATTGGGCCCATCTGAGCACCTACCTGCACTCAGACCCGTAGACTGATGTACCCAGAGGTAAAAAGGAAGGAACAGGCCCCTAGGCACCTAACGGATCCATTGCTTTGGATTCCAGGCATCTCTCCTCAGAGGTCCGGATTTCAATAACAGCATATGGCTGTTTCTAGACTCACCCATCAGAACAAATCTCATCTACACATGGGAAACTTTTACGATGGATCTGTGTGTAAGCCTCCCTTTAGGAGAACCCTTCAGGACCCAGTGCTACTGCTTCATTCCAAGGACTCCATAGACATAAAATCATATTAGGACACATCCATGGGAGAGTCCATTTCAACTCAGCCTCCACGGCTGCTCCCCCAGATCCAGCAGATCTAACCTGTCTTGTTGCTTGGAGACAATTCGAATGCGAAGTGGGCTACCCAGCCATCCATCCTAGGAACCCTGCTCGGAAAGGTTGTCCTGGACCCAACCAACAGGTCTCAATTTTCCTGCAGAAGAATCTTTGCAGTTGGGAGATTCTCACAACTCCCATCTTGGGAAAACGCCCATGGCCTTGTGATCCACCCCCCCTTCAAGAAGGGGCCATCATGGACAGAATGTCCAACCGGAGCGATCGTCTGATACTCGCCCTGACTTCAGATGCACGAGATCTCAATTCAGGTCTGGAGATTGTGCCTGCCATATCCTCACCCAGAAACCTAGGTCTAGCTTGGCTTCTCAGACTTCAGTCCTCAGACTACTGGCCCACAAGCCCTCCAGTTTGGCAATCCAGAACTACAATGCAGCACTCTGCCTGCCCTCCAGAAGAAAAACATTGCCCTCTGGGGCTACCCAGAAACCCCCATGAGGATCAACCTTCACGCCATTCGGCTGTACCACAAATATATAGGCTGACCTGGGCCCTAATGCCCTTTCTAACACAGCCTGAGCCTGGACCTCCTGACCCCACCCAGACAGCTGGCCGCACACTGAGCACATCGGACCCGCCATGCCCTTAGGTCGTGTTCTATTCTCAACCTCGATTTTCAATCTTCAGAACCTAGACCTTATCTCCAATCACGGCCCGGGTTTGAAAATGATGCAGAAATCAGAACGCTTTCCCCATGGCATGAAACCTTGTGGTTGGCATGTTGTCCAACGTTCAGTGTAGGGGAAACCAGCATTCACCCTGAGGCCCCGCCCATTCTTGTGTGCGACGAGGGCATAAACACGCATTGTGACCCTCAGCGTGAGACATGTCCTCTAGTACCTCCTCTGAGTTGCTGGAACATTAGATGTCATAATGGGCTTGACATGTCCCTAGGCCCCAATTTTTAACCAGATTTCTGGTTGTCCAGTCCCCCCACCCCAGGGCTCTACTCTTGAATCCCTCATTTGGTGGGACACCTGAGGTTGAAAAACAAAACAAAACAAATCAACAACAACAGAACAACGGACTTCTTCCATCCCACAGAATCACCCCAAACTCTTTGGACGGGGCCAAATACCCAGAGAGTAAGACTCGTCCATTTTCCATGAAGTCACCCGGGAAATTTCACGACCATGAGTGACACGATATCCAGAGACAAAAACTTGAGCAAGAGCCTCACACTCGCCCTTTTTTCATATCCCGAAGTGTTCTCCTCATGGTCTGTAGATCAGTCCTGCCATACCTATGACCCGAAACATAAGCCAAGTTCGTGTTTTCAGACAACTGTCCAAACAAACACTGGCCTACACACCCTACAGGCTCAGGCCCCTGGAGCCAAACATGACGACTGTGCTTGACCTCTCCAAGGGAAATGTGTATGCCCATTCCAATGGCCACAACCCTACTAATAGTATAAACCCCCAAAATCCCTGAGGCCATCCAAATATTTGTGGCTTCCCAGGACAAACAGGAGCAATCTGGGCCTATCTGAGTACCCAACGGCAGTCAGACACGTAGACTGATGTCCCAAGAGGTAAAAAGGAACGAACAGGCCCCTAGGCACATATCGGATCCATTGCTTTGGTTTCCAGGCATCTCTCCTCAAAGGCCTGGATTTCAATAACAGCATATGGCTGTTTCTTGACTCACACATCAGAACAAATCTCATCTACACATGGGGAACTTGCACGATGGGGCTGTGTGAAAACCTCTCTTTAGGAGAACCCTTCAGGGCCCCAGTGCCACCGCTTCATTCCAAGGTCTCCATAGACAAAAAATCATATTAGGACACATCCACGGGAGAGTCCATTTCAACTCAGCCTCCTCGGCTGCTCCCCCAGATCCAGCAGAGCTAACCTATCTTGTTGCTTGGAGACAATTGGAATTCGAGGTGGGCTACACAGCCATCCATCCTTAGAACCCTGCTCGGAATCACTGTACTGGAGCCAACCAAAAGGTCTCTATTGTCCTGCAGAAGAATCTTTGCAGTTGGGAGCTTCTCACCACTCCGATCATGGGAAAACCCCCATGGCCTCGTTATCCACCCCCCTTCAAGAGGGGGCCATCAGGGACAGAATGTCCAACCTGAGCGATCTTCGGATACTCGCCCTGATTTCAGATGCACGAAATTTCGATTCAGGTTTGTAGAATGAGCCTGCCATATCCTCCCCCAGAAACCTAGGCCTAGCTTGGGTTCTCAGACTTCTGTCCTCAGACTACTGACCACAAAACCCCCAGTTTGGCAATCCAGAACTACAAGGTAGCACTATGCCTGCACTCCAGAAGAAAAACATTGCCCTCTGGGGCTAGCCAGAAACCCCAAAATAGGATCAACGGGGCACGGCATTCGGCTGTACCCCAAATATATAGGCTGACATGGGCACTAATGCACTTTCTGACACAGCATGAGCCTGGACCTCCTGGCCCCACCCAGACAGCTGGCAGCACACTGAACACATTGGACCCGCCATGGCCTTAGGTCGTCATCTCTTCTCAACCTGGTTTTCAGGCTTCAGAACCTAGACCTTATCTCCAATCACGGCCCGGGTTTGAAAATGATGCAGAATTCAGAACTCTTTCTCCATGGCAAGAAACCTTGTGGTTGGCATGTTGTCCAATGTTCACTGTACTTGAAACCTGTGTGGCCCATGAGGCCCCGCCCATGCTTGCGGGCCACATTGGTCACAAACACACATTGTGACCCTCAGCCTGAGCCCAGTCCTCAGGTAAGGCCTCTCAGTGGATGGAAGGAGAGACAGGATATTGGGCTTGCCATGCCCCTAGGCCCCCATTTTTAACCATAGCTCGGGTATTCCCGTCACTCTTCCCCAGGGCTCTGCTTTGGAATTCCTCTTTTGGTGAGACCCCGGAGGTAACAAACCTAAAAGGAGTCCTCCCATCGCACCGATTGACGAAAAACAATTCGGATCGGCCCAAATCCACAGAGAGAAAGATTTGTCCATGACCATTAGACCTCCCCAATATTCCACGGCCATCGCTGATACAAAATCCAGAGACAAAAGCCTGAAAACGCGCCTCAGACTCGCTCATTCTTCATTTCCTGAAGAGTTCTTCAGATAAGAACCTACACGTCACTCGAAGGCACCAAAATATATAGTCTAACCTGGACACTAATGCACTGTCTGACAACCGGAGCCCGGACCTCGTGACCAACTCCCAGACAGCTGACCACACACTGAGCTCATGAGACCCGATAGGCCTTAGGTCATCATCTCTTCCCTACCTCAGTTTTCAGGCTTCAGAACCTAGACCTTATCTCCAATCACTGCCCAGGGGTGACTGTGATGCTGAAATCAGAACTCTTCCTTACCCATGGCAAGAAACCTTGTGGTTGGCATGTTGCCAACGTTCAGTGTAGGAGAAACCAGCATTCACCCTGAGGCCGCGCCCACTCTTGGGTGCGACTTGGGCATAAACACCCAATGTGACCCTCAGCGTGAGTCCTTTCCTCAACTACGTCCTCTCAGTGGCTGGACCATTAGATCTCATAATGGGCTTGACATTTCCCTAGGTCAAAATTTTTAACCAGATTTCTGGTTGTCCAGGCGCCCCTCCCCAGGGCTCTACTCTGGAGTCCCTCATTTGGTGGGACACCTGAGGTTGAAAAACAAAACAAAACAAATCAACAACAACAGAACAACGGACTTCTTCATTCCCACAGAATGACCCCAAACTCTTTGGACGGGGCCAAACACCCAGAGAGTAAGACTCGTCCATTTTCCATGAAGTCACCCGGGAAATTTCACGACCATGAGTGACACGATATCCAGAGACAAAAACTTGAGCAAGAGCCTCACACTCGCCCTTTTTTCATATCCCGACGAGTTCTCCTCATGGTCTGTAGATCAGTCCTGCCATACCTATGACCCGAAACATAAGCCGAGTTTGTGTCTTCAGACAATTATCCAAAGAGCCCTGGCCTACACACATTAAAGGCTCAGGCCCCCGGAGCCAAACCTGACGACTGTGCTTGCGCTCTCCAAGGGAATTGTATGGCCCATTCCAATGGCCAAAACCCTACTAATAGGATAAACCTCCAAACCTTGAGGCCTTCCCAATATTTGTGGTTTCCCAGGACAAACAGGGACAATCTGGGCCCATCAGAGCACCTACCTGCACTCAGACCCTTAGACTGATGGCCCCAGAGGTAAAAGGAACGAACAGGCCCCTAGGCACCTTTCGGATCCTTTGGTTTGGCTTCCAGGCATCTCTACTCAGAGGCCTGGATTTCAATAACAGCATATGGCTGTTTCTTGACTCACCCATCAGAACAAATCTCATCTACACATGGGAAAGTGCACGATGGAGCTGTGTGAAAGCCTCTCTTTAGGAGAACCCTTCAGGACCCAATGCTACCGCTTCATTCCAAGGTCTCAATAGACCCAAAATCATATTAGGACACATCCACGGGAAAGTCCATTTCAACTCAGCCTCCTCGGTTGCTCCCCCAGATCCAGCAGATCTAACCTGTCTTGTTGCTTGGAGACTATTGGAATGCGAGGTGGCTACCCAGCCATCCATCCTTAGAACCCTGCTCGGAAACGTTGTCCTGGATCCAACCAACAGGTCTCAATTGCCCTGCAGAAGAATCTTTGCAGTTGGGAGCTTCTCACAACTCCCATCGTGGGAAAACCCGCATGGCCTCGTGATCCACCCCCCCTTCAAGAAGGGGCCATCAGGGACAGAATGTCCAAAGTGAGCGATCGTCCGATACTCGCCCTGAATTCAGATGCAAGAAATCTCGATTCAGGTCTGTAGTTTGGCCTGCCATATCCTTACCCAGAAACCTAGGCCTAGCTTGGGTTCTCAGACTTCCGTCCTCAGACTACTGGCCCACAAGCCCTCCAGTTTGGCAATCCAGAACTACAAAGCAGCACTCTGCCTGCCCTCCAGAAGAAAAACATTGCCGTCTGGGGCTACCCAGAAACACCCAATGAGGATCAACCTGCACGGCATTCGGGTCTACCCCAAATATATACGCTGACCTGGGCACTAATGCCCTTTCTGGCACAGCCTGAGCCTGGACCTCCTGGCCCCACCCAGACAGCTGGCCGCACACTGAGCACATCGGACCTGCCATGGCCTTTGGTCGTCATCTCTTCTCAACCTCGGTTTTCAGGCTTCAGAACCTATACCTTATCTCCAATCATGGCCCCGGTTTGAAAATGATGCAGAAATCAGAACTCTTTCCCCATGGCAAGAAACCTTGTGGTTCGCATGTTGTCCAAGGTTCAGTTTAGATGAAACCAGTGTGGCCCAAGAGGCCCCGCCCATGCTTGCGGGCCACATTGGTCACAAACACACATTGTGACCCTCAGCATGAACTCAGTCCTCAGGTAAGGCCTCTCAGTGCCTGGATGGAGTGACAGCATATTGGGCTTGCCATGCCCCTAGGCCCCAATTTTTAACCATATTCCGGGTGTCCCTTCAGTCTTCCCCAAGTCTCTGCATTGGAATTCCTCTTTTGGTGGGACCCCTGAATTAACAAACCTGAAAGGAGTCCTCCCATCCCACAGATTGACGAAAAACAATTCGGATCGGGCCAAGTCCACAGAGAGCAAGATTCCTCCATGGCCCATGAGGCCTCCGCAACATTCCACGTCCATCGCTGATACAAAATCCAGAGACAAAAGCCTGAGCAAGCGCCTCAGACTCGCTCATTCTTCATATCCTGAAGAGTTCTTCAGATAAGAACCTACACAGCACTCGAATGCACCCAAAATATATAGTCTAACCTGGTCACTCTTGCACTCTCTGACAACCTGAGCCCGGACCTCATGACCAACACCCAGACAGCTGACCGCACACTGAGCACATCAGACCCGCCATGGCCTAGGTCATCATCTCTTCCCTACCTCAGTTTTCAGTCTTCAGAACCTAGACCTTATCTCCAATCACAGCCCAGGGGTGACTGTGATGCAGAAATCAGAACTCTTCCTTACCCATGGCAAGAAACCTTGTGGTTGGCATGTTTTCAAAGTGCAGTGTAGGAGAAACGAGCATTCACCCTGACGCCCCGCCCATTCTTGAGTGCGACGAGGGCATAAACACGCATTGTGACCCTCAGCGTGAGTCCTGTCCTCTAGTACGTCCTCTCAGTGGCTGGACCATTAGATGTCATAATGGGCTTGACATGTCCCTAGGCCCCAATTTTTAACCAGATTTCTGGTTGTCCAGTCGCCCCTCCCCAGGGCTCTACTCTGGAATCCCTCATTTGTTGGGACACCTGAGGTTGAAAAACAAAACAAAACAAATCAACAACAACAGAACAACGGACTTCTTCCATCCCACAGAATGACCCCAAACTCTTTGGAATAGGCCAACACCCCAGAGAGTAAGACTCGTCCATTTGCCATGAAGTCACCCGGAAAATTCACGACCATGAGTGCCACGGTATCCAGAGACAAAAACTTGAGCAAGAGCCTCACACTCGCTCTTTTTTCATATCCCGAAGAGTTCTCCTCATGGTCTGTAGATCAGTCCTGCCATACCTATGACCCGAAACATAAGCCGAGTTTGTGTTTTCAGACAACTGTCCAAACAGCCCTGGCCTACACACCCTACAGGTTCAGGCCCCTGGAGCCATACCTGACGACTGTGCTTCCCCTCTCCAAGGGAATTGTATGTGCCCACTCCAATGGCCACAACCCTACTAATAGGATAAACCTCCAAATTCCCTGAAGCCATACCAATATTTGTGTCTTCCCAGGACAAACATGGGCAATCTGGACCCACCTGAACACCTACCTTCTCTCAGACTGGAAGACTGATGTCCCCAGAGGTAAAAAAGTATGAAAAGGCCCCTAGGCAACTATCGGATCCATTGCTTTAGTTTCCAGGCATCTCTCCTCAGAGGAATGGATTTCAGTAACAGCATATGGCTGTTTCTTGATTCACCCATCAGAACAAATCTCATCTACATATGGGAAACTAGCACGATGGAGCTGTGTGAAAGCCTCTCTTTAGGAGAACCCTTCAGGGCCCCAGTGCCACCGCTTCATTCCAAGGTCTCCATAGACACAAAATCATATTAGGACACATCCCCGGGAGAGTCCATTTCAACTCAGCCTCCTCGGCTGCTCACCCAGATCCAGCAGATCTAACCTGTCTTGTTGCTTGGAGACAATTGGACGCGAGGTGGGCTACCCAGCCATCCATCCTTAGAACCCTGCTCAGAATCATTGTCCTGGAGCCAACCAACAGGTCTCAATTGTCCTGCAGAAGAATATTTGCAGTTGGGAGCTTCTCACAACTCCCATCGTGGGAAAACCCCCAAGGCCTCGTGATCCACCCCCCCACCTTCAAGAAGGGGCCATCAGGGACAGAATGTCCAACCTGAGCAATCGTTTGATACTCGCCCTGTCGTCAGATGCACGAGATCTTGATTCAGGTCTGTAGATTGTGCCTGCCATATCCTCACACAGAAATCTAGGTCTAGCTTGGCTTCTCAGACTTCCGTCCTCAGACTACTGGACCACAAGCCCTCCTGTTTGGCAAACGAGAACTACAATGCAGCACTCTGCCTGCCCCTCCAGAAGAAAAACATTGCCCTCTGGGGCTACCCAGAAAACCCAAATGAGCATCAATCTGCATGCCATTCTGCTGTACCCCAAATATATAGGCTGACCTGGGCACTAAAGCCGTTTGTGGCACACCCTGAGCCTGGGCCTCCAGGTCCCACCCAAACAGCTGGCCGCACACAGAGCACAATGGACCCGTCATGGCCTTAGTTCATCATCTCTTCTCAACCTCGGTTTTCAGGCCTACACACCCTACAGGCTCAGGCTTCTGGAGCCAAAGATGAAGACTGGGCTTGCCCTATCCAGGGGAATTTTATGTGCCCATTCCATGGACACAACCCTATGAATAGGATAAACCTCCAAAGTCCCTGAGGCCATCCCAATATTTGTGGCTTCCCAGGACAAACAGGGCCAATCTGGGCCCATCTGAGTACCTACCGCCACTTAGACCCGTAGACTGATGTCCCCAGAGGTAAAAAGGAACGAACAGGCCCTTAGGCACCTATCGGATCTATTGCTTTGGTTTCCAGGCATCTCTCCTTAGAGATCCTTAGAACCCTTAGAACCCTGCTCTTGTGTCGTTCCTGATGGGACATCCTTGAGCCATCCAACAGGTGTAGACTGTCCCACAGTAGTTCTTGTTTATGGACCACCTCACAACTCATATCATGGAAAGCTTCCAAGGTCACATGATGCCCCCAATCTTCATGAAGGCGGATCATGGAAAGAAATTCCAACCTGACCCAACGGCTGATCTTCGCCTAGACTTCAGATGCACGAGATCTTGATTAAGCTCTTCAGAGGGCACCTGCTGTGCCCTCACCCCAAAACCCAAGCATAGCTACTGTTCTCAGACTTCCGTCCTCACTCTCCTGGACCACACACCCTCCATTTTGGGATTTCCGATGACACAGTGCTGCACTCTGCCTGCCCTCTAGAAGAAAAACGTTGCCCTATGGGTCTACCCAGAAACCTCAAATGAGGATAAACCTGCATGCCACTCAACTGTACACCAATTATATAGTCTAGCCTGTGGACTAATGCCCTGTCTGACACAACCTGAGGCCTGAATTCCCAACCGACACCCAGACAGCTTGCCGTACACTGAGAACATCTGAAGCGCCATGGCCTTAGGTTGCCATCTCTTTCCAACCTGGTTTTCAGGCGACAGAAACCTAGACCTTATCTCTACTCATTTCCCATGGGTGAACGTGATGCAGAAATCATAACTCCTCCTTCCCTCTCGCCAGAATCTTGTGGTTGGCATCTTATCCAAAGTTCAGTGAAGGACCCCTGTAGGGCCTACAGGAGTAGTAGTAGGGCCCCTGAGGGTAGTGTAGGGTCCCTGAGGCCCTGCCCATGCTTAAGAGCTGCGGTGGGCACAAACACACATTGGGACCCTCAGTTTGAACCCTGTCCTCAAGTAAAGCCTATCAGTGGCTGGACCATGAGCCCACATATGGGGCCTGCCATGCCCCAAGTCACCCAATCTTAACCAGAGTTTGAGATATCTAGTCACCCCTACTCAGGGCACTGCTCTGTAATCCCTCTTTGGTGGGACACCTGAGGTAAAAAAAAAAAAAATACAGAAAGGACTCTTCCCATCCACAGAATGATCCCAACCACTTGGGATCAGGCCAAATCACCAGAGAAAGACTTGTCCATGGCCCTTGAGGACACCCCGACATTCCACGGCCACCGTAGGCACAAAATCCAGAGACAAAAGCCTGAGCAAACGCCACATACTCGCCCTTTGTTATAGCCCGGAAAATTCTCAAGGTCTGTAGATCGAGCCTTCATACATACATCCCCAAACCTAAGCTGAGTTTGTGTTTTCAGACTTCTGTCCCCACAGTCCTGGCCCACACACCATCCAAGCTGGGGCCCCTGGAGCCGCACCTGAGGACTGTGGCTTCCCTCTCCAGGGGAATTCTGCCATTTCCATTGGCCACAACCCTATAGATTAGGAGAAACCTCCAAACTCCCCGAGGCCATCCCAATAGTGTTGGCTGCCCAGGACAAACACGGATGATCTTTCACAAGTTAGGAAACTACCTCCACTCAGACCCAGAGACAGATATACCCATAGAATTAGATTGAACTGGACAGGCACTTATGCCCTAATCAGATCCATTGCTTTTGTTTCCAAGCATCTCTCCTCAGAGGCCTGGTTACCAATACCAGCATATGGGGGATTACTGAGGCACTCATAGAAAAATCAAGTCTCCACATAGGAAATGTACTCTTTGGAGCTCTATAAAAACCTCTGTTTAGGAGAATCTTTCAGGGCCCCGGTTCAAGCGCCCCATTCCAAGGTCTCCATGGACTTAAACCCACATTATGATCTATCCTCGGTAGAGTCCATGTCAACTCATCCCCCTTGGTTTCTACCCCAGGGCCTGCAGATCAAACCTGCCATGTTGCTAGGAGACAACTAGAATGGGAGGCGGGCTGCCCAGGCATACATCCTTAGAACCCTACTCTGGAGTCGTTCCATATGGGACATCCTAGTGCCATCCAACAGGTCTCAAGTGTCCCACAGAAGGAATCTTTGCAGTCTGGTGCATCTCACAACTCCCATTGTGGGAAAATCTTCATGGCCTCTTGAGACGCTCCACTTTATAAAGGGGCCCTCATGGACAGAAACTCCAACCTGAGCAAACGTCTGATATTCGCCCTGGCTTCAGGTGCATGAGATCTTGATTCAGGTCTGCAGAGTGTGCCTTCTGTGCCCTCACCCCAAAAACTAAGCCTAGCTTGTGTTCTCAGACTACCGTCCTCACACCCCTGGCCCAAAAGCCCTACAGTTTGGCAATACTGGGGCCACAATGCAGCACTCTGCCTGCCCTCCAGAAGCAAAACGTTGCCTTATGGAGATACCTAGGAACCCGAATGAGGATCAACTGAACGCCACTCGACTGCACCCCAAATATACAGTCTACCCTGTCTAATGCCCTGTCTGACACAGCATGAGCGCACAACTCCAGACATACGCTCAACAGCGAGCCACACACTGAGCTCATTGTACCCGTCATGTCCTTAGGTCTTCATCTCTTCCCAACCTCGGTTTTCGGGTTCCAGAACCTAGACCTAAACTCCAATCACTGTCCAGGGGTGAACGTGATGCAGAAATCACAACTCTTCCTTCGCCATGGCCGGAAACCTTGTGGTTGGCATATTCTCCAACGTTCAGTGTAGGAGAATCCAGCGTGGCCCATGAGGCCCTTCCCATGCTTGAGGGCCTTGTTGGGCACAAATAGGCATTGTGACCCTCAGCATGAGCCCTGTCCTCAAGGAAGACCTCTCAGTGTCTGAATCAAGAGCCCACATATTGGACTTGCCATGCCCCTAGGCCCCCAAACTTAAACAGAGGAGGGGTTATCCAGTTGTCCCTACCAAGGACTCTGCTCGGGAATCCCTCTTTTATTGGCACACATGAGGTACATAAAATAAAATAAAAAACAGAAAGGACTCCTCCCATCCCACAGAATGTACTCAAACTCTTGGGATTGGATCAAATCCTCAGAGAAGGAAAGCCGTCCACAACCCATGAGGCCACGCCAGCATTCGACCCACATTGTTGACACAAATCCAGAGACTAAACCTGAGCAAGCACCTCAAACTCACCCTTATATATATCCCGAAGTGTTATCACGGTCTGTAGATTGGGCGTGCCATACCTATGTCCCCAATCCTAAGCGGAGTTTGTGTTTTCAGACTTCTGTCACCACAGGCCTGGGCCACACACCCTCAAGGCTGGGCCTCTAGAGCCAAACTCAGAACTGAGTATGCCCTCTCCAGGGGATTTCTGCCCATTCCATTGGCCACAACCCAATAGATTTGGAGAAACTCCAAAGTCCGGAGGCCATTCCCAATATTATAGCCTGCCCAGGACAAACAGGGGCGATCTGACACAAGCCGAGCAACTACCTCCCCTCAGATCCATAGACACGTATCCCCAGGAAAGAGACTGAACCGGACAGGCACCTAGGCCCTAATCATATCCATTGCTTTTGTTTCCAGGCATCTCTCCTCAGAGGCCTGGTTTCCAATAACAGCATATGGGAGATTCCTTAGGCACTCATCAAAACAATTCTCTTCTCTACATAGGAAACGTACTCTTTAGAGCTCCATCAAAACCTCCGGTTATGAACATCCCTCAAGGCCCCGGATCAAGCACCCCATTCCAAGGTCTCCATGGACACAAATGCACATTATGACCCATCCTCAATTCACCCATTTCAACACACCCGCCTCGGTTACTCCCCTAGTTCCAGCAGATCGAACTTGCCTTGGCGCTATGAGACACCTGGAATGGGAGGCAGGCTGCCCAGGCATCCATCCTTAGAACCCTGCTCTGGATAACTTCCTTATGGGATGTCCTGGAGCCATCCAGCAGGTCTCGACTGTCCCACAGAAGGAATCATTGCGGTTTGGAGCATCTCACAATTCCCATCGTGGGAAAACCTCCATGGCCTCGTGACACCCTCCCCTTCATGAAGGGGCCGTCATGGACAGAAACTCCAACCTGAGCCAACGTCTGATCCTAGCTCTGTCTTCAGGTAAACGGGATCTCGAATCATCTCTGCAGAGGGTTCCTGCCGTCCACTCACCCCGAAATCTAAGTCTGGCTTGTGTTCTCAGAATTTTTTCCTCACACTCCTGGCCCACAAGCCTTCCAGTTTGGGAATTCTGGAGCCACTATGTGGCACTGTGTCTTCCTTCCAGAAGAAAAACGTTACCCTCTGGGGCTACCCAGTAACCACAAATGAGTACCAACCTGCACGAAACTCGACTGCACCCCAATGATACAGTCTAGCCTGGGCACTAATTCCCTGTCTGCCACAGCCTGAGCCTGCACCTCCCAACCCACACTCAACAGCTGGCCGAACACTGAGCACATCAGTCACACCATGGCCTTAGGTCTTCATCTCTTCCCAACCTCAGTTTTCAGGCTTCAGACCCTAGACCTTAAATCCAATCACAGTCCAGGAGTGAAAGTGTTGCAGAAATTAGAACTCCTTCTTCCCCATGGCCAGAAAACTTGTGCTTGCCATATTGTGCAACGTTCAGTGTAGGAGAAACCAGCATGGTACATTAGGCCACGCCCTGACTTGAGGGGCTCCTTGGGCACAAAAACACATTGTGAAACTCAATGTGAGCCCTATGCTCAAGGAAGGCCTCTCAGTGTCTTGACCAAGAGCCCACATATGGGGCTTGCCATGCTCTTAGGTCCCAATGTTAACCAGAGTTCTGGTTGTCCAGTCGCCTCTCCCCAGGACTCTGCTGTGGAATCCCTCTTTTGGTGGTCCACCTGAGGTAAAAAAAAAAAAAAAACAGAAAGGCCTCCTCCCTTCCCACAGAATGACCCCAAACTCTTGGGATTGGGTCAAATCCCCAGAAAGGGAGCCTCAACAATGGCCAGTGAGGACACCCGGACATTCCATGGCAATCGGTGACACATAACCATAAAAAAATAAGCATGAGCAAGCGCCTCACTTTCGCCCTTTGTTCATATCCCGAAGAGTTCTCCTCACGGTCTATATATCGGGCCGGCCATACCTACAGACCCAACCTAAGTGGAGTTTGTGTTTTCAGACTTTTGTCCAAATAGCCCTGGACCACACACGCTCCACACTTGGGACCCTGGAGCCACACATCAGGACTGTGCTTCCCTTTCAAGAGAATTCTTCCCATTCCATTGGCCACAACCTTGCAAATTAGGAAAAACCTCCAAAGTTACCGAGGCCATCCCAATAGTGTATGCCGCCCAGGACAAACAGGTGTTATCTCAAACCAGCTGAGCAACTACCTCCACTCAGACAAAAGATGTCCCCAGAGAAGAATATTGAACCGGACAGGCCCCTAGGCCCTAATCAGATCCATTGCTTTGGTTTCCAGGCATCTCTCCTCAGAGGCCTCATTTCCAATACCAGCAAATGGTGGTTTCCTGAGGCACCAATAAGAACAAATCTCGTCTCCCCATGGAAAACTTGCTCATTGGAGCTTTGTTATCACCTCTGGTTAGGAGAATCCTTCAGGGCCCTGGTGCCACTGCCCCATACCAAGGTCTCAATGGACTCAAACCAACATTAAGACCATCCTCAGGAAAGTCCATTTCAACTCATTTAAGACCATCCTCAGGAAAGTCCATTCCAACTCAGCCCCCTCTGATGCTACCCCAAGCCAGCAGATCAAACGTTTCTTGTTGCTAGGAGACAATTGGAATTGAGGCTGTCTGCCCAAGCATCCATACTTAGAACCCTGTTCTGGAAAAATACCTTAGGAGACGTCCTGGAGCCATCCAACAAATCTTAATTGTCCCACAGAAGGAATCCTTGCGGTTTGGAGCATCTCACAACTCTAATAGTGGGGAAACCCCCATGGCCTCATAATGCCCCCCCTTCATGAAGGGGCCAACATGGACAGAAACTCCAACCTGAACCAAAGTCTGATCCTCGACCTGACTTCAGACTCATGAGATCGCAATTCAGCTCTGCAGAGTGTACCTTCCATGTCCATTCCCCGAAACCTAAGCCTAGCTTGTGTTCTCAGACTTCCGTCCTCACTCTCCTGGCCCACAAGCCCTCCAGTTTGGGAATTCCGAAGCCACAATGCAGCACTCTGCCTGTCCTCCAGAAGAAAAACTTTGCCCTATGCTGCTAATAAGAAACCCCAAATGATTATCTAATACATGCCACTCGACTTTAAAGCAATTATACAGCCTACCCTGAATACTAATGCCCTGTCTGGCACAGCCTGAGACAAGACATCCCAAACGACACCTAGACAGCTGGCTCCAACCTGGACACAAGGGACCCGCTATGGCTGTAGTACGTCATCTCTTCCCAACCTCGGTTTTCAGGCTTCAGAACCTAGACCTTATCTCCAATCACTGCCCAGGGGTGAACGTGATGCAGAAATTAGAATTCCTCCTTCCCCATGGCCAGAAACCTTGTGGTTGGCATGTTGTCCAACGTTCAATGTGGGAAAACCTGCATTGTCGGAAAGGCCACGCCAGTGCTTGAGGGCCGCCTAGGGCACAGACATGCATTGTGACCTGTAGCGTGAGTTCCGTATTAAAGTAACGCCTCTCAGTGGCTGGACCAAGATCCTGCATAAGGGGCTTGTCATATCCATTGGCCCCCAGGCTTAACCAGAGAGCGAGTATTCCAGTTGTCAGTACCCACTGCTATGCTCCAGAATCCCTCTACTGGGGGGGCACATGAAGCAGAAAACAGGACACTTCCCTTACCACAGAATAACCCCAAACTCTTGGGGGCTGGTCAAACTACCAGAGAGGGAGACTTCTACAACGCATGAGGCAACTCCTACATTAAACAGCCATTGTGGACAAAATATCCAGAGACAAAAGACTGAGCGACTGCCTTCCTCTCACCCTTCTTTCATATTCAGTGTAGCTCCCTTCACGGACTGTAGATCAGGCCTGCCATAACCTCGGCCACAAACCAGAGCTGAGTTTGGGTTTTTGGATGTCTGTCTGCACAGCCGTGTCCCACACCGCCTCCAGGCTGGGGTCTCTGGAGCCACACCACAGAACTGTGCCTGCTCTCTCCTAAGAAACTGCCCGTTCCATTGGCCACAACTCTACAAAATAGTAGAAACCTCAAGGTCCCCAAGGGCATCCCACTACCGCAAGCCGCACTGGACAAACAGGGGCATTATGACACCAGCTGAGCAACTACTACCTCCATGCAGACACACAGACTGATATCCGCAGAGACAGAAGATTGAACCAGACAGGCCCCTAGGCCCTATTATGAACTCTTGCTTTGGTGTCCAGGTATCACTCCTCAGAGGCCTGGGTTCAAAGACCAGCATATGGTGCTATCTTGAGGCACCAGACAGAAGACCTCTCATCTCCGCATGGAAAGCTTCCTTGTTGGAGTTGTGTCAAACCCTTCGGGTTGGAGAATCCTGCAGAGTCCCTTAGCTACTGCCACATTCCAAGGTCTCCATGGCCACCAACCCACATTATGACTCATCCTCATGAAAGTCCATTTAAACTCAGCCTTCTGGGTAGCTCACCTAAGAGCCCACAGATTGAGCGTGCCTTGTCTCGACCAGGCAATGGGAAGGTGAGTTGGCGTTTCTCGGCATCCATGCTTAGGCCCCTGTTCTCGAGTCTTTCTGTATGGGGCATCCTGGAACCATCCAATAGTACTCAACTGTCCTGAAGAAGGAAACTTTGAAGTTTTGAGCAGCTCAACACCCCCAGCATAGGGAAACTTCCCTGGCCTCATGACGCCCCCACCCCCTTCAGGAAGGGGCCGTCATGGACACAAACTCCAGCGTGAGGCAACATCTGATACTCGCCCTGACCTCAGATGCAGGAGATCTCGATTCAGCCTCTGCACAGTGGGCCCAAACCTCGTGCTACCTTGTGTTTTCAGATTTCCTTCCTCACACTCCTGGCAAACATGTCCTCAAGACTTGGAATTCTGGAACCAAAGTGGAGCACTATGCTGGCCCTCCAGAAGAAAAACGTTGCTCTATGGGGATCTCCATAAACCCCAAATGAGGATCAACCTGCTCGGTTCTCGACCTCACCCCAATTGGATTGTTCGGGTTGTCCATTCATCCCTCCCCAGAGCTCTGCTTTGGAATCCCTCTTTTGGTGCGACACCTGAGGTAACAAAATTAAAAGTACTCCTCCCATCCTTCAGATTGACCCCAAACAATTGGGATTGGACCAAATTCACAGAGAGGTAGTCTCGTCCATGGCCCATGAGGCCTCCCCGAGATTCCACAGCCATCGTTGACAACAAATCCAGAGACAAAAGTCTGAGCAAGCGCCTCACACTCGCTCTTTTGTCGTATCCCGAAGAGTTCTTCTCACGGTCTGTAGATCGGGCCTGCCATACCTACTTCCCAAACCTAAGCCGAGTTTGTGTTTTCAGACTTCTGTCCCCACATTCCTGGCCCACAGACCCTTCAGGGTGGGGCCCCTGGAGCCACACATCAGGACTGTGCCTGTCCATACCACGGGAATTCTGCCCATTCCATTGTCCACAATCGTACAAATTAGGAAAAACCTCCAGAGACCCCAAGGACTTCCCAATAATGTAGGCCGCCCAGGACAAACAAGGGTCATCTGAAACCAGGACTAGGATTCCGAGCAGGGTTCTAAGGATGGATGGCTGGGTAGCCCACAACGCATTCCAATTGTCTCCAAGCAACAAGACAGGTTAGATCTGCTGGATCTGGGGGAGCAACCGAGGAGGCTGAGTTGAAATGGACTCTCCCGTGGATGTGTCCTAATATGATTTTGTGTCTATGGAGACCTTGGAATGAAGCGGTGGCACTGGGGCCCTGAAGGGTTCTCCTAAAGAGAGGCGTTCACACAGCTCCATCGTGCATGTTTCCCATGTGTAGATGAGATTTGTTCTGAGGGGTAGTCAAGAAACAGCCATATGCTGTTATTGAAATCCAGGCCTCTGAGGAGAGATGCCTGGAAACCAAAGCATTGGATCTGATATGTGCCTAAGGCACGTTCGATCCTTTTTACTTCTGGGGACAACAGTCTACGGGTCTGAGTGCCGGTAGGTGCACAGATGTGCCCAGATTGCCCCTGTTTGTCCTGGGAAGCCACAAATATTGAGATGGCCTCACGGAATTTGGAGGTTCATCCTCTTAGTAGGTTTGTGGCCATTGGAATGGGCACATACAATTCCCTTGCAGAGGGCAAGCACAGTCGTCAGATTTGGCTCCAGGGGCCTGAGCCTGTAGAGTGTGTAGGCCAGGGCTGTTTGGACAGTTGTCTGAAAACACAAACTCGGCTTATGTTTCGGGTCATAGATATGGCAGGACAGATCTACGGACCATGAGGGGAACTCTTCGGGATATGAAAAAAGGGCGAGTGTGAGGCTCTTGCTCAAGTTTTTTTCTCTGGATATCGTGTCAGTGATGGTCGTGAAATTTCCGGGTGACTTCATGGGAAGTGGACGAGTCTTACTCTCTGGGGGTTTGGCCGCTCCCAAAGAGTTTGGGGTCATTCTGTGGGATGGAAGTAGTATGTTGTTCTGTTGTTAATTTGTTTTGTTTTGTTATTCAAACTCAGGTGTCCCACCAAATGAGGGATTCCAGAGTAGAGCCCTGGGTCGGGGCGACTGGACAACCAGAAATCTGGTTAAAAATTGGTGCCTAGGGACATGTCAAGTCCATTATGACATCTAAAGTTCCAGCCACCAAGAGGACGTACTAGAGGACAGGACTCACGCTGAGGTCACAATGCGTGTTTCTGCCCTAGTCACACTCAAGAATGGGCGGGGCCTCAGGCTGAATGCTGGTTTCTCCTACCTTGAACATTGGACAACATGCCAACCGCAAGGTTTCTTGACATGGGTAAGGAAGAGTTCTGATTTCTGCATCACAGGCACCGCTGGGCAGTGATTGGAGATAAGGTCTAGGTTCTGAAGCCTGAAAACTGAGGTAGGGAAGAGATGATGACCTAAGGCCATGGCGGGTCTAATGTGCTCAGTGTGCGTTCAGCTGTCTGGGTGTTGGTCACGAGGTCCGGGCTCAGGTTGTCAGACAGTGCATTAGTGCCCATGTTAGACTAAATATTTTGGGTGCATTCGAGTGCCGTGTAGGTTCTTATCTGAAGAACACTTCAGTATATGAAGAATGAGCGAGTCTGAGGCGCGTGCTCAGGCTTTTGTCTCTGTATTTTGTATCAGCGATGGCCGTGGAATGTTGGTGAGGCCTCATGGGCCATAGACGAATCTTGCTCTCTGTGGACATTGCCCGATCCCAATTGATTTCCGTCAATCTGTGAGATGGGAGGACTAATTTCAGCTTTGTTACCTCAGGGGTCTCACGAAAAGAGGTATTCCAAAGCAGAGCCCTGGGGAAGAGTGAAGGGACAAACCGAACTATGTTTAAAACTTGCGGCCTAGGGTCATGGCAAACCCAATATGCTGTCTCTCCATCCAGTCACTGAGAGGCCTTACCTGAGGACTGGGCTAAGGCTGAGGGTCACAATGTGTGTTTGTGACCAATGTGGCCCGCACGCATGGGCGGGGCCTCATGGGACACACAGGTTTCAAGTACACTGAACCTTGGACAACATGCCAACCACAAGGTTTCTTGCCATGGGGAAAGAGTTCTGATTTCTGCATCATTTTCAAACCGGGGCCGTGATTGGCGATAAGGTCTAGGTTCTGAAGCCTGAAAACCGAGGTTGAGAAGAGATTACGACCTAAGGCCATGGCGGGTCCTAAGTGCTCAGTGTGCGGCCAGTTGTCTGGGTGGGGCCAGGAGGTACAGGCTCAGGCTGCGTCAGAAAGGGCATTAGTGCCCAAGACAGCCTATATATTTGGGGTAGAGCCGAATGGTGTGCAGGTTATCCTCATTTGGGGTTTCTGGGTAGCCCCGGGGGGCAATGTTTTTCTTCTGGAGGGCAGGCAGAGTGCTGCATTGTAGTTCTGCAATGCCAAACTGGAGGGCTTGTGGGACTGTAGTCTGAGAACGGAAGTCTAAGAACCCAAGCTAGGCCTAGGATTCTGGATGAGGATATGGCAGGCACAATCTACAGACCTGAATCGAGATCTCGTGCATATGAAGTCAGGGCGAGGATCAGACGATCGCTCAGGTTGGACATTCTGTCCCTGATGGCCCCTTCTTGATGGGGGGGTGGATAACAAGGCCATGTGGGTTTTCCCACGATGGGAGTTGCGTGAAGCTCCCAACTGCAAAGATTCTTCTGCAGGAAAATGGAGACCTGTCGATGGCTGCAGGACTAGGATTCAGAGCAGGTTTCTAAGGATGGATGGCTGGGTGCCCACCTCGCATTCCAATTGTCTCCAAGCAACAAGACAGGTTAGATCTGCTGGATCTGGGGGAGCAACCGAGGAGGCTGAGTTGAAATGGACTCTCCCGTGGTGTGTCCTAATATGATTTTGTGTCTATGGAGACCTTGGAATGAAGCGGTGGCACTGGGGCCCTGAAGGGTTCTCCTAAAGTGAGGCTTTCACATAGCTCCATCGTGCAAGTTTCCCTTGAGTAGATGAGATTTCTTCTGATGGGTGAGTCAAGAAACAGCCATATGGTGTTATTGAAATCCAGGCCTCTGAGGAGAGATGCCTGGAAACCAAAGGAATGCATCCGATAGGTGTCTAGGGGCCTCTTCATTCCTTTTTGCGTCTGGGTACATCAGTCCACGGGTCTGAGTGCCTGAAGGTGCTCAGATGGGCCCAGATTGCCCCTGTTTGTCCTGGAAGCCACAAATATTGGGATGGCCTCAGGGACTTTGGAGGTTTATACTCTTAGTAGGTTTGTGGCCATTGGAATGGGAAGATACAATTCCCTTGCAGAGGGCAAGCACAGACGTCAGGTTTGGATCCAGGGTCCTGAGCCTGTAGGGTGTGTAGGCCAGGGCTGTTTGGACACTTGTTTGAAAACACAAACATGGCTTATATTTCGGGTCATAGGTATGGCAGGACTGATCTACAGACCGTGAGGAGAACTCTTCGGGATATGAAAAAAGGGCGAGTGTGAGGCTCTTGCTCAAGTTTTTGTCTCTGGTTAACGTGTCACTCATGGTCGTGAAATTTCCGGGTGACTTCATGGGAAATGGACGAGTCTTACTCTCTGGGGGTCTGGCCCCGTCCAAAGAGTTTGGGGTCATTCTGTGGGATGGAAGAAGTCCGTTGTTCTGTTGTTGTTGATTTGTTTTGTTTTGTTTTTCAACCTCAGGTGTCCCACCAAATGAGGGATTCCAGAGTAGAGCCTTGGGGAGGGGCGACTGGACAACCAGAAATCTGGTTAAAAATTGGGGCCTAGGGACATATCAAGCCCATTATGACATCTAATGGTCCAGCCACTGAGAGGACGTACTAGAGGACAGGACTCACAATGAAGGTCACAATGTGTGTTTATGCCCTCCTCGCAATCAAGAATGGGCGGGGCCTCAGGGTCATTGCTGGATTCTCCTTCAATGAACGTTGGACAACATGCCAACCACAAGGTTTCTTGCCACGGGTAAGGAAGAGTTCTGATTTCTGCATCACATTCACCCCTGGGCAGTGATTGGAGATAAGGTCTAGGTTCTGAAGCCTGAAAACTGTGGTAGGGAAGAGAATATGACATAAGGCCATGGCGGGTCTGATGTGCTCAGTGTGCGGTCAGCTGTCTGGGTGTTGGTAACGAGGTCCGGGCTCAGGTTGTCAGACAGTGCATTAGTGCCCAGGTTAGAATATATATTTTGGGAGCCTTCGAGTGCCGTGTAGGTTCTTATCTGAAGAACTCTTCAGGATATGAAGAATGAGCGAGTCTGAGGCGCGTGCTCAGGCTTTTGTCTCTGGATTTTGTATCAGCGATTGCCGTGGAATGTTGGGGAGGCCTCATGGGCCATGGACGAATCTTACTCTCTTGGATTTGGCCCGATCCCAATTGTTTTTTGTCAATCTGTGGGATGGCGGGAATCCTTTCAGTTTTGTTACCTCAGGTGTCCCACCAAAAGAGGAATTCCAAAGCAGAGCCCTGGGGAAGAGTGAAGGGACAACCCGAACTATGGTTAAAAATTGGGGCCTAGGGGCATGGCAAGCCCAATATGCTGTCTCTCCATCCAGCCACAGAGAGGCCTTACCTGAGGACTGGGCTCAGGCTGAGGGTCACAATGTGTGTTTGTGACCAATGTGGCCTGCAAGCATGGGCGGGGCCTCATGGGCCACACTGGTTTCAACGACATTGAACCTTGGACAACATGCCAACCACAAGGTTTCTTGCCATGGGGAAAATGTTCTGATTTCTGCATCATTTTCAAACCCGGGCCGTGACTGGAGATAAGGTCTAGGTTCTGAAGCCTGAAAACCGAGGGTGAGAAGAGATGACGACGTAAGGCCATGGCGCGTGCCCAGGACAGCCTATATATTTGGGGTACAGCCGAATGGCGTGCAGGTTGATCCTCATTTTGGGTTTCTGCGTAGCCCCAGAGTGCAATGTTTTTCTTCTGGAGGGCAGGCAGAGTGCTGCATTGTAGTTCTGGATTGCCAAACTTGAGGGCTTGTGGACCAGTAGTGAGAGGACGGAAGTCTGAGAACCCAAGCTAGGCCTAGGTTTCTGGGTGAGGATATGGCAGGCACAATCTACAGACCTAAATCGAGATCTCGTGCATCTGAAGTCTGGGCGAGGATCAGAGGATCACTCAGGTTGGACATTCTGTCCCTGATGGCCCCTTCTTGAAGGTGGGGTGGATCACGAGGCCATGGGGTATTTCCCAAGATGGGAGTTGTGAGAAGCTCCCAACTGCAAAGATTCTTCTGCAGGACAATTGATACTTGTTGCTTGGCTCCAGGACAACGATTCCGAGCAGGGATCTAAGGATGCATGTCTGGGTAGCCCACCTGGCATTCCAATTGTCTCCAAGCAACAAGACTGGTTATATCTGCTGGATCTGGGGGAGCAACCGAGGAGGCTGAGTTGAAATGGACTCTCCCGTGGATGTGTTTAATATGATTTTGTGTCTATTGAGACCTTGGTATGAAGCGGTGGCCCTGGGGCCCTGAAGGGTTCTCCTAAAGAGAGGCTTTCACAGCTCCATCGTGTAAGTTTCCCATGTGTAGATGAGATTTGTTCTGATGGGTGAGTCTAGAAACAGACATATACTGTTATTGAAATCCAGGCCTCTGAGGAGAGATGCCTGGAAACCAAAGCAATGGATCCAATAGGTGTCTAAGGGCCTCTTCCTTCCTTTTTAAATCTGGGGAAATCAGAGTACGGGTCTGAGTGCAGGTAGGTGCTCAGATGGGCCCAGATTGCCCCTGTATGTCCAGGGAAGCCACAAATATGGGGATGGCCTCAGGGACTTTGGAGGTTTATACTCTTAGAAGTGTTGTGGCCATTGGAATGGGCACATACAATATCCTTGGAGATGGAAAGCACAGTCGTCAGGTTTGGCTCCAGTGGCCTGAGCCTGTAGGGTGTGTAGGCCAGGGCTGTTTGGACAGTTGTCTGAAAACACAAACTTGGCTTACGTTTCGGGACATAGGTATGGCGGGACTGATCTACAGACCATGAGGAGAACTCTTCGGGATATGAAAAAAGGGCGAGTGTGAGGCTCTTGCTCAAGTTTTTGTCTCTGGATATCGTGTCAGTCATGGTCCTGAAATTCCGGGTGACTTCATGAGAAATGGACGAGTCTTACTCTCTGGGGGTTAGGCCTCGTCCAAAGAGTTTGGGGTCATTCTGTGGGATGGAAGAAGTCCGTTGTTCTGTTGTTGTTGATTTGTTTTGTTTTGTTTTTCAACCTCAGGTGTGCTACCAAATGCGGGATTCCAGTGTAGAGCCCTGGGGAGGGGCGAATGAACAACCAGAAATCTGGTTAAAAATTGGGGCCTAGGGACATGTCAAGCGCAATATGACATCTAATGGTCGAGCCCCTGTGAGGACATACTAGAGGACAGGACTCCCGCTGAGGGTCACAATGCGTGTTTATGCCCTCGTCGCACACAAGAATGGGCGGGGCCTCAGGGTGAATGCTGGTTTCTCCTACACTGAACGTTGGACAACATGCCAACCACAAGGTTTCTTGCCATGGGTAAGGAAGAGTTCTGATTTCTGCATCACAGTCACCCCTGGGCAGTGATTGGAGATAAGGTCTAGGTTCTGAAGCCTGAAAACTGAGGTTGGGAAGAGATGATGACCTAAGGCCATGGCGGGTCTGATGTGCTCAGTGTGCGGTCAGCTGTCTGGGTGTTTGTCACGAGGTCTGGGCTCAGGTTGTCAGAGAGTGCATTAGTGCCCAGTTTAGACTATATATTTTGGGTGCATTCGAGTGCCGTGTAGGTTCTTATCTGAAGAACTCTTCAGGATATGAAGAATGAGCGAGTCTGAGGCGCGTGCTCAGGCTTTTGTCTCTGGATTTTGTATCAGCGATGGCCATGGACGAATCTTGCTCTCTGTGGATTTGGCCCGTACCCAATTGTTTTTGTCAATCTGTGGTATGGCGGGAATCCTTTCAGGTTTGTTACCTCAGGTGTCCCACCAAAATAGCAATTAAAGAGCAGAGCCCTGGGAAGAGTGAAGGGACAACCCGAACTATGGTTAAAAATTGGGACCTAGGGGCAAGGCAAGCCCAATATGATGTCTCTCCATCCAGCCACTGACAGGACTTACCTGAGGACTGGGCACAGGCTGAAGGTCACAATGTGTGTTTGTGACCAATGTGGACCGCAAGCATGGGCGGGGCCTCATGGGCCACCCTGGATTCAAGTACACTGAACCTTGGACAATATGCCAACCACAAGGTTTCTTGCCATGGGGATAGAGTTCTGATTTCTGCATTATTTTTAAACCCGGGCAGTGATTGGAGATAAGGTCTAGGTTCTGAAGCCTGAAAACCGAGGTTGAGAAGAGATGACGACCTAAGGCAATGGCGGGTCCATTATGCTCAGTGGGCGGCAGGCTGTCTGGGTGGGGCCAGGAGGTCCAGGCTCTGGCTGTGTCAGAAAGGGCATTAGTGCCCTGGTCAGCATATATATTTAGGGTACAGCCGAATGCCGTGCAGGTTGATCCTCATTTGTGGTTTCTGGGTAGCCCCAGAGGGCCATGTTTTTCCTCTAGAGGACAGGTAGAGTGCTGCATTGTAGTTCTGGGTTGCCAAACTGGAGGGCTTGTGGGCCAGTAGTCATAGGACGGAAATCTGAGAACTCAAGCTAGGACTAGGTCTCTGGGTGAGGATATGGCAGGCACAATCTCCAGACCTGAATTGAGATCTCGTGCATCTGAAGTCAGGGCGAGGATCAGACGATCGCTCAGGATGGACATTCTGTGCCTGATGGCCCCTTCTTGAAGGGGGGGTGGATCACGAGGCCATGGGGATTTTCCCACTATGGGAGTTGTGAGAAGCTCCCAACTGCAAAGATTCTTCTGTAGGAAAATTGAGACCTGTTGGTTGTCCAGGACAAGTTTCCGAGCAGGGTTCTAAGGATGGATGTCTGTGTAGCACACCAGCATTCCAATTGTCTCCAAGCAACAAGACAGGTTAGATCTGCTGGATCTGGGGGAGCAACCGAGGAGGCTGAGTTGAAATGGACTCTCCTGTGAATGTGTCCTAATATGATTTTGTGTCTATGCATACCTTGGAATGAAGCGGTGGCACTGGGGCCCTGAAGGGTTCTCCTAAAGAGAGGCTTTCACACAGCTCCATCGTGTAAGTTTCCCATGTGTACATGAGATTTATTCTGATGGGTGAGTCAAGAAACAGGCATATGCTGTTATTGAAATCCAGGCCTCTGAGGAGAGATGACTTGAAGCGAACCAATGGATCCGATATGTGCCTAGGGGCCTGTTCGTTCCTTTTTACCTCTGGGGACATCAGTCTACGGGTCTGAGTGCAGGTAGGTGCTCAGATAGGCCCAGATTGCCCCTGTTTGTCCTGGGAAGACACAAATATTGGGATGGCCTCAGGGACTTTGGAGGTTTATCCTCTTAGTAGGGTTTTGGCCATTGGAATGGGCACATACAATTTCCTTGGAGAGGGCAAGCACAGTCGTCAGGTTTGGCTCCAGGGGCCTGAGCCTGTAGGGTGTTTAGGCCAGGGCTGTTTGGACAGTTGTCTGAAAACACAAACTCGGCTTATGTTTCGGGTCATAGGTATGGCAGGACTGATCTACAGACCATGAGGAGAACTCTTCGGGATATGAAAAAAGGGCGAGTGTGAGGCTCTTGCTCAAGTTTTTGTCTCTGGATATCGTGTCACTCATGGTCGTGAAATTTCCGGGTGACTTCATGGAAAATGGACAAGTCTTACTCTCTGGGGGTTTGGCCACGTCCAAAGAGTTTGGGGTCATTCTGTGGGATGGAAGAAGTCCCTTGTTCTGTTGTTGTTGATTTGTTTTGTTTTATTTTTCAACATCAGGTGTCCCACCAAATGAGGGATTCCAGAGTAGAGCTCTGGGGAGGGGCGACTGGACAACCAGAAATCTGGTTAAAAATTGGGGCCTAGGGACATGTCAAGCCCATTATGACATCCTATAGTCCAGCCACTGAGAGGACGTACTTGAGGACCGGACTCACGCTGAGGGTCACAATGCGTGTTTATGCCCTCGTCGCACTCATGAATCGTCGGGGCCTCAGGGTAATGCTGGTTTCTCCTACACTGAACGTTGGACAACATGCCAACCACAAGGTTTCTTGCCATGGATAAGGAAGAGTTCTGATTTCTGCATCACAGTCACCCCTGGGCAGTGATTGGATATAAGGTCTAGGTTCTGAAGCCTGAAAACTGAGGTAGGGAAGAGATGATGACCTAAAGCCATGGTGGGTCTGATGTGCTCAGTGTGTGGTCAGCTGTCTGGGTGTTGGTCACGAGGTCCGGGCTCAGGTTGTCAGACAGTTCTTTAGTGCCCAGGTTATTCTATATATTTTGGGTGCCTTCGAGTACCGTGTAGGTTCTTATCTGAAGAACTCTTCAGGATTCGAAGAATGAGCGAGTATGAGGCGCTTGCTCAGGCTTTTGTCTCTGGATTTTGAATCACTGGTGGACGTGGAATGTTGGGGAGGCCTCATGGGCCATGGACGAATCTTGCTCTCTGTGGATTTGGCCGGATCCCAATTGTTTTTCGTCAATCTGTTGGATGGAGGACTCCTTTCAGGTTTGTTACCTCAGGTGTCCCACCAAAAGAGGAATTCCAAAGCAGAGCCCTGGGCAAGAGTGAAGGAACAACCCGAACTACGGTTAAAAATTGGGGCCTAGTGGCATGGCAATCCCAATATGCTGTCTCTCCATCCAGGCACTGAGAGGCCTTACAGGAGGACTGGGCTAAGGCTGAAGGTCACAATGCGTGTTTGTGACCAATGTGGCCAGCAAGCATGTGTGGGGCCTCATGGCCACACTGGTTTCAACCACACTGAACCTTAGACAACATGCCAACCACAAAGTTTCTTGACATGGGGAAAGAGTTCCGATGTCTGCATCATTTTCAAACCCGGGCCGTGATTGGAGACAAGGTCTAGGTTCTGATGCCTGAAAACCGAGGTTGAGAAGAGATGACGACCTAAGGCCATAGCGGGTCCAATGTGCTCAGTGTGCGGCCAGCTATCTGATTTGGGCCAGGAGGTCCAGGCTCAGGCAGTGTCAGAAAGAGTATTAGTGCCCAGGTCAGCCTACATATTTGGGGTTAGCCGAATCGCCTGCAGGTTGATGGTTTTGTGTTTCCTGGGTAGCCCCAGACGGCAATGTTTTTCTTCTGGAGGGCAGGCAGAGTGCTGTATTGTAGTTTTGGATTGCCAAACTAGAGGGCTTGTGGGCCAGTAGTCTGAGGACGGAAGTCTGAGAACCAAGCTAGACTTAATTTTCTGGGTGAGGATTTGGCAGGCCCAATCTACAGACCTGAATCGAGATCTCGTGCATCTGAAGTCAGGGCGAGGATCAGACGATCGCTCAGGTTGGACATTCTGTGCATGATGGCCCCTTTTTGAAGGGGGGGGTGGATAACGAGGCCATGAGGGTTTTCCCAAGATGGGAGTTGTGAGAAGCTCCCAACTGCAAAGATTCTTGTGCAGGGCAATTGAGACCTGTTGGTTGGCTCCAGGACAACAATTCCGAGCAGGGTTCTAAGGATGGATGCCTGGGTAGCCCACCTCGCATTCCAATTGTCTCCAAGCAACAAGACAGGTTAGATCTGCTGGATGTGGGGGATCAACCGAGGAGGCTGAGTTGAAATGGACTCTCCCGTGGATGTGTCCTAATATGATTTCGTGTCTATGGAAACCTTGGAATGATGCGGTGGCACTGGGGCCCTGAAGGGTTCTCCTAAAGAGAGGCTTTCACACTGCTCCATCGTGCAAGTTTCCCATGTGTAGATGAGATTTGTTCTGATGGGTGAGTCAAGAAACAGCCATATGCTGTTATTGAAATCCAGGCCTCTGAGGAGAGATGCCTGTAAACCAAAGCAATGGATCCGAGAGGTGCCTAGTGGCCTGTTCTTTCCTTTTTACCTCTGGGGACATCAGTCTAGGGGTCTGAGTTCCGGTAGGTCATCAGATGGGCCCAGATTGCCCCTGTTTGTCCTGGGAAGACACAAATATTCGGATGGCCTCAGGGACTTGGAGGTTTATCCTCTTAGTAGGGTTGTGGGCATTGGAATGGGCACATACAATTCCCTTAGAGAGGGCAAGCACAGTCATCAGGTTTGGCTCCAGTGGCCTGAGCCTGTAGTGTGTGTATGCAAGGGCTGTTTGGACAGTTGTCTGAAGACACAAACTCGGCTTATGTTTCAGTTCATAGGTATGGCAGGACTGATCTCCAGACCATGAGGAGTACTCTTTGTTATATGAAAAAAGGGCGAGTGTGAGGCTCTTGATCAAGTTTTTGTCTCTGGATATCGTGTCACTCATGGTCGTGAAATTTCTGGGTGACTTCATGGGAAATAGACGAGTCTTACTCTCTGGGGATTTGGCCCCGTCCAAAGTGTTTGGGGTCATTCTGTGGGATGGAAGAAATCCGTTGTTCTGTTGTTGTTGATTTGATTTGTTTTGTTTTTCAACCTCAGGTGTCCCAGCAAATGAGGGATTCCAGAGTAGAGGCCTGGGGAGGGGCGACTGGACAACCCGAAATCTGGTTAAAAATTGGGGCCTAGGGACATGTCAAGCCCATTATGACAACTAATGGTCAAGCCACTGAGAGGACGTACTAGAGGACAGGACTCACGCTGAGGTTCACAATGCGTGTTTATGCCCTCGTCGCATTCAAGAATGGGCGGGGCCTCAGGGTGAATGCTGATTTCTCCTACACTGAACGTTGGACAACATGCCAACCACAAGGTTTCTTGCCATGGGTAAGGAAGAGTTCTGATTTCTGCATCATAGTCAGCCCTGGGCAGTGATTGGAGATAAGGTCTAGGTTCTGAAGCCTGAAAACTGAGGTAGGGAAGAGATGATGACCTAGCCATGGCGGGTCTGATGTGCTCAGTGTGCGGTCAGCTGTCTGTGTGTTGGTTACGAGGTCCGGGCACAGGTTGTCAGAGAGTGCATTAGTGCCCAGGTTAGACTAAATATTTTGGGTGCCTTCGAGTGCCGTGTAGGTTCTGATCTGAAGAACTCTTCAGGATATGAAGAATGAGCGAGTCTGAGGCGCGTGCTCAGGCTTTTGTCTCTGGAGTTTGTATCAGCGATGGCCGTGGAATGTTGGGGAGGCCTCAGGGGCCATGGACGAATCTTGCTCTCTGTGGATTTGGCCCGATCCCAATTGTTTTTCGTCAATCTGTGGGATGGGAGGACTCCTTTCAGGTTTGTAAACTCAGGTGTCCCACCAAAAGAGGAATTCCAAAGCAGAGCCCTGGGGAAGAGTGAAAGAACAACTCGAACTTTCGTTAAAAATTGGGGCCTAGGGGCATGGCAAGCCCAATATGCTGTCACTCCATCCAGCCACTGAGAGGCCTTACCGGAGGACTGGGCTCAGGCTGAAGGTCACAATGTGTGTTTGTGACCAATGTGGCCCACAAGCATGGGCGGGGCCTCATGGGCCACACTGGTTTCAAGTACACTGAACCTTGGACAACATGCCAACCACAAGGTTTCTTGCCATGGGGAAAGAGTTCTGATTTCTGCATCATTTCAAACCCGGGCCATGATTGGAGATAAGGTCTAGGTTCTGAAGCCTGAAAACCGAGATTGAGGGGAGATAACGACCTAAGGCCATGGCGGGTACGAGGAGCTCAGGGTGCGGCAGATGTCTGGGTGGGGCCAGGAGGTCCAGGCTCAGGCTCTGTCAGAAAGGGCATTAGTGCCCAGGTCAGCCCATGTATTTGGGGTACAGCCGAATGGCGTGCAGGATGATCCTCATTTGGGGTTTCTGGGTAGCCACAGAGAGCAATGTTTTTCTTCTGGAGGGCAGGCAGAGTGCTGCATTGTAGTTCTGGATTGCCAAATTGGAGGGCTTGTTACCTCAGGAGTCCCACCAAAAGAGGAATTCCAAAGCAGAGCCCTGGGGAAGAGTGAAGGGACAATCCGAAATATGGTTAAAAATTGGGGCCTAGGGGCATGGTAAGCCCAATATGCTGTCAATCCATCCAGCCACTAAGAGGCCTTACCTGAGGACTGGGCTAAGGCTGAGGGTCACAATGTTTGTTTGCCACCTATGTGGCCCACGAGCAATGGCGGTGCCTCATTGGACACACTGGTATCCACTACACTGACCTTTATAAAACAAGCCTACCACAAGGTTTCTTGCCATCGGGAAAGAGTTCTGATTTCTGCATCATTTTCAACATGGGCAGTGATTGGAGATAACGTCTAGGTTCTAAATCCTGAAAACCGAGGCTGGAAGAGATAACGACCTAAGGCAATGCTGGTCCGATGTGCTCAGTGAGCGGCCAGCTGTATGGGTGGGGCCAGGAGATCCAGGCTCAGCCTCTGTCAAAAAGGGCATTATTGCCCAGGTCAGCCTATATATTTTGGGTACAGCCAAGTGGCGTGCAGGTTGATCTTCATTTGGGGTTTCTGGGTTGACCCTGAAGGCAATGTTTTTCTTCTGGAGGGCAGGCAGAGTGCTGCATTATAATTCTGGATTGCCAAACTTGAGGGCTTGTGGGCCATTAGCTGAGAATGGAAGTCTGAGGACACAAGCTAGGCTTAGGTTTCTGGGTGAGGACATGGCAGGCACAATCTACAGATCTGAACCGCGATCTCGTGCATCTGAAGTCAGGGTGAGGATCAGACGATCGCTCAGGTTGGAACATATGTCCCTGAGGGCCACTTCATGAAGGGGGGCGGATCACGAGGCCATGGGTGTTTTCTCACGATGGGAGTTGTGAGAAGCTCCCAACTTCATAGATTCTTCTGCAGGACATTTGAGACATGTTGGTTGGCTCCAGGCTAACGATTCCGAGCAGGGTTCTAAGGATGGATGGCTGGGTAGCCCACCTCGCATTCCAATTGTCTCCTAGCAACAAGACAAGTTAGATCTGCTGGATCTCGCGGAGCAAGCGAATACGCTGAGTTGAAATGGACTCTCCTGTGAATGAGTCCTAATGTGTTTTTGTGTCTATGGATACCTTGGAATGACACGGTGGCACTGGGGCCATGAAGGGTTCTCCTAAACAGAGGCTTTGACATCACTCCCACGTGCAAGTTTCCCATGTGTAGATGAGATTTGTTCTTCTGGGTGAGTCAGAAACAGCCATATGCTGGTACTGAAATCCAGGCCTATGAGGAGAGGTGCCTCGAAACCAAAGCAATGGATCCGATTAGGGCCTAGGGGCCTGTTCGTTCCTTTTTATCTCTGGGGATATCAGTCTACAAGTCTGAGTGCAGGTAGGTTCTCAGATGGGCTCAGATTGCTCCTGTTTGTCCTGGGAAGCCACAAATATTGGGATGGCCTCAGGGACTTTGGAGGTTTATCCTATTAGTAGCGTTGTGGCCATTGGAATGGGCACACAAATTCACTTGGAGAGGGCAAGTACAGTCGTCCGCTTGGCTCCAGGGGACTAAGCCTGTAGGCTGTGTATGCCAGGGCTGTTTGGAGAGTTGTCTGAAAACAGAAACTCGGCTTATGTTTCGGGTCATAGATATGGCAGGACTGATCTACAGACCATGAGGAGAACTCTTCGGTATATAAAAAAAGGGCTAGTGTGAGGCTCTTGCTCAAGTATTTATCTCTGGATATCATGGCATTCATGGTCATGAAATTTCTGGGTGACTTCATGGGAAATGGACGAGTCTTACTCCCTGGGGGTTTGGCCCAATCCAAAGAGTTTGGGGTCATTTTGTCCGACGGAAGAAGTCCGTTTTTTGTTGTTGTTGTTTTGTTTTGTTTTGTTTTTCAAACTCAGGGGACAAACCAAATGAGGGATTCCAGAGTAGAGCCCTTGGGAGGGGCGATTGGACAACCAGAAATCTGGTTAAAATTGGGTCCTAGGGACAGCTAGACTTGGGTTTCAGGGCGAGGGCACGGCATGTACCCCCTGAAGTTCTGAAGCAATATCTCATGCATCTGAAGTCAGAGCGAGGATCAGAAGTTGGCTCAACTTGGATTTTCTGTTCATGACGGCCCCTTCTTACAGGGAGCTGAATCTCGAGGCCGTGGAGGTTTTCCCATGTTGGGAGTGGTGGGATGCCCCCTCCAAGGATTCCTTCTGCGGAACAATTGAGACCTGTTGGACAGCTCCAGGACATCCCATATGGATGAGTCCAGACCAACGTTCGAGGATGGATGCCTGGGAAGCCCGCCTCGCATTCCAATTGTCTACTAGCGACAAGACAGTTTAGATCTGATGGCTCTGCGGGAGCAACCGGGGTGGCTGAGTTAAAATGGACTTTCCTGAGGATGGGTCTAATGTGTGTTTGTGTCCATGAGGGCCTGGGAATGGGGCGGTGGCACCAGGACCCTGAAGTATTCTCCTAAGCTTTTGACATAGCTCCCATGCACAAGTTTCCTTGTGGAGACGAGGTTTGTTCTGATGGGTGCCTCAGGAAAACCCCAATGCTGGTATTGGAATCCAGGGTTTTTAAGAGATCTGCCTGTAAACCAAAGCAATGGATCTGATTTTGGCCTAGGGTCCTGTCTGGTTCAATCTTCTTCTCTGGGGACATCCTTCTAGGGTGTGAGTCGAGTTAGATGCTCAGCTGGTGTCAGACTGCCCTTTTTTTGTCCCGGGCGACTTATACTATTAGGATGGCCTCAGGGACTTTGGAGGGTTCTCCTAATTTGTACTATTTTGTACAATGGAATGGGCAGAATTCCCATGGATTGGGTAGGCACAGTCCTAATGTGTGGCTCCAGGGTCCCCAGCCTGGATTGTATGTTGCCCAGAACTTTGAGGACAGAAGTCTGAAAACACAAACTCATCTTATGTTTGGGGACGTAGGTATGGCAGGCCCGATCTCCAAACCGTGACAAGGCATCTTCAGGATATGAAGATAGTGCGAGTGTGAGGCACTTGCTTAGGCTTTTGTCTCTGGATTTTGTATCATCGATGGCCGTGGAATGTCGAGGAGGCCTCATGGGCCATGGAGGAATCTTGCTCTCTGTTGATTTGGCCCGATCCCAATTGTCTTTCGTCAATCTGTTGGATGGAGGACTCCTTTCAGGGTTGTTACATCAGGTGTCCCACCAAAAGAGGAATTCCAAAGCAGAGCCCTGGGGAAGAGTGAAGGGACAACACGAAGTATGGTTCAAAATTGGGGCCTAGTGGCATGGCAGGCCCAAAATACTGTCTCTTCATCAAGCCACTGAGATCCCTTACCTGAGGACTGGGCTAAGGCTGAGGGTCACAATGTGTTTTTGCTACCTATCTGGACCACGAGCAATGGCGGGGTCTCAAGGGACACACTGGTTTCCACTACACTGAACGTTGGACAACAAGCCAACCACAAGTTTTCCTGCCATCGGGAAGGAGTTCTGATTTCTGCATCATTTTCAAACCTGGGCAGTGATTGGAGATAAGGTCTAGGTTCTGAAGCCTGAAAACTGAGGTTGGGAAGGGATAATGACCTAAGGCCATGGGGGGTCTGAAGTTCTCAGTTTGTAGCCAGCTGTCGGAGTGGGCCTAGGATATCCAGGCTCAGGCTGTGTCAGAAAGGGCATTATTGCCCAGTTCATCCTATATATTTTGGGTATAGACAAGTGTCGTGCAGGTTGATCTTCATTTGGGGTCCTAGCTAGCCCCAGAGGGCAATGTATTTCTTCTGCAGGGCAGGTAGATTGCTGCATTGTAGTTCTGGATTGCCAAACTGGAGGGCTTGTGAGCCAGTAGTCTGTGGACAGAAATCTGAGACACAGGCTTAGGTTTCTGGGTGAGGACATGGCAGGCACAATCTACAGACCTGAACCGAGATCTCGTGCATGTGAAGTCAGGGTGAGGATCAGACGATCGCTCAGTTTGGACCTTATGTCACTGATGGCCCCTTTATGAAGTGGGGGGGGGATCATGTGGCCATGGGGGTTCTCTCACGATGGGAGTTCTGAGAAGCTCCCAACTGCAAAGATTCTTCTGCAGGACAATTGAGACCTGTTGGTTGGATCCAGGCCAACGATTTCGAGCTGGGTTTTAAGGATGGATGGGGGGGTAGGCCACCTCACATTCCAATTGTCTCCTAGCAACAAGACAAGTTAGAACTGCTGGATCTCGCGGAGCAACCGAATATGCTGAGTAGAATTGGACTCTCCCGTGCATGTGCCTAATATGATTTTGTGTCTAAGGAGACCTGGAATGAAGCGGTGGAACTGGGGCCCTGAAGGGATCTCCTAAAAAGAGGCTTTGACACACCTCCCACGTGCAAGTTTCCCATGTGTAGATGAGTTTTGTTCTGACGGGTGAGTTAAGAAACAGCCATATGCTGGTACTGAAATCCAGGCCTCTGAGGAAGATGCCTGGAAACCAAAGCAATGGATCCGATTTGGGCCTAGGGGCCTGTTCATTCCTTTTTACCTCTGGGATATCAGTCTACGAGTGTGAGTGCAGGTAGGTTCTCAGATGGGCTCAGATTGCTCCTGTTTGTCCTGGGAAGCCACCACTATTGGGATGGCCTCAGGGACTTTGCAGGTTTATTCTATTAGTAGGGTTGTGGCCATTGGAAAGGGCACACAGAATTCCCTTGGAGAGGGCAAGTACAGTCATCAGGTTGGCTCCAGGGGCCTGAGCCTGTAGGGTGTGTAGGCCTTGGCTATTTGGACAGTTGTCTGAAAACACAAACTCGGATTATGTTTCGGGTCATAGGTATGGCAGGACTGATCTATAAACCATGAGGAGAACTCTCGGGATATGAAAAAAGGGCGAGTGTGAGGCTCTGCTCAAGTTTTTGTCTCTGGATATCGTGTCACTCATGGTCGTGAAATTTCCGGGTGACTTCATGGGAAATGGACGAGTCTTACTGTATGGGGGTTTGGCCCCGTCCAAAGAGTTTGGGTTCATTTTGTGGGATGGAAGAAGTCCGTTGTTCTCTTGTTGTTGATTTGTTTTGTTTTGTTTTGTTTTTCAACCTCAGGTGTCCCACCAAATGAGGGATTCCAGAGTCGAGCCCTGGGGAGGGGCGACTGGACAACCAGAAATCTGGTTATAAATTGGGTCCTATGGTGATGTCAAGCCCATTATGACATCTAATGATCCAGGCACTGAGAGGACGTACAAGAGGACAGGACTCACGCTGAGGGTCACATTGCGTGTATATGCCCTCGTCGCACTCAAAAATGGGCGGTGCCTCAGGATGAATGCTGCTTTCTCCTACACTGAACATTGGACAACATGCCACCACAAGGTTTCTTGCCATGGGTAAGGAAGTGTTCTGATTTCTGCATCACAGTCACCCCTGGGCAGTGATTGGAGATAAGGTCTAGGTTCTGAAGCCTGAAAACTGAGGTAGGGAAGAGATGATGACCTAAGGCCATGGCGGGTCTGATGTGCTAAGTGTGTGGTCAGCTGTCTGGGTGTTGGTCACGAGGTCCGGGCTCAGGTTGTCAGACAGTGCATTAGTGCCCAGGTTAGACTATATATTTTGGGTGCATTCGAGTGCCGTGTAGATTATTATCTGAAGAACAGTTCAGGATATGAAGAATGAGCGAGTCTGAGGCGCGTGCTCAGGCTTTTGTCTCTGGATTTTGTATCAGCGATTGCTGTGGAATGTTGGGGAGGCCTCATGGGCCATGGACGAATCTTGCTCTCTGTGGATTTGACACGATCCCAATTGTTTTTCGTCAGTATATGGGATGGGAGGACTCCTTTCAGGTTTGTTACCTCAGGTGTCCCACCCAAAGAGGAATTCCAAAGCAGAGCCCTGGGAAAGAGTGAAAGGTAACCCGAACTATGTTTAAAATTTGGGGCCTAGGGGCATGGCAAGCCCAATATGCTGTCTCTCCATCCAGGCACTGAGAGGCCTTACCTGAGGACTGGGCTAAGGCTGAGGGTCACAATATTTGTTTGCCACCTATGTGGCCTGCAAGCAATGGCGGTGCCTCATTGGACACCCTGGTATCCACTACACTGAACATTATACAACAAGCCTACCACAAGGTTTCTTGCCATCGGGAAAGAGTTCTGATTTCTGCATCATTTTCAAACATGGGCAGTGATTGGAGATAACGTCTAGGTTCTAAATCCTGAATACCGAGGCTGGGAAGAGATAAGAACCTAAGGCAATGGCTGGTCCGATGTGCTCAGGTAGCGGCAAGGTGTATGGGTGGGGCCAGGAGGTCCAGGCTCAGCCTCTGTCAAAAAGGGCATTATTGCCCAGGTCAGCCTATATATTTTGGGTACAGGCAAGTGGGGTGCTGGTTGATCTTCATTTGGGGTTTCTGGGTAGCCCCAGAAGCAATGTTTTTCTTCTGGTGGGCAGGCAGAGTGCTGCATTATAATTCTGGATTGCCAAACTGGAGGGCTTGTGGGCCATTAGTCTGAGGATGGAAGACTGAGGACACAAGCTAGGCTTAGGTTTCTGGGTGAGGACATGGCAGGGACAATCTACAGATCTGAACCGAGATCTCGTGCATCTGAAGTCAGGGTGAGGATCAGACGATCACTCAGGTTGGACCTTATGTCCCTGAGGGCTACTTCATGAAGGGGGGGGGATCACGAGGCCATGGGTGTTTTCTCACGATGGGAGTTGTGAGAAGCTCCCAACTTCAAACATTCTTCTGCAGGACAATTGAGACCTGTTGGTTGGCTTCAGGCTAACGGTTCCGAGCAGGGTTCTAAGGATGGATGGCTGGGTAGCCCACCTCGCATTCCAATTGTCTCCTAGCAACAAGACAAGTTAGATCTGCTGGATCTCGCGGAGCAACCGAATACGCTGAGTTGAAATGGACTCTCCTGTGGATGGGTCCCAATGTGTTTTTGTGTCTATGGATACATTGGAATGACGCGGTGTCATGGGGCCATGAAGTGTTCTCCTAAACAGAGGCTTTGACTTCACACCCACGTGCAAGTTTCCCATGTGTAGGTGAGATTTGTTCTGTTGGGTGAGTCAAGAAACAGCCATATGCTGGTACTGAAATCCAGGCCTCTGAGGAGAGATGCCTGGAAACCAAAGCAATGGATCCTTTTTACCTCTGGGGATATCAGTCTACAAGTCTGAGTGCAGGTAGGTTCTCAGATGGGCTCAGATTGCTCCTGTTTGTCCTGGGAAGCCACCACTATTGGGATGGCCTCAGGGACTTTGGAGGTTTATCCTATTAGTAGCGTTGTGGCCATTGGAATGGGCACACAGAATTCCCTTGGAGAGGGCAAGTACAGTCGTCCGCTTGGCTCCAGGGGACTAAGCCTGTAGGCTGTGTAGGCCAGGGCTGTTTGGACAGTTGTCTGAAAACACAAACTCGGCGTATGTCTCGGGTCATAGGTATGGCAGGACTGATCTACAGACCATGAGGTGAACTCTTCGGATATGAAAAAAGAGCGAGTGTGAGGCTCTTGCTCAAGTATTTATCTCTGGATATCATGCCATTCATGGTCATGAAATTTCCGGGTGACTTCATGGGAAATGGACGAGTCTTACTCCCAGGGGTTTGGCCCAATCCAAAGAGTTTGGGGTCATTTTGTCGGACGAAAGAAGTCCGTTTTTTTGTTGTTGTTGTTTTGTTTTGTTTTGTTTTTCAAACTCAGAGGTCCCACCAATGAGGGATTCCAGAATAGAGCCCTTGGGAGGGGCGATTGGACATCCAGAATTCTGGTTAAAATTGGGTCCTAGGGACAGCTAGTCTTGGGTTTCAGGGCGAGGGCACGGCATGTACCCCCTGAAGATCTGAAGCAATATCTCATGCATCTGAAGTCAGATCGAGGATCAGACGTTGGCTCAGCTTGGATTTTCTGTTCATGACGGCCCCTTCATGAAGGGAGCCGAATCTCGAGGCCGTGGAGGTTTTCCCACGTTGGGAGTGGTGGGATGCCCCCTCCTAGGATTCCTTCTGCGGGACAATTGAGACCTGTTGGACAGCTCCAGGACATCCCATATGGATGAGTCCAGACCAACGTTCGAGGATGGATGCCTGGGAAGCCCATCTCGCATTCCAATTGTCTCCTAGCGACAAGACAGTTTAGATCTGATGGTCTGTTGGAGCAACCGGGGTGGCTTAGTTGAAATGGACTTTCCTGAGGATGGGTCTAATGTGTGTTTGTGTCCATGAGGGCCTTGGAATGGGGTGGTGGCACTGGGACCCTGAAGTATTCTCCTAAGCTTTTGACATAGCTCCCATTCACAAGTTTCCTTGTGGAGCCGAGGTTTGTTCTGATGGGTGCCTCAGGAAAACCTCAATGCTGGTATTGGAATCCAGGGTTTTGAGGAGACATGCCTGTAAACCAAAGCAATGGATCCGATTTTGGCCTAGGGTCCTGTCTTTTTCAATCTTCTTCTCTGGGGAAATCCTTCTAGGGTATGAGTGGAGTTAGATGCTCAGCTGGTGTCAGACTGCCCTTTTTTATCCCTGGCGGCCTATACTATTAGCATGGCCTCAGGGACTTTGGAGGGTTCTCCTAATTTGTATGATTTTGGAACTTTGAGGACAGAAGTCTGAAAACACAAACTCAGCTTATTTTTGGGGACGTAGGTATGGCAGGCCCGATCTACAAACCATGCGAAGGCAACTTCAGGATATGAAGATAGTGCGAGTCTGAGGCGCTTGCTTAGGCTTTTGTCTCTGGATTTTGTACCAGCAATGGCCATGGAATGTTGGGGAGGCCTCATGGGCCATGGACGAATTTTGCTCTCTGTGGATTTGGCCCGATCCCAATTGTTTTTCGTCAATCTGTTGGATGGAGGACTCCTTTCAGGGTTGTTACAGCAGGTGTCCCTCCAAAAGAGGAATTCCAAAGCAGAGCCCTGGGGAAGAGTGAAGGGACAACACGAACTATGGTTTAAAATTGGGGCCTAGGGGCATGGCAAGCCCAATATGCTGTCTCTTCATCCAGCCACTGTGAGGCCTTACCTGAGGACTGGGCTAAGGCTGAGGGTCACAATGTGTGTTGGCTACCTATCTGGAACGCGAGCAATGGCGGGGCCTCAAGGGACACTCTGGTTTCCACTACACTGAACGTTGGACAACAATCCAACCACAAGTTTTCCTGCCATTGGGAAGGAGTTCTAATTTCTGCATCCTTTTCAAACCTGGGCAGTGATTCGAGATAAGGTCTAGGTTCTGAAGCCTGAAAACTGAGGTTGGGAAGGGATAACGACCTAAGGCCATGGGGGGTCTGAAGTTCTCAGTTTGTTGCCAGCTGTCTGGGTGGGCTTAGGATGTCCAGGCTCAGGCTGTGTCATAAAGGGCGCTATTGCCCAGATCATCCTATATATTTTGGGTATATCCAAGTGTCGTGCAGTTTGATCTTCATTTGGGGTTTCTAGGTAGCCCCAGATGGCAATGTATTTCTTCTGCAGGGCAGGTAGAGTGCTGCATTGTAGTTCTGGATTGCCAAACTGGAGGGCTTGTGAGCCAGTAGTCTGTGGACAAAAGTCTGAGGACACAAGCTAGGCTTAGGTTTCTGGGTGAGGACATGGCAGGCACAATCTACAGACCTGAACCGAGATCTCGTGCATCTGAAGTCAGGGTGAGGATCAGACGATCGCGCAGGTTGGACCTTATGTCCCTGATGGCCCCATTATGAAGGGAGGGGGAATGATGAGGCCATGGGGGTTCACTCATGATGGGAGTTCTGAGAAGCTCCCAATTGCAAAGATTCTTCTGCAGGACAATTGAGACCTGTTGGTTGGCTCCAGGCCAACGATTCTGAGCAGGGTTTTAAGGATGGATGGCGGGGTAGGCCACCTCATATTCCAATTGTCTCCTAGCAACAAGTCAAGTTAGATCTGCTAGATCTCGCGGAGGAACCGAATACGCTCAGTTGAAATGGACTCTCCTGTGGATGGGTCCTAATGTGTTTTTGTGTCTATGGAGACCTTGGAATGAAGCGGTGGCACTGGGGCCCTGAAGGGTTCTCCTAAACAGAGGCTTTGACATCGCTCCCACGTGCAAGTTTCCCATGTGTAGATGAAATTTGTACTGATGTGTGAGTCATGAAACAGCCATATGCTGGTATTGAAATCCAGGTCTCTGAGGAGAGATGCCTGGGAACCAAAGCAATGGATCCATTTAGGGCCTAGGGGCCTGTTCATTTCTTTTTACCTCTGGGGACATCAGTCTACGGGTCTGAGTGCAGGTAGGTTCTCAGATAGGCTCAGATTACTACTGTTTGCCCTGGGAAGCCACCACTATTGGGATGGCCTCAGGGACTTTGGAGGTTTATCCTATTAGTAGGGTTGTGGCCATTGGAATGGGCACATACAATTCCCTTGGAGAGGGCAAGTAGAGTCCTCAGGTTGGCTCCAGGGACCTGAAACTGTAGGGTGTTTAGGCCAGGGTTCTTTGGACAGTTGTCTGAAAACACAAACTCGTCTTATGTTTCGAGTCATAGGTATGGCAGGACTGATCTACAGACCTTGAGGAGAATTCTTCAGGATATGAAAAAAGGGCGAGTGTGAGGCTCTTGCTCAAGTTTTTGTCTCTGGATATCGTGTCACTCATGGTCGTGAAATTTCCAGGTGACTTCATGGGAAATGGATGAGTCTTATTCTCTGGGTTTTGGCCTTGTCCAAAGAGTTTGAGGTCATTCTGTCGGATGGAAGATGTCGGTTTTTGTTGTTGTTGTTGTTGTTGTTGTTTTGTTTTGTTTTGTTTTTTAACCTCAGGTGTCCCACCAAATGAGGGATTCCAGAGTAAAGCCCTGGGGAGGGGCGACTGGACAACCAGAAATCTGGTTAAAAATTGGGGCCTAGGGACATGTCAAGCCCATTATGACATCTAATGGTCCAGCCACTGAGAGGACGTACTAGAGGACAGGACTCACGCTTTGTGTCACAATGCATGTTTATGCCCTCGTCGCACTTAAGAATGGGCGGGGCCTCAGGGTGAATGCTGGTTTCTCCTACACTGATCGTTGGACAACTTTCCAACCACAAGGCGTCTTGCCTTGGGTAAGGAGGAGTTCTGATTTCTGCATCACATTCAACCCTTGTCAGGGCTTGGAGTTAAGGTCTAAGTTCTGAAGCCTGAAAAGTAAGTTTGGGAAGATATAACGAGCTAAGTCCATGGCGTGTGTGATGTTCTCAGTGTGCGGTCAGCTGTCTCGGTTTTGGTCAGGAGGTCCGGGCTCACTCTGTATCAGACAGTGTATTAGTGGCCAGGTTAGACTATCTAATTTGGGTACATTCGAGTGCCGTGTATGTCTATCCTCTTTTGGGTTATGTGAGAAACTCCATAGGTCAAAATTTTTCTTCTGGAAGGCAGGCAGAATGCTTCATTTTGTGTCCCGAATTTCCAAATGTGAGGGCTTGGGGGCCAGGAGTGTGAGGACGGAAGTCTGAGAACACAAGCTAGTCATAGGTTTCAGGGCGAGGGCAAGGAAAGCACACTCTGCAGAGCTGCATCGAGATCTCGTGCATCTGAATTCAGGGTGAAGATCAGACGTTGTCTGAGGTTGGAGTTCCTGTCCATGATTTCCCGTTCATAAATGGGGGGGGGGGCATCACAAAGCCATCTAGATTTTCCCAGGTTGGGAGTTGTGAGATGCTCCAAAACTCAAGGATTCATTCTACTGGACATTTGAGACCTGTTGGATGGCTCCAGATCATCCCATACGGAACGACACCAGAGCAGAGCTCTAAGGATGGATGGTTGGGCAGCCCGCCTCGCATTCCAATTGTCTCCTAGTCAAGACAGGTTCAGTGTGCTCGCTCTGGGGGAGCAACCAAAGGAGCTGAGTTGAAATGGAATTTCCTGCGGATGGGTTCTAATGTGGATTTCTGTCCATGGAGACCTTGTAAGGGGCAGTGGCACACAGGCCCTGAAGGATTCTCCTAACTGGAGGTTTTGAGAAATCTTCAAAGGATAATTTTCCCATGTGGAGAAGAGATTTGTTCTGATTGCTGCCTCATGAAATCCCCATATGCTAATATTGGAAACCAGGCCTCTGAGGAGAGATACCTGTAACCGAAAGCAATGAATCTGATTCAGGCCTAGGGGCCTGTCTGATTCAATCTTCTTCTCTGGAGACATCCATCTACGCTGAGTAGAGGTAGATGCTCAGCTGGTTTCAGATGAACCTTGTTTGTCCTGAGCGGCCTACATTATTGGGGTGTCCTTGGGGACTCTGGAGGTTTTTCCTAATTTGTACGATTGTGGACGATGGAATGGGCAGAATTCCCGTGGTATGGACAGGCACAGTCCTGATGTGTGGCTCCAGGGGCCCCAGCCTGAAGGGTCTGTGTGCCAGGAATGTGGGGACAGAAGTCTGAAAACACAAACTCGGCTTAGGTTTGGGAAGTAGGTATGGCAGGCCCGATCCACAGACCGTGAGGAGAACTCTTCGGGATACGACAAAAGAGCGAGTGTGAGGCGCTTGCTCAGACTTTTGTCTCTGGATTTGTTGTCAACGATGGCTGTGGAATCTCGGGGTGGCCTCATGGGCCATGGACGAGACTTCCTCTCTGTGAATTTGGTCCAATCCCAATTGTTTGGGGTCAATCTGAAGGATGGGAGGAGTCCTTTTAGTTTTTTTACCTCAGGTGTCCCACCAAAAGAGGGATTCCAAAGCAGAGCTCTGGGGAGGGATGAATGGACAACCCGAACAATTCAATTGGGTTGAGGTCGAGAACCGAGCAAGTTGTTCCTCATTTGGGGTTTATGGAGAACCCCATAGAGCAACGTTTTTCTTCTGGAGGGCCAGCATAGGGCTGCATTTTGGTTCCAGAATTCCAAGTCTTGAGGACATGTTTGCCAGGAGTGTGAGGAAGGAAGTCTGAAAACACAAGGTAGCACGAGTTTTGGGCCCACTGTGCAGAGGCTGAATCGAGATCTCCTGCATCTGAGGTCAGGGCGAGTATCAGATGTTGCCTCAAGCTGGAGTTTTTGTCCGTGACGGCCCCTTCCTGAAGGGGGAGGGGGCGACATGAGGCCAGGAAGGTTTCCCTACGCTGGGAGTTGTGAGCTGCTCCAAACTTCAAAGTTTCCTTCTTCAGGACAGTCGAGTACTATTGGATGGTTCCAGGAGGCCCCATACAGAAAGACTCGAGAGCAGGGGCCTAAGCATGGATGCCGAGAAACGCCAATTCACCTTCCCATTGCCTGGTCGAGACAAGGCATGCTCAATCTGCGGGCTCTTGGGTGAGCTACCCAGAAGGCTGAGTTTAAATGGACTTTCCTGAGGATGAGTCATAATGTGGGTTGGTGGCCATGGAGACCTTGGAATGTGGCAGTAGCTAAGGGACTCTGCAGGATTCTCCAACCCGAAGGGTTTGACACAACTCCAACAAGGAAGCTTTCCATGTGGAGATGAGAGGTGTTCTGTCTGGTGCCTCAGGATAGCCCCATATGCTGGTCTTCGAACCCAGGCCTCTGAGGAGTGATACCTGGACACCAAAGCAAGAGTTCATAATAGGGCCTAGGGGCCTGTCTGGTTCAATCTTCTGTCTCTGCCGATATCAGTCTGTGTGTCTGCATGGAGGTAGTAGTTGCTCAGCTGGTGTCATAATGCCCCTGTTTGTCCAGTGCGGCTTGCGGTAGTGGCATGTCCTTGGGGACCTTGAGGTTTCTACTATTTTGTAGAGTTGTGGCCAATGGAACGGGCAGTTTCTTAGGAGAGAGCAGGCACAGTTCTGGGGTGTGGCTCCCGAGACCCCAGCCTGGAGGCGGTGTGGGCCACGGCTGTGCAGACAGACATCCAAAAACCCAAACTCAGCTCAGGTTTGGGGCCGAGGTTATAGCAGGCCTGATCTACAGTCCGTGAGGGGAGCTCCTCTGGATATGAAAGAAGGGTGAGAGGGAGGCAGTCGCTCAGTCTTTTGTCTCTGGATATTTTGTCCACAATGGCCGTTTAATGTAGGAGTTGTCTCATGGGTCGTAGAAGTCTCCCTCTCTGGTAGTTTGTCAAGCCCCCAAGAGTTTGGGGTCATTCTGTGGGAAGGGAAGAGTCCTGTTTTCTGCTTCATGTGTCCCCCCAGTAGAGGGATTCTGGAGCATAGCAGTGGGTACTGACAACTGGAATACTCGCTCTCTGGTTAAGCCTGGGGGCCTATGGATATGACAAGCCCCATATCCAGGATCTTGGTCCAGCCACTGAGAGGCGTTACTTTAATACGGGACTCACGCTACAGGTCACAATGCATGTCTGTGCCCTAGGCGGCCCTCAAGCACTGGCGTGGCCTTTCCGACAATGCAGGTTTTCCCACATTGAACGTTGGACAACATGCCAACCACAAGGTTTCTGGCCATGGGGAAGGAGGAATTCTAATTTCTGCATCACGTTCACCCCTGGGCAGTGATTGGAGATAAGGTCTAGGTTCTGAAGCCTGCAAACCGAGGTTGGGAACACATGACAAACTACAGCCATAGCGGGTCCCTTGTGTCCAGGTTGGAGCCAGCTGTCTAGGTGTCGTTTGGGATGTCTTGTCTCAGGCTGTGCCAGACAGGGCATTCGTATTCAGGGTAGGCTGTATAATTGCTTTACAGTCGAGTGGCATGCATGAGATAATCATTTGGGGTTTCTTATTAGCAGCATAGGGCAAAGTTTTTCTTCTGGAGGGCAGGCATAGTGCTGCATTGTGACTTCGGAATTCCCAAAATGGAGGGCTTGTGGGCCAGGAGAGTGAGGACGGAAGTCTGAGAACACAAGCTAGGCTTAGGTTTCGGGAAATGGACATGGCAGGCACACTCTGCAGAGCTGAATTGAGATCTCATGAGTCTGAAGTCAGGTCGAGGATCAGACTTTGGCTCTGGTTGGAGTTTCTGTCCATGTTGGCCCCTTCATGAAGGAGGGGGGCATTATGAGGCCATGGGGGTTTTCCCACTATTAGAGTTGTGAGATGCTCCAAACCGCAAGGATTCCTTCTGTGGGACAATTAAGATTTGTTGGATGGCTCCAGGACGTCTCATAAGGTATTTATCCAGAACAGGGTTCTAAGTATGGATGCCTGGGCAGACAGCCTCAATTCCAATTGTCTCCTAGCAACAAGAAACGTTTGATCTGCTGGCTTGGGGTAGCATCAGTGGGGGCTGAGTTGGAATGGACTTTCCTGAGGATGGTCTTAAATGAGTTGAAATGGACTTTCCTGAGGATGGTCTTAATGTTGGTTTGAGTCCATTGAGACCTTGGTATGGGGCAGTGGCACCAGGGCCCTGAAGGATTCTCCTAACCAGAGGTGATAACAAAGCTCCAATGAGCAAGTTTTCCATGGGGAGACGAGATTTGTTCTTATTGGTGCCTCAGGAAACCACCATTTGCTGGTATTGGAAATGAGGCCTCTGAGGAGAGATGCCTGGAAACCAAAGCAATGGATCTGATTAGGGCCTAGGGGCCTGTCCGGTTCAATATTCTTCTCTGGGGACATCTTTTGTCTGAGTGGAGGTAGTTGCTCAGCTGGTTTGAGATCACACCTGTTTGTCCTGGGCGGCCTAAACTATTGGGATGGCCTCGGGAACTTTGGAGGTTTTTCCTAATTTGCAAGGTTGTGGCCAATGGAATGGGAAGAATTCTCTTGAAAGGGAAGCACAGTCCTGAGGTGCGGCTCCAGGGACCCAATTGTGGAGCGTGTGGGGTCCAGGGATATTTGGACAAAAGTCTGAAAACACAAACTCCACTTAGGATTGGGGACATAGGTATGGCACGCCCCATCTACAGACCGTGATAACACTTCGGGATATGAAAAAGGGTGAGTTTGAGGTGCTTGCTCAGGATTTGTCTCTGGATTTGTGTCAACAATGTGCGTCGAATGCTGGCGTGGCCTCATGGGTTGTGGACGGCTTTCCTTCTCTGAGGATTTGACCCAATCCCAAGAGTTTAGGTACATTCTGTGGGATGGGAGGAGTCCTTTCTGTTTTTTATTTTATTTTATGTACCTCATGTGTGTCAATAAAAGAGGGATTCCAGAGCATAGTCCTTGGGAGGGACAACTGGGTAACCCCACCTCTGTTTAAGTTTGGGGGCCTAGGGGCATGGCAAGTCCAATATGTGGGCTCCTGATTCAGACACTGAGAGGTCTTCCTTGAGGACAGGGCTCATGCTGAGGGTCACAATGCCTATTTGTGCCCAACAAGGCCCTCAAGCATGGGAAGGGCCTCATGGGCCACGCTGGATTCTCCTACACTGAACGTTGCAGAATATGCCAACCACAAGGTTTCCGGCCATGGCGAAGGAAGAGTTGTGATTTCTGCATCACGTTCACCCCTGGACAGTGATTGGAGTTTAGGTCTAGGTACTGAAACCCGAAAACCGAGGTTGGGAAGAGATGAAGACCTAAGGACCTGATGGGTACAATGAGCTCAGTGTGTGGCTAGCTGTTGAGCGTAGGTCTGGAGGTGTGGGCTCATGCTGTGTCAGACTGGGCATTAGACAGGGTAGACTGTATATTTGGGGTGCAGTCGAGTGGCGTTCAGTTGATCCTCATTCGGGTTTCTAGGTAGCTCCATAAGGCAACGTTTTTCTTCTGGAGGGCAGGCAGAGTGCTGCATTGTGGCCCCAGTATTGCCAAACTGTAGGGCTTCTGGGCCAGGGGTGTGAGGACGGTAGTCTGAGAACACAAGCTAGGCTTAGTTTTTGGGGTGAGGGCACAGAAGGCACACTCTGCAGAGCTGAATCAAGATCTCATGCACCTGAAGCCAGGGCGAATATCAGACGTTTGCTCAGGTTGGAGTTTCTGTCCATGAGGGCCCCTTTATAAAGTGGAGCGTCTGAAGAGGCCATGAAGATTTTCCCACAATGGGAGTTGTGAGATGCACCAGACTGCAAAGATTCCTTCTGTGGGACACTTGAGACCTGTTGGATGGCTCTAGGATGTCCCATATGGAACGACTCCAGAGTAGGGTTCTAAGGATGGATGCCTGGGCAGCCCGCCTCCCATTCTAGTTGTCTCCTAGCAACAAGGCAGGTTTGATCTGCAGGCCCTGGGGGAGAAACCAAGGGGGATGAGTTGACATGGACTCTACCGAGGATAGACCATAATGTGGGTTTAAGTCCATGGAGACCTTGGAATGGGGCGCTTGATCCGGGGCCCTGAAAGATTCTCCTAAACAGAGGTTTTTATAGAGCTCCAAAGAGTACATTTCCTATGTGGAGACGAGATTTTTCTATGAGTGCCTCAGTAATCCCCCATATGCTGGTATTGGTAACCAGGCCTCTGAGGAGAGATGCCTGGAAACAAAAGTAATGGATCTGATTAGGGCCTAAGTGCCTCTCCAGTTCAATCTTATTCTATGGGGATATCTGTCTCTGGGTCTGAGTGGAGGTAGTTTCCTAACTTGTGAAAGATCATCCCTGTTTGTCCTGGGCAGCCAACGCTATTGGGATGGCCTCGGGGAGTTTGGAGGTTTCTCCTAATCTATAGGGTTGTGGCCAATGGAAATGGCAGAATTCCCCTGGAGAGGGAAGCCACAGTCCTCAGGTGTGGCTCCAGGGGCCCCAGCTTGGATGGTGTGTGGGCCAGGACTGTGGGGACAGAAGTCTGAAAACACAAACTCAGCTTAGGTTTGGGGATGAGTGTATGAAGGCTGATCTACAGACCGTGAGATTTTTCCGGGCTATGAACAAAGGGCGAGTATGTGGCATTTGCTCAGGCTTTTGTCTTTGGATTTTGTGCCTACGGTGGCCGTGGAATGTCGGGGTGTCCTCAAGGGCCATGGACAAGTCTTTCTCTGGTGATTTGGCCTGATCCCAAGTGGTTGGGATCATTCTGTGGATGGGAAGAGTCCTTTCTGTATTTTTTTTTTTTTTTACCTCAGGTGTCCCCCCATAGAGGGATTCCAGAGCAGTGCCCTGAGTAGGGGTGACTAGACATCTCTAACTCTGGTTGAGATTGGGGGACTAGGGGCTTGGCAAGCCCCATATGTGGGCTGTTGTTCCAGTCACTAAGAGGCTTTACATGAGGATAGGGCTCACGCTGAGGGTCACAATGTGTGTTTGTGCAAATTGTAGCCCTCAGGGATAGTTGGGGCCTCATAGTCCATGCTGCTTTCTCCTACAATGAACGTTGGACCACATGCCAACCACAAGGTTTCTTGCCATGGCGAAGGAGAAGTTCTGATTCTTGTATCACGTTCACTCCTGAGCAGTGAGTGGAGATAAGGTCTAGGTTCTGAAGGTGAAAACTGAGGTTGGGTAGAGATGATGGCCGAAAGCCATTGTGGGTTTGATATGCTCAGTGTACGGCCAGCTGTCTGGGTGTTGGACTGGAGGTCTGCCTTCAGGCTGTGTCAGACAGGACTTTGGAGGTTTCTCCTAATCTGTAGGGTTGTGGCCAATGGAATGGGAAGAATTTCCTTGGAGAGGGCAGGCTCAGTCCTGAGGTGTGGCTTTAGGGGCCTCAGACTGGAGGGTGTGTGGTACAGGGATGTCAGGATAGAAGTCTGAAAACACGCTTTGGGGACGTAGGTATGGCAGGCCCGATCTACAAACTATGAGGAGAATTTTTTGGGCTATGACCTAAGGGTGAGGCTTATGTCTCTGGATTTTGTGTCAATAGTGGCCGTGGAATGTCGGGCTGGCCTCATGGGCCATGGAGGAGTCTTTCTCTCTGGGGATGGCCTGATCCCAAATAATTGGGGTCATTTTGTGGGTGGGAGGAATCCTTTCTGTGTTTACTTACCTCAAATGTCCCACCAAAGAGGGATTCCAGAGCAGAGCCCTGAGTAGGGGTGACTAGATGTCTCTACCTCTGGTTAAGATTGGGTGACTTGGGGCATGGCAGGCCCCATATGAGGGCTCATGGTGCAGCCACTGAGAGGCTTTACTTGAGGACAGGGTTTAAACTGAGGGTCCCAATGTGTGTTTGTGCCCACCGCAGCTCTTAAGAATGGGCAGGGCCTCAGGGACCCTACACTACCCTCAGGGGCCCTACTCCTACTCCTGTAGGCCCTACAGGGGTCCTACACTGAACTTTGGATAAGATGCCAACCAAAAGATTCTGGCGAGAGGGAAGGAGGAGTTATGATTTCTGCATCACGTTCACCCATGGGAAATGAGTAGAGATAAAGTCTAGTTTTCTGTAGCCTGAAAACCAGGTTGGAAAGAGATGGCAACCTAAGGCCATGGCAGATCAGATGTTCTCAGCGTACGGCAAGCTGTCTGGGTGTCGGTTGGGAATTCAGTCCTCAGGTTGTGTCAGACAGGGCATTAGTGCACAGGCTAGACTATATAAATGGTGTACAGTTGAGTGGCATGCAGGTTTATCCTCATTTGAGGTTTCTGGGTAGACCCGTAGGACAACGTTTTTCTTATAGAGGGCAGGCAGAGTGCATCACCGTGTCATCGGAAATCCCAAAATGGAGGGCGTGTGGTCCAGGAGAGTGAACGGAGTCTGAGAACACTAGCTATGCTTAGGTTTTGGGGTGAGGGCACAGCAGGTACACTCTGAAGAGCTTAATCAAGATCTCGGGCATCTGAAGTCAAGGCGAATATCAGCCGTTGGGTCAGGTTGGAGTCTCTTTCCAAGATGTGCTCAGTATGAGGCCAGCTGTCTGGGTGGGGCCAGGAGGTCCAGGCTCAGGCTGTGTCAGAAAGGGCATTAGTGCCCAGGTCAGCCTATATATTTGTGGTACAGCCGAATGGCGTGCTGGTTGATCCTCATTTGGGGTTTCTGGGTAGGCTGAGAGGGCAATGTTTTTCTTCTGGAGGGCAGGCAGAGTGCTGCATTGTAGTTCTGGATTGCCAAACTGGAGGGCTTGTGGGCCAGTAGTCTGAGGACGGAAGTCTGAGTACCAAAGCTAGGCATAGGTTTCTGGGTGAGTACATGGCAGGCACAATCTACAGACCTGAATCGAGATCTCGTGCATCTGAAGCCAGGGCGAGGATCAGACGATCGCTCAGGTTGGACATTCTGTCCCTGATGGCCTCTTCTTGAAGGGGGGGGGGTGGATCACGAAACCATGGGGGGTTTCCCACTATGGGAGTTGTGAGAAGGTCCCAATTGCAAAGATTCTTCTGCAGGACAATTGAGACCTGTTGGATGGCTCCAGGACAACGATTCCGAGCAGGGTTCTAAGGATGGATAGCTGGGTAGGCCACCTCGCATTACAATTGTCTCCACGCAACAAGACAGGTTAGATCTGCTGGATCTGGCAGAGCAACCGAGGAGGCTGAGTTGAAATGGAATCTCCCGTGATGTGATCTAATATGATTTTGTGTCTATGGAGACCTTGGAATGAAGCGGTGGCACTGGGGCCCTGAAGTGTTTTCCTAAAGAGAGGCATTCACACAGCTCCATCATGCATGTTTCCCATGTGTGGATGAGATTTGTTCTGATGGGTGAGTCAATAAACAGCCATATGCTGTTATTGAAATCCAGGCCTCTGAGGAGAGATGCCTGGAAACCAAAGCAATGGATCCGATAGGTGCCTAGGGGCCTGTTGGTTCCTTTTTACCACTGGGGACATCAGTCTGCGGTTCTAGGTGCAGGTAGGTGCTCAGATGGGCCCAGATTGCCCTTGTTTGTCCTGGGATGCCAAAAATATTTGGATGGCCTCAGGGACTTTGGAGGTTTAACGTATTAGTAGGGTTGTGGCCTTTGGAATGGGCACATAAAATTCCCTTGGATAGGGCAAGAACAGTCGTCAGGTTTGGCTCCAGGGTCCTTAGTCTGTAGGGTGTGTAGGCCAGGGCTGTTTGGACAGTTATCTGAAAACACAAACTCGGTTTATGTTTCGGGTCATAGGTATGGCAGGACTGACTCATCTACAGACCATGAGGAGAACTCTTCGGGATATGAAAAAAGGGCGAGTGTGAGGCTCTTGCTCAAGTTTTTGTCTCTGGATATCGTAACACTCATGGTCGTGTAATTTCCGGGTGACTTCATGGGAAATGGATGATTCTTACTCTCTGGGGTTTTGGCCCCCTCCAAAGAGTTTGGGGTCATTCTGTGGGATGGAAGAAGTCTGTTGTTCTGTTGTTGTTGATTTGTTTTGTTTTGTTTTTCAACCTCAGGTGTTCCACCAAATGAGGTATTCCAGAGTAGAGCCCTGGGGAGTGGCGACTGGACAACCAGAAATCTGGTTAAAAATTGGGGCCTAGGGACATGTCAAGCCCATTATGACATCTAATGGTCCAGCCACTGAGAGGAAGTACTAGAGGACAGGACTCAAGCTGAGGGTCACAATGCATGTTTATGCCCTCGTCACACTCAAGAATGGGCGGGGCCTCAGGGTGAATGCTGGTTTCTCCTACACTGAACTTTGGACAACATGCCAACCACAAGGTTTCTTGCCGTGGGTAAGGAAGAGTTCTGATTTCTGCATCACAGTCACAGCTGGGCAGTGATTGGAGATAAGGTCTAGGTTCTGAAGCCTGAAAACTGAGGTAGGGAATAGATGATGACCTAAGGCCATGGCGGGTCTGATGTGCTCAGTATGCGGTCAGCTGTCTGGGTCCTGGTCACGAGGTCCGGGCTCAGGTTCTCAGACAGTGCATTATTGCCCAGGTTAGACTATATATTTGGGGTGCATTCGAGTGCCGTGTAAGTTCTTATCTGAACAACTCTTCAGGATATGAAGAATGAGCGAGTCTGAGGTGCGTGCTCAGGCTTTTGTCTCTGGATTTTTATCAGCGATGGCCGTGGAATGTTGGGGAGGCCTCATGGGCCATGGACGAATCTTGCTCTCTGTGTACTTGACCCGATCCCAATTGATTTTCGTCAATCTTTGGGATGGGAGGACTCCTTTCAGGTTTGTTACCTCAGGTATCCCACCAAAAGAGGAATTCCAAAGCAGAGCCCTGGGGAAGAGTGAAGGGACAACCCGAACTATGGTTAAAAATTTGGGCCTAGGGGCATGGCAAGCCCAATATGCTGTTTCTCCTTCCAGCCCCAGAGAGGCCTTACTGAGGACTGGGCTCAGGCTGAGGGTCACATTGTGTGTTTGTGACCAATGTGGCCCACAAGCATGTGCGGGGCCTCATGGGCCACCTTGGTTACAACTACACTGAACCTTGGACACATGCCAACCACAAGGATTCTTGCCATGGGGAAAGAGTTCTGATTTCTGCATTATTTTCAAACCCGGGCCGTTATTGGAGATAAGGTCTAGGTTCTGAAGCATGAAAACCGAGCTTGATAAGAGATGACAATCTAAGGCCATGGCGGGTCCGATGTGCTCAGTGTGCGGCCTACTGTCTCGGTGGGGCCAGGAGGTCCAGGCTCAGGCTATGTCAGAAAGGGCATTAGTGCCCAGGTCAGCCTATATATTTGGGGTACAGCCGAATAGCGTGTCCCGTTGATCCTCATTTGCGGGTTCTAGGTAGCCCCAGAGGGCAATGATATTCTTCTGGAGGGCAGGCAGAGTGCTGCATTGTAGTTCTGGATTGCCAAATGGAGGGCTTGTGGGCCAGTAGTCTGAGGACGGATTTCTGAGAACCAAAGCTAGGCCTAGGATTCTGGGTTAGGATATGGCAGGCACAATCTCCAGACCTGAATCGAGATCTCGTGCATCTGAAGTCAGGGCGAGGATCAGACGATCGCTCAGGTTGGACATTCTGTCCCTGATGGCCCCTTCTTGAAGGGGGGTCGATCACGAGGCCATGACGGTTTTCCCACGATGGGAGTTGTGAGAAGCTCCGAATTGCAAAGATTCTTCTGCAGGACAATTGAGACCTGTTGGTTGGCTCCAGGACAATGTTTCCGAGCAGGGTTCTAAGGATGGATGCCTGGGTAGCCCACCTCGCATTCCAATTGTCTACAAGCAACAAGACAGGTTAGATCTGCTGGATCAGCCGAGCAACCGAGGAGGCTCAGTTGAAATGGACTCTCCCGTGGATGTGTCCTAATATGGTTTTGTGTCTATGGAGACCTTGGAATGAAGCGGTGGCACTGGGGCCCTGAAGGGTTCTCCTAAAGAGAGGCTTTCAGGAGGAGGAGTCAAGATGGCCTAGAAGTAGCAAGCTGAGACTGCTTCAGCTAGCCGGAGATCAGCTAGATAGCTTATCTAAAGATTGCAAACACCTGAAAATCCATCGGCAGATCGAATAGAAGAAGAACAGCAATTCTGGAAACAGAAAAACAACCACTTTCTGAAAGGTAGGACCGGCGGAGAAGTGTATCCAAAGCGACGGGAAGATAGACCCCGGGGGGAGGGGCCGGCTCCCGGTAAGTGGCGGAGCAACCGCGCAGAAAATCAGGACTTTAAAAGTCTGTTCCGCTGAGGGACATCGCTCCAGAGGCTAAACCGGGGCAAAGCCCACGCGGGGTCAGCGTGGCCTCAGGTCCGGCAGGGTCACAGAAGGATCGGGGTTGTCTGAGTGTCGCAGAGCTTGCGGGTATTGGAACGGGAAAGCCGGCTACAGAGACAGAGCCGACAGTAAGCTCGCAGCTCCGTGTTACCTTGAACCGGTCGCAGGCTCGGTGAGCTCCGAGCGCGGCCGGAGGTCAGGCAGACGGGAGTATCTGGGCGCTGTTCTCTGAGGGCGCACTGAGTAGTGGAGCCCTGGGCTCTCGGCTCCTCCGGGCCGGAGACCAGGAGGCCGCCATTTGTATTCCCGTCCTCTGGAACTCTACGGAAAGCGCTCAGGGAACAAAAGCTCCTGAAAGCAAACCCGAGCGGATTACTCACCCCGGCCCCGGGTAAGGGTGGTGTAATTCCGCCTGGGGCAAAGACACTTGAGAATCACTACAACAGGCCCCTCCCCCAGAAGATCAACAAGAAATCCAGCCGAGACCAAGTTCACCTACCAAGGAGTGCGGTTTCAATACCAAGGAGAGCAGCAGAATTCCAGAGGAGGAGAAAGCCAAGCACAGAACTCATGGCTTTTTTCCTGTGATTTTTTTTAGTCTTGCAGTTAATTTAATTTTTTCTTTTTCATTTTTTTTTTCTTTTCTCGCCTTCAGGTAAATTTTTTTTTTAACTGTTACCTTTTTCTTTTTTAACGATTTTTTACTAGTTTATCTAATATATATATATATATATATATATATATATATATATATATATATATATTACATTTTTCTTAGGTGTTTTCTTTTTTTAAAAATATTCTTTTCTTTTCTTTTCTTTTCTTTTTTCTATTTTCTTTCTTCCTTTTTGAACCTCTTTTTATCCCCTTTCTCCCCACTCACGATTTTGGATCTCTTCTAATTTGGTTAAAGCATATTTTCCTGGGGTTGTTGCCACCCTTTTAGTATTTTACTTGCCCCTTCATTTACTCTTATCTGGACAAAATGACAAGACGTAAAAATTCAACACACAAAAAAGAACAAGAGGCAGTACCGAAGGCTAGGGACCTAATCAATACAGACATCGGTAATATGTCAGATCTAGAGTTCAGAATGACAATTCTCAAGGTTCTAGCCGGGCTCGAAAAAGGCATGGAAGATATTAGAGAAACCCTCTCGAGAGATATAAAAGCCCTTTCTGGAGAAATAAAAGAACTAAAATCTAACCAAAGTGAAATCAAAAAAGCTATTAAGGAGGTGCAATCAAAAATGGAGGCTCTCACTGCTAGGATAAATGAGGCAGAAGAAAGAATTAGTGATATAGAAGACGAAATGACAGAGAATAAAGAAGCTGAGCAAAAGAGGGACAAACAGCTACTGGACCACGAGGGGAGAATTCGAGAGATAAGTGACACCATAAGACGAAACAACATTAGAATAATTGGGATTCCAGAAGAAGAAGAAAGTGAGAGGGGAGCAGAAGGTATACTGGAGTGAATTATTGGGGAGAATTTCCCCAATATGGCAAAGGGAACGAGCATCAAAATTCAGGAGGTTCAGAGAATGCCCCTCAAAATCAATAAGAATAGGCCCACACCCCGTCACCTAATAGTAAAATTTACAAGTCTCAATGACAAAGAGAAAATCCTGAAAGCAGCCCAGGAAAAGAAGTCTGTAACATACAATGGTAAAAATATTAGATTGGCAGCTGACTTATCCACAGAGACCTGGCAGGCCAGAAAGAGCTGGCATGATATTTTCAGAGCACTAAACGAGAAAAACATGCAGCCAAGAATACTATATCCAGCTAGGCTATCATTGAAAATAGAAGGAGAGATTAAAAGCTTCCAGGACAAACAACAACTGAAAGAATTTGCAAATACCAAACCAGCTCTACAGGAAATATTGAAAGGGGTCCTCTAAGCAAAGAGAGAGCCTACAAGTGGTAGATCAGAAAGGAACAGAGACCATATACAGTAACAGTCACCTTACAGGCAATACAATGGAACTAAATGCATATCTCTCAATAGTTACCCTGAATGTGAATGGGCTAAATGCCCCTGTCAAAAGACACAGGGTATCAGAATGGATAAAAAAACAAAACCCATCTATATGTTGCCTCCAAGAAACACATTTTAAGCCCGAAGACACCTCCAGATTTAAAGTGAGGGGGTGGAAAAGAATTTACCATGCTAATGGACATTAGAAGAAAGCAGGAGTGGCAATCCTTATATCAGATCAATTAGATTTTAAGCCAAAGACTCTAATAAGAGATGAGGAAGGACACTATATCATACTCAAAGGGTCTGTCCAACAAGAAGATTCAACAATTTTAAATATCTATGCCCCCAATGTGGGAGCAGCCAACTATATAAACCAATTAATAACAAAATCAAAGAAACACATCAACAATAATACAATAATAGTAGGGGACTTTAACACTCCCCTCACTGAAATGGACAGGTCATCCAAGCAAAAGATCAGCAAGGAAATAAAGGCCTTAAATGACACACTGGACCAGATGGACATCACAGATATATTCAGAATATTTCATCCCAAAGCAACAGAATACACATTCTTCTCTAGTGCACATGGAACATTCTCCAGAATAGATCACATCCTCGGTCCTAAATCAGGACTCAACCGGTATCAAAAGATTGGGATCATTCCCTGCATATTTTCAAACCACAATGCTCTAAAGCTAGAACTCAACCACAAAAGGAAGTTTGGAAAGAACCCAAATACATGGAGACTAAACAGTATCCTTCTAAAGAATGAATGGGTCAACCGGGAAATTAAAGAAGAATTGAAAAAAATCATGGAAACAAATGATAATGAAAATACAACGGTTCAAAATCTGTGGGACACAACAAAGGCAGTCCTGAGAGGAAAATATATAGCGCTACAAACCTTTCTCAAGAAACAAGAAAGGTCTCAGGTACACAACCTAACCCTACACCTAAAGGAGCTGGAGAAAGAACAAGAAAGAAACCCTAAGCCCAGCAGGAGAAGAGAAATCATAAAGATCAGAGCAGAAATCAATGAAATAGAAACCAAAAAAACAATAGAACAAATCAACGAAACTAGGAGCTGGTTCTTTGAAAGAATTAATAAAATTGATCAACCCCTGGCCCGACTTATCAAAAAGAAAAGAGAAAGGACCCAAATAAATAAAATCATGAATGAAAGAGGAGAGATCACAACTAACACCAAAGAAATACAAACTATTATAAGAACATACTATGAGCAACTCTACGGCAATAAATTTGACAATCTGGAAGAAATGGATGCATTCCTAGAAACATATAAACTACCACAACTGAACGAGGAAGAAATAGAAAGCCTGAACAGACCCATAACCAGTAAGGAGATTGAAACAGTCATTAACAATCTCCAAACAAACAAAAGCCCAGGGCCAGACGGCTTCCCGGGGGAATTCTACCAAACATTTAAAGAAGAACTAATTCCTATTCTCCTGAAACTGTTCCAAAAAATAGAAATGGAAGGAAAACTTCCAAACTCATTTTATGAGGCCAGCATCACCTTGATCCCAAAACCAGACAAGGATCCCACCAAAAAAAGAGAGCTATAGACCGATATCCTTGATGAACACAGATGCGAAAATACTCAACAAAATACTAGCCAATAGGATTCAACAGTACATTAAAAGGATTATTCACCACGACCAAGTGGGATTTATTCCAGGGCTGCAAGGTTGGTTCAACATCCGCAAATCAGTCAATGTGATACAACACATCAATAAAAGAAAGAACAAGAACCATATGATACTCTCAATAGATGCTGAAAAAGCATTTGACAAAGTACAACATCCCTTCCTGATCAAAACTCTTCAAAGTGTAGGGATAGAGGGCACATACCTCAATATCATCAAAGCCATCTATGAAAAAACCCACCGCAAATATCATTCTCAATGGAGAAAACTGAAAGCTTTTCCGCTAAGGTCAGGAACACGGCAGGGATGTCCATTATCACCACTGCTATTCAACATCGTACTAGAGGTCCTAGCCTCAGCAATCAGACAACAAAAGGAAATTAAAGGCATCCAAATCGGCAGAGAAGAAGTCAAATTATCACTCTTCGCAGATGATATGATACTATATGTGGTAAACCCAAAAGACTCCACTCCAAAACTGCTAGAACTTATACAGGAATTCAGTAAAGTGTCAGGATATAAAATCAATGCACAGAAATCAGTTGCATTTCTCTACACCAACAGCAAGACAGAAGAAAGAGATATTAAGGAGTCAATCCCATTTACAATTGCATCCAAAACCATAAGATACCTAGGAATAAACCTAACCAAAGAGACACAGAATCTATACTCAGTAAACTATAAAGTACTCATGAAAGAAATTGAGGAAGACACAAAGAAATGGAAAAATGTTCCATGCTCCTGGATTGGAAGAATAAATATTGTGAAAATGTCTATGCTACCTAAAGCAATCTACACATTTAATGCAATTCCTATCAAAGTACCATCCATCTTTTTCAAAGAAATGGAACAAATAATTCTAAAATTTATATGGAACCAGAAAAGACCTCGAATAGCCAAAGGGATATTGAAAAAGAAAGCCAACGTTGGTGGCATCACAATTCCGGACTTCAAGCTCTATTACAAAGCTGTCATCATCAAGACAGCATGGTACTGGCACAAAAACAGACACATAGATCAATGGAACAGAATAGAGAGCCCAGAAATAGACCCTCAAATCTATGGTCAACTAATCTTCGACAAAGCAGGAAAGAATGTCCAATGGAAAAAAGACAGCCTTTTCAATAAATGGTGCTGGGAAAATTGGACAGCCACATGCAGAAAAATGAAATTGGACCATTTCCTTACACCACACACAAAAATAGACTCAAAATGGATGAAGTACCTCAATGTACGAAAGGAATCCATCAAAATCCTTGAGGAGAACACGGGCAGCAACCACTTCGACCTCTGCCGCAGCAACATCTTCCTAGGAACAACGCAAAAGGCAAGGGAAGCAAGGGAAAAAATGAACTACTGGGATTTCATCAAGATCAAAAGCTTTTGCACAGCAAAGGAAACAGTTAACAAAATCAAAAGACAACTGACAGAATGGGAGAAGATATTTGCAAACGACATATCAGATAAAGGACGAGTGTCCAGAATCTATAGAGAACTTAGCAAACTCAACACCCAAAGAACAAATAACCCAATCAAGAAATGGGCAGAAGACATGAACAGACATTTCTGCAAAGAAGACATCCAGATGGCCAACAGACACATGAAAAAGTGCTCCATATCACTCGGCATCAGGGAAATACAAATCAAAACCACAATGAGATATCACCTCACACCAGTCAGAATGGCTAAAATCAACAAGTCAGGAAATGACAGATGCTGGCGAGGATGCGGAGAAAGGGGAACCCTCCTACACTGTTGGTGGGAATGCAAGCTGGTGCAGCCACTCTGGAAAACAGCATGGAGGTTCCTCAAAATGTTGAAAATAGAACTGCCCTATGACCCAGCAATTGCACTATTGGGTATTTACCCTAAAGATACAAATGTAGTGATCCAAAGGGACACATGCACCCGAATGTTTATAGCAGCAATGTCCACAATAGCCAAACTATGGAAAGAACCTAGATGTCCATCAACAGATGAATGGATCAAGAAGATGTGGTATATATACACAATGGAATACTATGCAGCCATCAAAAGAAATGAAATCTTGCCATTTGCAACAACATGGATGGAACTAGAGCGTATCATGCTTAGCGAAATAAGTCAAGCAGAGAAAGACAACTATCATATGATCTCCCTGATATGAGGAAGTGGTGATGCAACATGGAGGCTTAAGTGGGTAGAAGAAGAATAAATGAAACAAGATGGGATTGGGAGGGAGACAAACCATAAGTGACTCTTAATCTCACAAAACAAACTGAGGGTTGCCGGGGGGAGGGGGTTTGGGAGAAGGGGGTGGGATTATGGACATTGGGGAGGGTATGTGATTTGGTGAGTGCTGTGAAGTGTGTAAACCTGGTGATTCCCAGACCTGTACCCCTGGGGATAAAAATATATGTTTATAAAAAATAAAAAATAAAAAAAAAAAGAGAGGCTTTCACACAACTCCATCGTGCAAGTTTCCCATGTGTAGATGAGTTTTGTTCTGATGGGTGACTCACGAAACAGCCATATGCTGCTATTGAAATCCAGGCCTCTGAAGAGAGATGCCTGGAAGCCAAACCAATGGATCCGATAGGTGACTATGGGCCTGTTCGTTCCTTTTTACCTCTGGGGACATCAGTATACAGGTCTGAGTGCCGGTAGGTGCTCAGATGGGCCCATATTGCCCCTGTTTGTCCTGGGAAGCCACAAATATTGGGATGGCCTCAGGGACTTTGGAGGTTTATCCTATTAGTTCGGTTGTGGCAATTGGAATGGGCACACACAATTCCCTTGGAGAGGGCAAGCACAGTCGTCAGGTTTGGCTCTAGGGGAATGAGCCTGTAGGGTGTGTAGGCCACGGCTGTGTAGACAGTTGTCTGAAAACACAAACTCGGCTTAAGTTTCGGGTCATATGTATGGCAGGACTGATCTACAGACCATGAGGAGAACTCTTCGGGATATGAAAAAAGGGCAAGTGTGAGGCACTTGCTCAAGTTTTTGTCACTGGATATCGTGGCACTCATGGTCGAGAAATTTCCGGGTGACTTCATGGGAAATGGACGAGTCTTACTCTCTGGGGGTATGGCCCCGTCCAAAGATTTTGGAGTCATTCTGTGGGATGGAAGAAGTCCGTTGTTCTGTTGTTGTTGATTTCTTTTGATTTGTTTTTCAACCTCAGGTGACCGACCAAATGAGGGATTCCAGAGCAGAGCCCTGGGAGGGCGACTGGACAACCAGAAATCTGGTTTAAAATTGGGGCCTAGGGACATGTCAAGCCCATTATGACATCTAATGGTCCAGCCACTGAGAGGACGTACTAGAGGACAGGACTCACGCTGAGGGTCACAATGCGTGTTTATGCCCTCGTCGCACTCAAGAATGGGCGGGGCCTCAGGGTGAATGCTGGTTTTTCCTACACTGAACTTTGAACAACATGCCGACCACAAGGTTTCTTGCCATGGGTAAGGAAGAGTTCTGATTTCTGCATCTCAGTCACTCCTGGGCAGTGATTGGAGATAAGGTCTAGGTTCTGAAGCCTGAAAACTGAAGTAGGGAAGAGACGATGACCTAAGGCCATGGCGGGTCTGATGTGCTCAGTGTGCGGTCAGCTGTCTGGGTGTTGGTCACGAGGTCCGGGCTAAGGTTGTCAGACAGTGCATTAGTGCCCAGGTTAGACTATATATTTTGGGTGCATTCGAGTGCCGTGTAGGTTCTTATCTGAAGAACTATTCAGGATATGAAGAAAGAGCGAGTCTGAGGTCGTGCTCAGGATTTTGTCTCTGTTTTTTGTATCAGCGATGGCCGTGGAATATTCGGGAGGCATCATGGGACATGGACGAATTTTGCTCTCTGTGGATTTGGCCCATTCCCAATTGTTTTTCGTCAATCTGTGGGATGGGAGGACTCCTTTCATGTTTGTTACCACAGGTGTCCCCCCAAAAGAGGAATTCCAAAGCAGAGCCCTGGGGAAGAGTGAAGATACAACCCGAACTATGGTTAAAAATTGGGGCCTTGGGGCATGGCAAGGCCAATATGCTGTCTCTCCATCCAGCCACTGAGAGTCCTTACCTGAGGATTGGGCCTAGGCTGAGGGTCACAATGTGTGTTTGTGACCAATATGGCCCGCAAGAATGGGCGGGGCCTCATGGGCCACACTGGTTTCAAGTACACTGAACCTTGGACAACATGCCAACCACAAGGTTTCTTGCCATGGGGAAAGAGTTCTGATTTCTGCATCATTTTCAAACCCAGGCCGTGATTGGAGATAAGGTCTAGGTTCTGAAGCCTGAAAACCGAGGTTGACAAGATGATGATGACCTAAGATAATGACGCGTCTGATGTGCTCAGTGTACTGCCAGCTGTCTGTGTGGGGCCAGGAGGTTCAGGATCAAGCTGTGTCAGAAAGGGCATTAGTGCCCAGGTCAGCCTATATATTTGGGGTACAGCCGAAATGCGTGCCCCGTTGGTCCTCATTTGGGGTTTCTGGGTAGCCCCAGAGGGCAATGTTTTTCTTCTGGAGCGCAGGCAGAGTGCCGCATTGTAGATCTGGATTGCCAAACTGGAGGCCTTGTTGGCCAGTAGTCTGAGGATGGAAGTCTGAGAACCCAAGCTAGGCCTCGGTTTCTGGGTGAGGATATGGCAGGCACAATCTACAGACCTGAATCGAGATCTCGGGCATCTGACGTCAGGGTGAGGATCAGACGATCGCTCAGGTTGGACATTCTGTCCCTGATGGCCCCATCTTGAAGAGGGGGTCGATCACGAGGCCATGGGGGTTTTCCCATGATGAGAGTTGGGAGAAGCTCCCAACTGCAAAGATTCTTCTGCAGGATAATTGGGTCCTGTTGGTTTGGTCCAGGACAACGATTCTGAGCAGGGTTCTAGGGATGGATGGCTGGGTAGCCCACCTCGCATTCCAATTATCTCCAAGCAAAAAGACAGGTTAGATCTGTTGGATCTGGGGGAGCACACGAGGAGGCTGAGTTGAAATGGACTCTCCCGTGGATGTGTCCTAATATGATTTTGTGTCTATGGAGACCTTGGAATGAAGCGGTGGCACTGGCGCCCTGAAGGTTTCTCCTAAAGAGAGGCTTTTACACAGCTCCATCGTTCAAGTTTCCCATGTGTAGATGAGATTTGTTTTGATGGGTGAGTCAAGAAACAGCCATATGCTGTTATTGAAATCCAGGACTCTGAGGAGAAATGCCTGGAAACCAAAGCAATGGATCCGATAGGTGCCTAGGGGCCTGTTGGTTCCTTTTTACCTCTGGGGACATCAGTCTACGGGTCTTGTGTCGGTAGGTGGTCAGATGTGCCGAGATTGACCCTGTTTGTCCTGGGAAGCCACAAATATTGGGATGGCCTCATGGACTTTGGAGGTTTATCCTATTAGTAGGGTTGTGGCCATTGGAGTGGGCACATACAATTCCCTTAGACAGGGCAAGCACAGTCGTCAGGTTTGGCTCCAGGGGCCTAGGCTGTAGGGTGTGTAGGCCAGGGCTGTTTGGACAGTTGTCTGAAAACACAAACTCGGCTTAAGTTTCGGGTCATACTTATGGCAGGACTGATCTACAGACCATGAGGAGAACTCTTCGGCATATGAAAAAAGGGCGAGTGTGAGTCAATTGTTCAAGTCTTTTTCTCTGGATATCGTGTCACCATGGTCGTGAAATTTCCGGGTGACATCATGGGAAATGGACGAGTCTTACTCTCTGGGGGTTGGGCCCTTCCAAAGTGTGGGGGTCATTCTGTGGGATGGAAGAAGTCCGTTGTTCTGTTTGTTGTTGATTTGTTTTGTTTTTCAACCTCAGGTGTCCCACCAAATGAGGGATTCCAGAGTAGAGCCCTGGGGAGGGGCGACTGGACAACGAGAAATATGGTTAAAATTGTGGCCTAGGGACATGTCAAGCCCATTATGACATCTAATGGTCCAGCCATTGAGAGGACGTACTAGAGGACAGGACTCACGCTGAGGGTCACAATGCGTGTTTATGCCCTCGTCGCACTAAAGAATGGGTGGGGCCTCATGGTGAATGCTGGATTCTCCTACACTGAACTATGGGCAACATGCCAACCACAAGGTTTCTTGCCATGGGTAAGGAAGTGTTCTGATTTCTGCATCACAGTGACACTTGGGCAGTGATTGGAGATAAGGTCTAGGTCCTTAAGCCTGAAAATGAGGTAGGGAAGAGATGATTACCTAAGGCCATGCGGGTCTGATGTGCTCTGTGTGCGGTCAGCTGTTTGGTGTTGGTCATGATGTCCGGGCTCAGGATGTCAGATAGTGCATTAGTGCCCAGGTTAGACTATATATTTTGGGTGCATTCGAGTGCCGTGCAAGTTTTTATCTGAAGAACTCTTCAGGAAAAGAAGAATGAGCGAGTCTGAGGCGCGTGCTCAGACTTTTGTCTCTGGATTTTGTATCAGCGATGGCCGTGGAATGTTGGGGAGGCCTCATGGGCCATGGACGAATCTTGCTCTCTGTGGATTTGGCCCGATCCCAATTGATTTTCGTCAATCTGTGGGATGGGAGGACTCCTTTCAGGTTTGCTACTTCAGGTGTCCCTCCAAAAGAGGAATTCCAAAGCAGAGCCCTGGGGAAGAGTGTAGGGACAACCCGAACTATGGTTAAACATTGGGGCCTAGGGGCATAGCAAGCCCAATATGCTGTCTCTCCATCCAGCCACTGAGAGGCCTTACCTGAGGACTGGGCTCAGGATGAGGGTCACAATGTGTGTTTATGACCAATGTGGCCCGGAAGCATGGGCGTGGACTCATGGGCCACACTGGTTTCAACTACACTGAACCTTGGACAACATGCCAACCAGAGGTTTCTTGCCATGGGGAAAGAGTTCTGATTTCTGCATCATTTTCAAACCCGGGCCTTGATTGGAGATAAGGTCTAGGTTCTGAATCCTGAAAACCGAGGCTGAGAAAGATGACGACCTAAGGCAATGGCAGGTCCGATGTGCTCAGTGTGCGGCCAGCTGTATGGGTGGGGCCAGGAGGTCCAGGATCAGGCTGTGTCAGAAGTGCATTAGTGACCAGGTCAGCCTATTTATTTGGGGTATAACCGAATGATGTGCCCGGTTGATCCCCATTTGGGGTTTCTGGGTAGCTCCAGAGGGCAATGTTTTATTTCTGGAGGGCAGGCAGAGTGCTGCATTGTAGTTCTGGATTGCCAAACTGGAGGGCTTGTGGGCCAGTAGTTTGAGGACGGAGGTCTGAGAACCCAAGCTAGGCCTAGGTTTCTGGGTGAGGATATGGCAGGCACAATCTACAGACCTGAATCGAGATCTCGTGCATCTGAAGTCAGGGCGAGGATCAGATGATCGCTCAGGTTGGACATTCTGTCCCTGATGGCCCCTTCTTGAAAGGGGGCTGGATCACGAGGCCATGGGGGTTTTCCCACGATGGGAGTTGTGAGAAGCTCCCTACTGCAAAGATTCTTCTGCAGGACAATTGAGACCTGTTGGTTCCCTCCAGGACGATTCTGAGCAGGTTCTTGTCTCCAAGCAACAAGACAGGTTAGATCTGCTGGATCTGGGGGAGCAATCGAGGAGGCTAAATTGAAATGGACTCTCCCGTGGATGTGTCCTAATATGATTTTGTGTCTATGGAGACCTTGGAATAAAGCAGTGGCACTGGGGCCCTGAAGGGTTCTCCTAAAGAGAGGCTTTCACACAGCTCCATCGTGCAAGTTTCCCATGTGTAGATGAGATTTGTTCTGAATGGGTGAGTCTAGAAACAGCCATAAGCTGTTATTTAAATCCAGGCCTCTGAGGAGAGATGCCTGGAAAACAAAGCATTGGATCCGATAGGTGCCAGGGGGCTCTTCATTCCTTTTTACCTCTGGGGACATCAATCTACGTGTCTGAGTGCAGGTAGGTGATCAGATGGGCCCAGATTGCCCCTGTTTGTCCTGGGAAGCCACAAATATTGGGATGGCCTCAGGGACTTTGGAGGTTTTTCCTCTTAGTAGGGTTGTGGCCATTGGAATGGGCACATAGAATTGCCTTGGACTCGGCAATTACAGTCGTCAGGTTTTGCTCCAGGGGCCTGAGCCTGTAGCGTGTGTAGGCAAGGGCTGTTTGGACAGTTGTCTGAAAACACAAACTCGGCTTATGTTTCGGGTCATACTTATGGCAGGACTGATCTACAGACCATGAGGAGAACTATTTGGGATATGAAAATAGGGCGAGTGTGAGGCTCTTGCTCAAGTTTTTGTCTCTGGATATCGTGTCACTCATGGTCGTGAAACTTCCGGGTGACTTCATGGGAAATGGACGAGGCTTACTCTCTGGGGGTTTGGCCCAGTCCAAGGAGTTTGGGGTCATTCTGTGGGATGGAAGAAGTCCGTTGTTCTCTTGTTGTTAATTTGTTTTTTTTTTTTTTTTGTTTTATTTTTCAACCTCAGGTGTCCCAACAAATGGGGGATTCCAGAGTAGAGCCCTGGGGAGGGGCGACTGGACAACCAGAAATCTGGTTAAAAATTGGGGCCTAGGGACATGTCAAGCCCATTATGACATCTAATGGTCCAGCCACTGAGAGGACATACTAGAGGACAGGACTCACGCTGAGGGTCCCAATGCGTGTTTATGCCCTCGTCGCACTCAGTTTGGGCGGGACTTCAGGGTGAATGCTGGTTTCTCCTACACTGAACGTTGGACAACATGCCAATCACAAGGTTTCTTGCCATGGGAAAGGAAGAGTTATGATTTCTGCATCAGAGTCACCCGTGGGCAGTGATTGGAGATACGGTCTAGGTTTTGAAGCCTGAAAACAGAGGTAGGGAAGAGATGATGACCTAAGGCCATAGCGGGTCTGATGTGCTCAGTGTGCGGTCAGCTGTCTGGGTGTTGGTCACGAGGTCCGGGCTCAGGTTGTCAGACAGTGCATTAGTGCCCAGGTTAGACTATATATTTTGGGTGCATTCGAGTGCCGTGTAGGTTCTTATCTGAAGAACTCTTCAGGATATGTAGAAATAGCGAGTCTGAGGCGCGTGCTCAGGCTTTTGTCTCTGGATTTTGTATCAGCGATGGCCGTGGAATGTTGGGGAGGCCTCATGGGCCATGGACGAATCTTGCTCTCTGTGGATTTGCCCGATCCCAATTCTTTTTCGTCAATCTGTGTGATGGGAGGACTCCTTTCAGGTTTGTTACCTCAGGTGTCCCCCCAAAACAGGAATTCCAAAGCAGAGCCCTGGGGAAGAGTGAAGGGACAACCCGAACTATGGTTAAAAATTTGGGCCTAGTGGCATGGCACGCCCAATATGCTGTCTCTCCATCCAGGCACTGAGAGTCCTTCCCTGAGGACTGGGCTCAGGCTGAGGGTCACAATCTGGCCCGCAAGCATGGGCGGGGCCTCATGGGCCACAGTGGTTTCAAGTACAATGAACCTTGGACAACATGCCAACCACAAGGTTTCTTGCCATGGGGAAAGAGTTCTGATTTCTGCATCATTTTCAAACCCGGGCCTTGATTGGAGATAAGGTCTAGGTTCTGAATCCTGAAAACCGAGGCTGAGAAAGATGACGACCTAAGGCAATGGCAGGTCCGATGTGCTCAGTGTGCGGCCAGCTGTATGGGTGGGGCCAGGAGGTCCAGGATCAGGCTGTGTCAGAAGTGCATTAGTGACCAGGTCAGCCTATTTATTTGGGGTATAACCGAATGATGTGCCCGGTTGATCCCCATTTGGGGTTTCTGGGTAGCTCCAGAGGGCAATGTTTTATTTCTGGAGGGCAGGCAGAGTGCTGCATTGTAGTTCTGGATTGCCAAACTGGAGGGCTTGTGGGCCAGTAGTTTGAGGACGGAGGTCTGAGAACCCAAGCTAGGCCTAGGTTTCTGGGTGAGGATATGGCAGGCACAATCTACAGACGTGAATCGAGATCTCGTGCATCTGAAGTCAGGGCGAGGATCAGACGATCGCTCAGGTTGGACATTCTGTCCCTGATGGCCCCTTCTTGAAAGGGGGCTGGATCATGAGGCCATGGGGGTTTTCCCACGATGGGAGTTGTGAGAAGCTCCCTACTGCAAAGATTCTTCTGCAGGACAATTGAGACCTGTTGGTTCCCTCCAGGACGATTCTGAGCAGGTTCTTGTCTCCAAGCAACAAGACAGGTTAGATCTGCTGGATCTGGGGGAGCAACCGAGGAGGCTAAATTGAAATGGACTCTCCCGTGGATGTGTCCTAATATGATTTTGTGTCTATGGAGACCTTGGAATAAAGCAGTGGCACTGGGGCCCTGAAGGGTTCTCCTAAAGAGAGGCTTTCACACAGCTCCATCGTGCAAGTTTCCCATGTGTAGATGAGATTTGTTCTGAATGGGTGAGTCTAGAAACAGCCATAAGCTGTTATTTAAATCCAGGCCTCTGATGAGAGATGCCTGGAAAACAAAGCATTGGATCCGATAGGTGCCAGGGGGCTCTTCATTCCTTTTTACCTCTGGGGACATCAATCTACGTGTCTGAGTGCAGGTAGGTGATCAGATGGGCCCAGATTGCCCCTGTTTGTCCTGGGAAGCCACAAATATTGGGATGGCCTCAGGTACTTTGGAGGTTTTTCCTCTTAGTAGGGTTGTGGCCATTGGAATGGGCACATAGAATTGCCTTGGTCTCGGCAATCACAGTCGTCAGGTTTTGCTCCAGGGGCATGAGCCTGTAGCGTGTGAAGGCAAGGGCTGTTTGGACAGTTGTCTGAAAACACAAACTCGGCTTATGTTTCGGGTCATACTTATGGCAGGACTGATCTACAGACCATGAGGAGAACTATTTGGGATATGAAAATAGGGCGAGTGTGAGGCTCTTGCTCAAGTTTTTGTCTCTGGATATCGTGTCACTCATGGTCGTGAAACTTCCGGGTGACTTCATGGGAAATGGACGAGGCTTACTCTCTGGGGGTTTGGCCCAGTCCAAGGAGTTTGGGGTCATTCTGTGGGATGGAAGAAGTCCGTTGTTCTCTTGTTGTTGATTTGTTTTTTTTTTTGTTTGTTTGTTTTTCAACCTCAGGTGTCCCAACAAATGGGGGATTCCAGAGTAGAGCCCTGGGGAGGGGCGACTGGACAACCAGAAATCTGGTTAAAAATTGGGGCCTAGGGACATGTCAAGCCCATTATGACATCTAATGGTCCAGCCACTGAGAGGACATACTAGAGGACAGGACTCACACTGAGGGTCCCAATGCGTGTTTATGCCCTCGTCGCACTCAGTTTGGGCGGGACTTCAGGGTGAATGCTGGATTCTCCTACACTGAACGATGGACAACATGCCAATCACAAGGTTTCTTGCCATGGGAAAGGAAGAGTTATGATTTCTGCATCAGAGTCACCCGTGGGCAGTGATTGGAGATACGGTCTAGGTTTTGAAGCCTGAAAACAGAGGTAGGGAAGAGATGATGACCTAAGGCCATGGCGGGTCTGATGTGCTCAGTGTGCGGTCAGCTGTCTGGGTGTTGGTCACGAAGTCCGGTCTCAGGTTGTCAGACAGTGCATTAGTGCCCAGGTTAGACTATATATTTTGGGTGCATTCGAGTGCCGTGTAGGTTCTTATCTGAAGAACTCTTCAGGTTATGTAGAATGAGCGAGTCTGAGGCGCGTGCTCAGGCTTTTGTCTCTGGATTTTGTATCAGCGATGGCCGTGGATGTTGGGGAGGCCTCATGGGCCATGGACGAATCTTGCTCTCTGTGGATTTGCCCGATCCCAATTCTTTTTCGTCAATCTGTGTGATGGGAGGACTCCTTTCAGGTTTGTTACCTCAGGTGTCCCCCCAAAAGAGGAATTCCAAAGCAGAGCCCTGGGGAAGAGTGAAGGGACAACCCGAACTATGGTTAAAAATTTGGGCCTAGTGGCATGGCACGCCCAATATGCTGTCTCTCCATCCAGGCACTGAGAGGCCTTCCCTGAGGACTGGGCTCAGGCTGAGGGTCACAATCTGGCCCGCAAGCATGGGTGGGCCCTCATGGGCCACATTGGTTTCAAGTACAATGAACCTTGGTCAACATGCCAACCACAAGGTTTCTTGCCATGGGGAAAGAGTTCTGATTTCTGCATCATTGTCAAACCCGGGCCGTGATTGGAGATAAGGTCTAGGTTCTGAAGCCTGAAAACCGAGGTTGAGGAGAAATGCCGACGTATGGCCATGGCGGGTCCGATGAACTCGGTGTGCGGCCAGCTGTCTGGGTGGGGCCAGGAGGTCCAGGCTCAGGCTTTGTCAGAAAGGGCATTAGTGCCCAGGTCAGCCTATATATTTGGGGTACAGCCGAATGGCGTGCAGGTTGATCCTCATTGGGGGTTTATGGGTGGCCCCAGAGGGCTATGTTTTTCTTCTGGAGGCAGGCAGAGTGCTGCATTGTAGTTCTGGATTGCCAAACTGGAGGGCTTGTGGGCCAGTAGTCTGAGGACGGAAGTCTGAGAAACCAAGCTAGGCATAGGTTTCTGGGTGAGACCTCAATCGAGACCTCGTGCCTCTGAAGTCAGGGCGAGGATCATTGGATCGCTCAGGTTGGACATTCTGTCCCTGTTGTCCCCTTCTTGAACGGGGGGTGGATCACGAGGCCATGGGGTTTTTCCCATGATGGGAGTTGTGAGAAGCTCCCACCTGCAAAGAATCTTCTGCAGGACAATTGAGACCTGTTGGTTGGCTCCAGTACAACGATTCCGAGCAGGGTTCTAAGGATGGATGGCTGGTTAGCCCACTTAGCATTCCAATTGTCTCCAAGCATCAAGACAGGTTAGATCTGCTGGATCTGGGTGAGCAACCAAGGAGGCTGAGTTGAAATGGACTCTCCCGTGGATGTGTCCTAATATGATTTTGTGTCTATGGAGACCTTGGAATGAAGCGGGGGCACTGGGGCCCTGAAGGGTTTTCCTAAAGAGAGGCTTTCACACAGCTCCATCGTGCAAGTTTCCCATGTGTAGATGAGATTTGTTCTGATGGGTGAGTCAAGAAACAGCCATATGCTGTTATTGAAATGTAGGCCTCTGAGGAGACATGCCTGGAAACCAAAGCAATGGATCCGATATGTGCCTAGGGGCCTGTTCGTTCCTTTTTACCTCTGGGGACATCAGTCTACGGGTCTGAGTGCAGGTAGGTGCTCAGATGGGCCCAGATTGCCCCTGTTTGTCCTGAGAAGCCACAAATATTGGGATGGCCTCAGGGACTTTGGACGTTTATCCTCTTAGTTGGGTTGTGGCCATTGGAATGGGCACACACAATTCCCTTGGAGAGGGCCAGTATAGTCGTTAGGTTCGGCTCCAGGGTCCTGAGCCTGTAGGGTGTGTAGGCCAGGGCTGTTTGGACAGTTGTCTGAAAACACAAACTCGGCTTATGTTTCGGGTCATAGGTATGGCAGGACTGATCTACAGACCATGAGGAGAACTCTTCAGGATTGAAAAAAGGGCGAGTGTGAGGCTCTTGCTCATCTTTTTGTCTCTGGATATCGTGTCAGTGATGGTCGTGAAATTTCCGGGTGACTTCATGGGAAATGGACGAGTCTTACTCTCTGGGGGTTTGGCCCGGTCCAAAGAGTTTGGGGTCATTCTGTGGGATGGAAGAAGTCCGTTGTTCTATTGTTGTTGATTTGTTTTGTTTTGTTTAACAACCTCAGGTGTCCCACCAAATGAGGGATTCCAGAATAGAGCCCTGGGGAGGGGCGACTGGACATCCAGAAATCTGGTTAAATATTGGGGCCTAGGGCATTCAAGCCCAATATGACATCTAATGGTCCAGCCACTGAGAGGACGTACTAGAGGACAGGACTCACGCTGAGGGTCACAATGCGTGTTAATGCCGTCATTGCATTCAAGAATGGGCGGGGCCTCAGGGTGAATGCTGGTTTCACGTACATTGAACATTGGACAACATGCCAACCACAAGGTTTCTTTCCATGTGTAAGGAAGAGTACTGATTTCTGCATCACAGTCACCCCTGGGCAGTGATTGGAGATAAGGTCTAGGTTCTGAAGCCTGAAAACAGAGGTAGGGAAGAGATGATGACCTAAGGCCATGGCGGGTCTGATGTGCTTAGTGTGCGAACAGCTGTCTGGGTGTTGGTCACGAGGTCCGGGCTCAGGTTGTCAGACAGTGCATTAGTGCCCAGGTTAGACTATATATTTTGGGTGCCTTAGAGTGCCGTGTAGGTTCTTATCTGAAGAACTCTTCAGGATATGAAGAATGAGCGAGTCTGAAGCACGAACTAAGGCTTTTATCTATGGATATTGTATCAGCGATGGCCGTGGAATGTTGGGGAGGCCTCATGGGACATGGACGAATCTTGCTCTCTGTGGATTTGGCTCAATCCCATTTGTTTTTCGTCAATCTGTGGGATGGGAGGACTCCTTTCAGGTTTGCTACTCAGGTGTCCCACCAAAAGAGGAATTCCAAAGCATAGCCCTAGGGAAGAGTGAAGGGACAACCCGAACTATGGTTAAAAATTGGGGCCTAGGGACTAGGCAAGCCCAATATGCTGTCTCTCCATCCAGCCACTGAGAGGCCTTACCTGAGGACTGGGCTCAGGCTGAGGGTCACAATGTGTGTTTGTGACCAATGTGGCCCGCAAGCATGGGCGGGGCCTCGTGGACCACACTGGTTTCAACGACACTGAACCTTGGACCTCATGCCAACCACAAGGTTTCTTGCCATGGGGAAAGAGTTCTGATTTCTGCATCATTGTCAAACACGGGCCTTGATTGGAGATAAGGTCTAGGTTCTGAATCCTGAAAACCGAGGCTGAGAAAGATGACGACTTAAGGCAATGGCAAGTCCGATGTGCTCAGTGTGCGGCCAGCTGTCTGGGTGGGGCCACGAGGTACAGGCTCAGGCTGTGTCAGAAAGGGCATTAGTGCCCATGTCAGCCTATATATGTGGGGTACAGCCGAATGGCGTGCAGGTTGATCCTCATTTGGGGATTCCGGGTATGCCCAGAGGGCAATGTTTTTCTTCTAGAGAACAGGCAGAGTGCTGCATTGGAGATCTGGATTGCCAAACTGGAGGGCTTGTGGGCCAGTAGTCTGAGGACGGAAGTCTGAGAACCCAAGCTAGGCCAAGGTTTCTGGGTGAGACCTGAATCGAGATCTCGAGCATCTGAAGTCAGGGCGAGGATCAGATGATTGCTCAGGTTGGACATTCTGTCCCTGATGGCCCCTTCTTGAAGGGGGGTTGGATCACGAGGCCATGGGGGTTTTCCCACGATGGGAGTTGTGAGAAGCTCCCAACTGCAAAGATTCTTCTGCAGGACAATTGAGACCTGTTGGTTGGCTCCAGGACCACGATTCCGAGCAGGGTTCTAAGGATGGAAGGCTGGGTAGCCCACCACGCATTCCAATTGTTTCCAAGCAACAAGACAGGTTAGATATGCTGAATCTGGGGGAGCAACCGAGGAGGCTGAGTTGAAATGGACTCTCCCGTGCATGTGTCCTAATATGATTTTGTGTCTATGGAAACCTTGGAATGAAGCGGTGGAACTGGGGCCCTGAAGGGTTCTCCTAAAGAGAGGCTTTCACACACCTCCATTGTGCAAGTTTCCCATGTGTAGATGAGATTTGTTCTGATGGGTGAGTGAAGAAACAGCCATATGCTGTTATTGAAATCCATTCCTCTGAGCAGAGATGCCTGGAAACATAAGCAATGGATCTGATAGGTGCCTAGGGGCATGTTCGTGCCTTTTTACCTCTGGGGACATCAGTCTACGGGTCGGAGTGAAGGTAGGTGCTCAGATGGGCCCAGATTGCCCCTGTTTGTCCTGGGAAGCCACAAATATTGGGATGGCCTCAGGGACTTTGGAGGTTTATACTATTAGTATGGTTGTGGCCATTGGAATGGGCACACACAATTCCCTTGGAGAGGGCAAGCACTGTCGTCAGGTTTGGCTCATGGGGCCTGAGCCTGAAGGGTGTGTAGGCCTGGGCTCTTTGGACTGTTGTCTGAAAACACGAAAGCGGCTTATGTTTCGGGTCATAGGTATGGCAGGACTGATCTACAGTCCATGAGGAGAACACTTCGGGATATGAAAATAGGGCGAGTGTGAGGATCTTGCTCAAGTTTTTGTCTCTGGATATCGTGTCACTGATGGTCGTGAAATTTCCGGGTGTCTTCATGGGAAATGGACGAGTCTTACTCTCAGGAGCTTTGGCCCCGTCCAAAGTGTTTTGGGTCATTCTATGGGATGGAAGAAGTCCCTTGTTCTGTTTTCGTTGATTTGTTTTGTTTTGTTTAACAACCTCAGGTGTCCCACCAAATGAGGGATTCCAGAGTAGAGCCCTGGGGAAGGGCGACTGGACAACCAGAAATCTGGTTAAAAATTGGGGCCTCGGGACATGTCAAGCCCATTAGGACATCTAATTATCCAGCCACTGAGAGGACGTACTAGTGGACAGGACTCAGCTGAGGGTCACAATGCATGTTTAAGCCCTCGTCGCACTCAAGAATGGGCGGGGCCTCAGGGTGAATGCTGGTTTTTCCTACACTGAACGTTGGACAACATGCCAACCACAAGTTTTATTTCCATGGGTAAGGAAGAGTACTGATTTCTGCATCAGAGTCACCCCTGGGCAGTGCTTGGAGATAAGGTCTAGGTTGTGAAGCCTGAAAACAGAGCTAGGGAAGAGATGATGACCTAAGGCCCTGGCGGTTCAGAAGTGCTCAGTGTGCGGTCAGCTGTCTGGGTGTTGGTCACGAGGTCCGGGCTCAGGTTGTCAGACAGTGCATTAGTGCCCAGGTTAGACTATATATTTTGGGTGCATTCGAGTGCCGTGTAGGTTCTTATCTGAAGAACTCTTCAGGATATGAAGAATGAGCGAGTCTGAGGCGCGTGCTCAGGCTTTTGTCTCGGGATTTTGTATCAGCGATGGCCGTGGAATGTTGGGGAGGCCTCATGGGCCATGGACGAATCTTGCTCTCTGTGGACTTGGCCCGATCCCCATTGTTTTCGTCAATCTGTGGGATGGGAGGACTCCTTTCAGGTTTGTTACATCAGGTGTCCCCCCAAAAGAGGAATTCCAATGCAGAGCCCTGAGGAAGACTGAAGGGACAACCAGAACTATGGTTAAAAATTAGGGCCTAGGGGCATGGCAAGCCCAATATGCTGTATCTCAATCCAGCCACTGAGAGGCCTTACCTGAGTACTGGGCTCAGGCTGAGGGTCACAATCTGGCCCGCAAGCATGGGCGGGGCCTCATGGGCCACACTGGTTTCAAGTACACTGAACCTTGGACAACATGCCAACCACAAGGTTTTTTGCCATGGGGAAAGAGTTCTGATTTCTGCATCATTTTCAAACACGGGCCGTGATTGGAGATAAGGTCTAGGTTCTGAAGCCTGAAAACCGAGGTTGAGAAGAGATGACGACGTATGGCCATGGCGGGTCTGATGTGCCCAGTGTGCGGCCAGCTGTCTGGGTGGGGCCAGGAGGTCCAGGCTCAGGCTGTGTCAGAAAGGGCATTAGTGCCCAGGTCAGCCTATATATTTGGGGTACAGTCGAATGGCGTGCAGGTTGATCCTCATTGGGGGTTTATGGGTAGCCCCAGAGGGCTATGTTTTTTCTTCTGGAGTCAGGCAGAGTGCTGCATTGTAGTTCTGGATTGCCAAACAGGAGGGCTTGTGGGACAGTAGTCTGAGGACGGAAGTCTGAGGACCCAAGCTAGGCATAGGTTTCTGGGTGAGACCTCAATCGAGACCCCGTGCCTCTGAGGTTAGGGCGAGGATCATTGGATCGCTCAGGTTGGACATTCTGTCCCTGTTGTCCCCTTCTTGAGCGGGGGGTGGATCACGAGGCCATGGGGGTTTTCCCACGATGGGAGTTGTGAGAAGCTCCCACCTGCAAAGAATCTTCTGCAGGACAATTGAGACCTGTTGGTTGGCTCCAGTACAACGATTCCGAGCAGGGTTCTAAGGATGGATGGCTGGTTAGCCCACTTCGCATTCCAATTGTCTCCAAGCAACAAGACAGGTTAGATCTGCTGGATCTGGGTGAGCAACCAAGGAGGCTGAGTTGAAATGGACTCTCCCGTGGATGTGTCCTAATATGATTTTGTGTCTATGGAGACCTTGGAATGAAGCGGGGGCACTGGGGCCCTGAAGGGTTTTCCTAAAGAGAGGCTTTCACACAGCTCCATTGTGCAAGTTTCCCATGTGTAGATGAGATTTGTTCTGATGGGTGAGTCAAGAAACAGCCATATGCTGTTATTGAAATGTAGGCCTCTGAGGAGACATGCCTGGAAACGAAAGCAATGGATCCGATATGTGCCTAGGGGCCTGTTCGTTCCTTTTTACCTCTGGGGACATCAGTCTACGGGTCTGAGTGCAGGTAGGTGCTCAGATGGGCCCAGATTGCCCCTGTTTGTCCTGGGAAGCCACAAATATTGGGATGGCCTCAGGGACTTTGGAGGTTGATCCTATTAGTAGGGTTGTGGCCATTGGAATGGGCACACACAATTCCCTTGGAGAGGGCAAGCACAGTCGTCAGGTTTGGCTCCAGGGGCCTGAGCCTGTAGGGTGTGTAGGCCAGGGCTGTTTGGACAGTTGTCTGAAAACACAAACTCGGCTTATGTTTCGGGTCATAGGTATGGCAGGACTGATCCACAGACCATGAGGAGAACTCTTCAGGATTGAAAAAAGGGCGAGTGTGAGGCTCTTGCTCATCTTTTTGTCTCTGGATATCGTGTCAGTGATGGTCGTGAAATTTCCGGGTGACTTCATGGGAAATGGACGAGTCTTACTCTCTGGGGGTTTGGCCCAGTCCAAAGAGTTTGGGGTCATTCTGTGGGATGGAAGAAGTCCGTTGTTCTATTGTTGTTGATTTGTTTTGTTTTGTTTAACAACCTCAGGTGTCCCACCAAATGAGGGATTCCAGAGTACAGCTCTGGGGAGTTGTGACTGGACAACCAGAAATCTGGTTAAAAATTGGGGGCTAGGGACATATCAAGCCCATTATGAAATCTAATGGTCCAGCCACTGAGAGGACGTACTAGAGGACAGGACTCACGCTGAGGGTCCCAATGCGTGTTTATGCCCTCGTCGCATTCAAGAATGGGCGGGGCCTCAGGGTGAATGCTGTTTTCTCGTACATTGAACATTGGACAACATGCCACCCACAAGGTTTCTTTCCATGTGTAAGGAAGAGTACTGATTTCTGCATCACAGTCACCCCTAGGCAGTGATTGGAGATAAGGTCTAGGTTGTGAAGCCTGAAAACAGAGGTAGGGAAGAGATGATGACCTAAGGCCATGGCGGTTCAGAAGTGCTCAGTGTGCGGTCAGCTGTCTGGGTGTTGGTCACGAGGTCCGGGCTCAGGTTGTCAGACAGTGCATTAGTGCCCAGGTTAGACTATATATTTTGGGTGCATTCGAGTGCCGTGTAGGTTCTTATCTGAAGAACTCTTCAGGATATGAAGAATGAGCGAGTCTGAGGCGCGTGCTCAGGCTTTTGTCTCGGGATTTTGTATCAGCGATGGCCGTGGAATGTTGGGGAGGCCTCATGGGCCATGGACGAATCTTGCTCTTTGTGGATTTGGCCCGATCCCCATTGTTTTCGTCAATCTGTGGGATGGGAGGACTCCTTTCAGGTTTGTTACATCAGGTGTCCCCCCAAAAGAGGAATTCCAATGCAGAGCCCTGAGGAAGACTGAAGGGACAACCAGAACTATGGTTAAAAATTAGGGCCTAGGGGCATGGCAAGCCCAATATGCTGTATCTCAATCCAGCCACTGAGAGGCCTTACCTGAGTACTGGGCTCAGGCTGTGGGTCACAATCTGGCCCGCAAGCATGGGCGGGGCCTCATGGGCCACACTGGTTTCAAGTACACTGAACCTTGGACAACATGCCAACCACAAGGTTTTTTGCCATGGGGAAAGAGTTCTGATTTCTGCATCATTTTCAAACCCGGGCCGTGATTGGAGATAAGGTCTAGGTTCTGAAGCCTGAAAACCGAGGTTGAGAAGAGATGACGACGTATGGCCATGGCGGGTCTGATGTGCCCAGTGTGCGGCCAGCTGTCTGGGTGGGGCCAGGAGGTCCAGGCTCAGGCTGTGTCAGAAAGGGCATTAGTGCCCAGGTCAGCCTATATATTTGGGGTACAGTCGAATGGCGTGCAGGTTGATCCTCATTGGGGGTTTATGGGTAGCCCCAGAGGGCTATGTTTTTCTTCTGGAGTCAGGCAGAGTGCTGCATTGTAGTTCTGGATTGCCAAACAGGAGGGCTTGTGGGACAGTAGTCTGAGGACGGAAGTCTGAGGACCCAAGCTAGGCATAGGTTTCTGGGTGAGACCTCAATCGAGACCCCGTGCCTCTGAGGTTAGGGCGAGGATCATTGGATCGCTCAGGTTGGACATTCTGTCCCTGTTGTCCCCTTCTTGAGCGGGGGGTGGATCACGAGGCCATGGGGGTTTTCCCACGATGGGAGTTGTGAGAAGCTCCCACCTGCAAAGAATCTTCTGCAGGACAATTGAGACCTGTTGGTTGGCTCCAGTACAACGATTCCGAGCAGGGTTCTAAGGATGGATGGCTGGGTAGCCCACTTCGCATTCCAATTGTCTCCAAGCAACAAGACAGGTTAGATCTGCTGGATCTGGGTGAGCAACCAAGGAGGCTGAGTTGAAATGGACTCTCCCGTGGATGTGTCCTAATATAATTTTGTGTCTATGGAGACCTTGGAATGAAGCGGTGGAACTGGGGCCCTGAAGGGTTCTCCTAAAGAGAGGCTTTCACACAGCTCCATCGTGCAAGTTTCCCATGTGTAGATGAGATTTGTTCTGATGGGTGAGTGAAGAAACAGCCATATGCTGTTATTGAAATGTAGGCCTCTAGGAGACATGCCTGGAAACGAAAGCAATGGATCCGATATGTGCCTAGGGGCCTGTTCATTCCTTTTTACCTCTGGGGACATCAGTCTACGGGTCTGAGTGCAGGTAGGTGCTCAGATGGGCCCAGATTGCCCCTGTTTGTCCTGGGAAGCCACAAATATTGGGATGGCCTCAGGGACTTTGGAGGTTGATCCTATTAGTAGGGTTGTGGCCATTGGAATGGGCACACACAATTCCCTTGGAGAGGGCAAGCACAGTCGTCAGGTTTGGCTCCAGGGGCCTGAGCCTGTAGGGTGTGTAGGCCAGGGCTGTTTGGACAGTTGTCTGAAAACACAAAATCGGCTTATGTTTCGGGTAATAGGTATGGCAGGACTGATCTACAGACCATGAGGAGAACTCTTCAGGATTGAAAAAAGGGCGAGTGTGAGGCTCTTGCTCATCTTTTTGTCTCTGGATATCGTGTCAGTGATGGTCGTGAAATTTCCGGGTGACTTCATGGCAATGGACGAGTCTTACTCTCTGGGGGTTTGGCCCAGTCCAAAGAGTTTGGGGTCATTCTGTGGGATGGAAGAAGTCCGTTGTTCTATTGTTGTTGATTTGTTTTGTTTTGTTTAACAACCTCAGGTGTCCCACCGAATGAGGGATTCCAGAGTACAGCTCTGGGGAGTTGTGACTGGACAACCAGAAATCTGGTTAAAAATTGGGGGCTAGGGACATATCAAGCCCATTATGAAATCTAATGGTCCAGCCACTGAGAGGACGTACTAGAGGACAGGACTCACGCTGAGGGTCCCAATGCGTGTTTATGCCCTCGTCGCATCAAGAATGGGCGGGGCCTCAGGGTGAATGCTGGTTTCTCGTACATTGAACATTGGACAACATGCCACCCACAAGGTTTCTTTCCATGTGTAAAAAGAGTACTGATTTCTGCATCACAGTCACCCCTGGGCAGTGATTGGAGATAAGGTCTAGGTTCTGAAGCCTGAAAACAGAGGTAGGGAAGAGATGATGACCTAAGGCCATGGCGGGTCTGATGTGCTCAGTGTGCGAACAGCTGTCTGGGTGTTGGTCACGAGGTCCGGGCTCAGGTTGTCAGACAGTGCATTAGTGCCCAGGTTGGACTATATATTTTGGGTGCCTTAGAGTGCCGTGTAGGTTCTTATCTGAAGAACTCTTCAGGATATGAAGAATGAGCGAGTCTGAAGCACGAACTAAGGCTTTTATCTCTGGATTTTGTATCAGCGATGGCCGTGGCATGTTGGGGAGTCCTCATGGGACATGGACGAATCTTGCTCTCTGTGGATTTGGCTCAATCCCATTTGTTTTTCGTCAATCTGTGGGATGGGAGGACTCCTTTCAGGTTTGCTACTCAGGTGTCCCACCAAAAGAGGAATTCCAAAGCATAGCCCTGGGGAAGAGTGAAGGGACAACCCGAAATATGGTTAAAAATTGGGGCCTAGGGGCTAGGCAAGCCCAATATGCTGTCTCTCCATCCAGCCACTGAGAGGCCTTACCTGAGGACTGGGCTCAGGCTGAGGGTCACAATGTGTGTTTGTGACCAATGTGGCCCGCAAGCATGGGCGGGGCCTCGTGGACCACACTGGTTTCAACGACACTGAACCTTGGACCTCATGCCAACCACAAGGTTTCTTGCCATGGGGAAAGAGTTCTGATTTCTGCATCATTGTCAAACCCGGGCCGTGATTGGAGATAAGGTCTAGGTTCTGAATCCTGAAAACCGAGGCTGAGAAAGATGACGACCTAAGGCAATGGCAAGTCCGATGTGCTCAGTGTGCGGCCAGCTGTCTGGGTGTGGCCACGAGGTCCAGGCTCAGGCTGTGTCAGAAAGGGCATTAGTGCCCATGTCAGCCTATATATGTGGGGTACAGCCGAATGGCGTGCAGGTTGATCCTCATTTGGGGATTCTGGGTATGCCCAGGGGGCAATGTTTTTCTTCTAGAGAACAGGCAGAGTGCTGCATTGGAGATCTGGATTGCCAAACTGGAGGGCTTGTGGGCCAGTAGTCTGAGGACGGAAGTCTGAGAACCCAAGCTAGGCCAAGGTTTCTGGGTGAGACCTGAATCGAGATCTCGAGCATCTGAAGTCAGGGCGAGGATCAGACGATTGCTCAGGTTGGACATTCTGTCCCTGATAGCCCCTTCTTGAAGGGGGGTTGGATCACGAGGCCATGGGGGTTTTCCCACGATGGGAGTTGTGAGAAGCTCCCAACTGCAAAGATTCTTCTGCAGGACAATTGAGACCTGTTGGTTGGCTCCAGGACCACGATTCCGAGCAGGGTTCTAAGGATGGAAGGCTGGGTAGCCCACCACGCATTCCAATTGTTTCCAAGCAACAAGACAGGTTAGATATGCTGGATCTGGGGGAGCAACCGAGGAGGCTGAGTTGAAATGGACTCTCCCGTGGATGTGTCCTAATATGATTTTGTGTCTATGGAGACCTTGGAATGAAGCGGTGGAACTGGGGCCCTGAAGGGTTCTCCTAAAGAGAGGCTTTCACACACCTCCATTGTGCAAGTTTCCCATGTGTAGATGAGATTTGTTCTGATGGGTGAGTGAAGAAACAGCCATATGCTGTTATTGAAATCCATTCCTCTGAGCAGAGATGCCTGGAAACATAAGCAATGGATCTGATAGGTGCCTAGGGGCATGTTCGTGCCTTTTTACCTCTGGGGACATCAGTCTACAGGTCGGAGTGAAGGTAGGTGCTCAGATGGGCCCAGATTGCCCCTGTTTGTCCTGGGAAGCCACAAATATTGGGATGGCCTCAGGGACTTTGGAGGTTGATCCTATTAGTAGGGTTGTGGCCATTGGAATGGGCACACAATTCCCTTGGAGAGGGCAAGCACTGTCGTCAGGTTTGGCTCCAGGGGCCTGAGCCTGTAGGGTGTGTAGGCCAGGGCTGTTTGGACAGTTGTCTGAAAACACAAACTCGGCTTATGTTTCGGGTCATAGGTATGGCAGGACTGATCTACAGACCATGAGGAGAACTCTTCAGCATTGAAAAAAGGGCGAGTGTGAGGCTCTTGCTCATCTTTTTGTCTCTGGATATCGTGTCAGTGATGTTCGTGAAATTTCCGGGTGACTTCATGGGAAATGGACGAGTCTTACTCTCTGGGGGTTTGGCCCCGTCCAAAGAGTTTGGGGTCATTCTGTGGGATGGAAGAAGTCCGTTGTTCTATTGTTGTTGATTTGTTTTGTTTTGTTTAACAACCTCAGGTGTCCCACCAAATGAGGGATTCCAGAGTAGAGCCCTGGGGAGGGGCGACTGGACAACCAGAAATCTGGTTAAAAATTGGGGCCTCAGGACATGTCAAGCCCATTAGGACATCTAATCGTCCAGCCACTGAGAGGACGTATTAGAGGACAGGACTTACGCTGAGGGTCCCAAGCGTGTTTATGCCCTCGTCGTATTCAAGAATGGGCGGTGCCTCAGGGTGAATGCTGGTTTCTCGTACATTGAACATTGGACAACATGCCACCCACAAGGTTTCTTTCCATGTGTAAGGAAGAGTACTGATTTCTGCATCACAGTCACCCCTGGGCAGTGATTGGAGATAAGGTCTAGGTTCTGAAGCCTGAAAACAGAGGTAGGGAAGAGATGATGACCTAAGGCCATGGCGGGTCTGATGTTCTCAGTGTGCGAACAGCTGTCTGGGTGTTGGTCACGAGGTCCGGGCTCAGGTTGTCAGACAGTGCATTAGTGCCCAGGTTGGACTATATATTTTGGGTGCCTTAGAGTGCCGTGTAGGTTCTTATCTGAAGAACTCTTCAGGATATGAAGAATGAGCGAGTCTGAAGCACGAACTAAGGCTTTTATCTCTGGATTTTGTATCAGCGATGGCCGTGGAATGTTGGGGAGGCCTCATGGGACATGGACGAATCTTGCTCTCTGTGGATTTGGCACAATACCATTTGTTTTTCGTCAATCTGTGGGATGGGAGGACTCCTTTCAGGTTTGCTACTCAGGTGTCCCACCAAAAGAGGAATTCCAAAGCATAGCCCTGGGGAAGAGTGAAGGGACAACCCGAACTATGGTTAAAAATTGGGGCCTAGGGGCTATGCAAGCCCAATATGCTGTCTCTCCATCCAGCCACTGAGAGGCATTACCTGAGGACTGGGCTCAGGCTGAGGGTCACAATGTGTGTTTGTGACCAATGTGGCCCGCAAGCATGGGCGGGGCCTCGTGGACCACACTGGTTTCAACGACACTGAACCTTGGACATCATGCCAACCACAAGGTTTCTTGCCATGGGGAAAGAGTTCTGATTTCTGCATCATTTTCAAACCCGGTCCGTGATTGGAGATAAGGTATAGGTTCTGAATCCTGAAAACGGAGGCTGAGAAAATTGACGACCTAAGGCAATTTCAAGTCCGATGTGCTCAGTGTGCGGCCAGGTGTCTGGGTGGGGCCACGAGGTCCAGGCTCAGGCTGTGTCTGAAAGGGCATTAGTGCCCATGTCAGCCTATATATGTGGGGTACAGCCGAATGGCGTGCAGGTTGATCCTCATTTGGGGATTCTGGGTATGCCCAGAGGGCAATGTTTTTCTTCTAGAGAACAGGCAGAGTGCTGCATTGGAGATCTGGATTGCCAAACTGGAGGGCTATTGGGCCAGTAGTCTGAGGACGGATGTCTGAGAACCCAAGCTAGGCCTAGGTGTCTTGGTGAGACCTGAATCGAGATCTCGAGCATCTGAAGTCAGGGCGAGGATCAGACGATTGCTCAGGTTGGACATTCTGTCCCTGATGGCCCCTTCTTGTAGGGGGGTTGGATCACGAGGCCATGGGGGTTTTCCCACGATGGGAGTTGTGAGAAGCTCCCAACTGCAAAGATTCTTCTGCAGGACAATTGAGACCTGTTGGTTGGCTCCAGGACCACGATTCCGAGCAGGGTTCTAAGGATGGAAGGCTGGGTTGCCCACCACGCATTCCAATCGTTTCCAAGCAACAAGACAGGTTAGATATGCTGAATCTGGAGGAGCAACTGAGGAGGCTGAGTTGAAATGGACTCTCCCGTGGATGTGTCCTAATATGATTTTGTGTCTATGGAGACCTTGGAATGAAGCGGTGGAACTGGGGCCCTGAAGGGTTCTCCTAAAGAGAGGCTTTCACACACCTCCATTGTGCAAGTTTCCCATGTGTAGATGAGATTTGTTCTGATGGGTGAGTGAAGAAACAGCCATATGCTGTTATTGAAATCCATTCCTCTGAGCAGAGATGCCTGGAAACCAAAGCAATGGATCTGATAGGTGCCTAGGGGCATGTTCGTGCCTTTTTACCTCTGGGGACATCAGTCAACGGGTCGGAGTGAAGGTAGGTGCTCAGATGGGCCCAGATTGCCCCTGTTTGTCCTGGGAAGCCACAAATATTGGGATGGCCTCAGGGACTTTGGAGGTTTATACTATTAGTATGGTTGTGGCCATTGGAATGGGCACACACAATTCCCTTGGAGAGGGCAAGCACTGTCATCAGGTTTGGCTACAGGGCCTGAGCCTGAAGGGTGTGTAGGCCAGGGCTCTTTGGACTGTTGTCTAAAAACACGAAATCGGCTTATGTTTCGGGTCATAGGTATGGCAGGACTGATCTACAGTCCATGAGCAGAACACTTCGGGATATGAAAATAGGGCGAGTGTGAGGCTCTTGCTCAAGTTTTTGTCTCTGGATATCGTGTCACTGATGGTCGTGAAATTTCCAGGTGACTTCATGGGAAATGGACGAGTCTTACTCTCTGGAGCTTTGGCCCCGTCCAAAGTGTTTTGGGTCTTTCTGTGGGATGGAAGAAGTCCCTTGTTCTGTTGTCGTTGATTTGTTTTTTTTTTTTTTTTTTTTTTTCATCCTCAGGTGTCCCACCAAATGAGGGATTCCATAGTAGAGCCCTGGGGAGGGGCGACTGGACAACCAGAAATCTGGTTAAAAATTGGGGCCTCGGGACATGTCAAGCCCATTATGACATCTAATGATCCAGCCACTGAGAGGACGTACTAGTGGACAGGACTCAGCTGAGGGTCACAATGCATGTTTATGCCCTCGTCGCACTCAAGAATGGGCGGGGCCTCAGGGTGAATGCTGGTTTTTCCTACACTGAACGTTGGACAACATGCCAACCACAAGGTTTCTTTCCATGGGTAAGGAAGAGTTCTGACTTCTGACTCATAGTCACCCCTGGGCAGTGATTGGAGATAAGGTCTAGGTTTTGAAGCCTGAAAACTGAGGTAGGGAAGAGATGATGACCTACGGCCATGTCGGGTCTGATGTGCTCAGTGTTCGGCCAGCTCTCTGGGTGGGGCCAGGAAGTCCAGACTGAGTCTGTCTCAGAAAGGGCATTAGTGCCCAGGTCAGCCTATATATTTGGGGTACAGCCGAATGGCGTGCAGGTTGATCCTCATTTGGGGTTTCTGGTTAGCCCCAGACGGCAATGTTTTTCATCTGTAAAACAGGCAGAGTGCTGCATTGTAGTTCTGATTTGACAAACTGGAGGGTTTGTGGGCCAGTAGTGTGAAGACGGAAGTCTGAGAACCCAAGCTAGGCCTAGGTTTCTGGGTGAGACCTGAATCGAGATCTCCTGCATCTGAAGTCAGGGCGAAGATCAGACAATCGCACAGGTTGGACATTCTGTCCGTGATGGCCCCTTCCAGAATGGGGGGGTCGATCACGAGGCCATGGGGTTTTTCCCACGATGGGAGTTGTGAGAAGCTCCCAATGCAAAGATTCTTCTGCAGTACAATTGAGATCTGTTGGTTGGCTCCAGGACAACGATTCCGAGCAGGGTTCTAAGGATGGATGGCTGGGTAGCCCATCTCGCATTCCAATTGTCTGCAAGCAACAAGACAGGTTAGATCTGTTGGATCTGGGGGAGCAACCGAGGAGGCTGCGTTGAAATGGACTCTCTCGTGGATGTGTCTTAATATGATTTTGTGTCTATGGAGACCTTGGAATGAAGCGGTGGCATGGGGCCCTGAAGGGTTCTCCTAAAGAGAGGCTTTCACACAGCTCCATCGTGCAAGTTTCCCATGTGTAGATGAGATTTGTTCTGATGGGTGAGTCAAGAAACTGCCATATGCTGTTATTGAAATCCATTCCTCTGAGGAGAGATGCCTGGAAACCAAAGCAATGGATCAGATAGGTGCCTAGGGGCCTGTTCGTTCCTTTTTACCTCTGGGGACATCATTCTACGGGTCGGAGTGCCGGTAGGTGCGCAGATGGGCCCAGAATGCCCCTGTTTTTCCTGGGAAGCCATAAATATTGGGGTGGCCTCAGGGACTTTGGAGGTTTATCCTATTAGTAGGGTTGCGGCCATTGGAATGGGCACAGACAATTCACTTGGAGAGGGCAAGCACTGTCGTCAGGTTTGGCTCCAGGGGCCTGAGCCTGTTGGGTGTGTAGGTCAGGGCTGTTTGGACAGTTGTCTGAAAACACAAACTCGTCTTGTGTTTCCGGTCATAGGTATGGCAGGACTGATCTACAGACCATGAGGAGAACTCTTCGGGATATGAAAAAAGGGCGAGTGTGAGGCTCTTGCTCAATTTTTTGTCTCTGGATATCGTGTCACTGATGGTCGTGATATTTCCGGATGACTTCATGGGAAATGGACGAGTCTTACTCTCTGGGGGTTTGACCCGTCCAAAGAGTTTGGGTTCATTCTGTGGGATGGAAGAAGTCCGTTGTTGTTGTGTTTGATTTGTTTTGTTTTGTTTAACAACCTCAGGTGTCCCACCAAATGAGGGATTCCAGAGTAGAGCCCTGGGGAGGTGTGACTGGACAACCAGAAATCTGGTTAAAAATTGGGGCCTAGGGACATGTCAAGCCCATTATGACATCTAATGGTCCAGCCACTGAGAGGATTTACTAGAGGTCAGGAATCACGCTGAGGGTCACAATGCGTGTTTATGCCCTCGTTGCACGCAAGAATGGGCGTGACCTCAGGGTGAATACTGGTTTCTCCTACACTGAACGTAGGACAACAAGCCAACCACAAGGTTTCTTGCCATGGGTAAGCAGGAGTTCTGATTTCTGCATCACAGTCACCCCTGGGCAGTGATTGGAGATAAGGTCTAGGTTCTGAAGCCTGAAAACTGAGGTAGGGCAGAGATGATGACCTAAGGCCATGGCGGGTCTGATGTGCTCAGTGTGCGGTCAGCTATCTGGGTGTTGCTCATAGGTCCTGTCTCAGGTTGTGTCAGACAGTGCATTACTGCCCAGGTTAGACTATATAATTTGGGTACTTTCGAGTACCGTGTAGGTTTATTCTCATTTAATGTGCCCGGACAGCTCATTAGGCAATATATTTTTTTCTAGAGGGCAGGCAGAGTGCTGCAATGATGGTCTGGAATGGCCAAACTTGTGGGATTCGGGGCCAGGAGTGTGAGGATGGAAGTCTGAGAATACAAGCTAGACTTGGGTTTCAGGGCGAGGGCACTGCATGTACCCCCTGAAGATCTGAAGCAATATCTCATGCATCTGAAGTCAGAGCGAGTATCAGATGTTGGCTCAGCTTGGATTTTCTGTTCATGACGGCCCTTCATGAAGGGAGCGGAATCTCGAGGGCGTGGAGGTTTTCCCACGTTGGGAGTGGTGGGATGCCCCCTCCAAGGATTCCTTCTGCGGGACAATTGAGACCTGTTGGACAGCTCCAGGACATCCCATATGGATGAGTCCAGACCAACGTTCGAGGATGGATGCCTGGGAAGCCCGCCTCGCATTCCAATTGTCTCCTAGCGACAAGAGAGTTTGGATCTGATGGCTCTGCGGGTGCAACCGGGGTGGCTGAGTTGAAATGGACTTTCCTGAGGATGGGTCTAATGAGTGTTTGTGTCCATGAGGGCCTTTGAATGGGGCGGTTGCACCGGGACCCTGAAGCATTCTCCTCAGCTTTTGACATAGCTCCCATGCACACGTTTCCTTGTGGAGATGAGTTTGGTTCTGATGGGTGCCTCAGGAAAACCCCAATGCTGGTATTGGAATCCAGGGTTTTGAGGAGACATGCCTGTAAACCAAAGCAATGGATCCGATTTTGGCCTAGGGTCCTGTCTGGTTCAATCTTCTTCTCTGGGGACATCCATCTAGGGTATGAGTGGAGGTAGATGCTCAGCTGGTGTCAGACTGACCTTTTTTGTCCCGGGCGACCTATACTATTGGGATGACCTCAGGGACTTTGGAGGGTTCTCCTAATTTGTACGATTTTGGTAATGGATAGGGCAGAATTCCCATGAATTGGGTAGGCCCAGTCCTAATGTGTGGCTCCAGGGTCCCCAGCCTTGATGCTGTGTGGCCCAGGATTTTGAGGACAGAAGCCTGAAAACACAAACTCAGCTTATGTTTGGGGACGAAGGTATGGCAGGCCCGATCTACAAACCATGAGAAGACATCTTCAGGATATGAAGAAAATGCGAATCTGAGGCGCTTGCTCAGAATTGTGTCTCTGGATTTTGTTTCAGCGATGGCCGTGGAATGTCTAGGAGGCCTCATGGGCCATGGACAAATCTTCCTCTCTGAGGATTTGGGCCGATCCCAATTGTTTTTCTTCAATCTGTTGGATAGAGGACTCCTTTCAGGGTTGTTACATCAGGTGTCCCACCAAAAGAGGAATTCCAAAGCAGAGCCCTGGGGAAGAGTGAAGGGACAACACGAACTATGGTTAAAAATTGGGGCCTATGGGCATGGCAAGCCCAATATGCTGTCTCTTCATCCAGCCACTGAGAGGCCTTACCTGAGGACTGGGCTAAGGCTGTGGGTCACAATGTGATTTTGCCACATATGTGGCCCGCGAGCAATGGCAGCCTCATCGGACAAACAGGTTTCCACTACACTGAACGTTGGACAACAAGCCAACCACAAGGTTCTTGCCATTGGGAAGGAGTTCTGATTTCTGCATCATTTTCAAACCTGGGCAGTGTTTGGAGATAAGTTCTAGGATCTGAATCCTGAAAACCGAGGTTAGGAAGAGATAACGACCTAAGGCAATGGCTGGTCCTATGTGCTCAGTGAGCGGCAAGCTGTCTGGGTGGGGCCAGGAGGTCCAGGCTCAGGCTCTGTCAGAAAGGGCATTATTGCCCAGGTCAGCCTATATATTTTGGGTACAGCCAAGAGGCGTGCAGGTTTATTTTCATTTGGGGTTTCTGGGTGGACCCAGAGGGCAATGTATTTCTTCTGCAGGGCAGGTAGAGTGCTGCATCGTAGTTCTGCATTGCCAAACTGGAGGCCTTGTGAGCCAGTAGTCTGTGTACAGAACTCTGAGGACACAAGCTAGGCTTAGGTTTCTGGGTGAGGACATGGCAGGCACAATATACAGACCTGAACCGAGATCTCGTGCATCTGAAGTCAGGTTGAGGATCAGACTATTTCTCAGGTTGGACCTTAGGTCCCTGATGGCCCCTTCATGAAGGCGGGGGGTATCACGAGGCCATGGGGGTTTCTCACGATGGGAGTTGTGAGACTCCCAATTGCAATGATTCTTCTGCAGGAAAATTGAGACTTGTTGGTTGGCTCCAGGCCAATGATTCTGAGCAGGGTTCTAAGGATGGATGGCGGGGTAGACCACCTCGCATTCCAATTGTCTCCTACTAACAAGACAAGTTAGATCTGCTGGATCTCACGGAGCAACCGAATATGCTGAGTTGAATTGGACTCTCCCGTTCATGTGTCCTAATATGATTTTGTGTCTATGGAGATCTTGGAATGAAGCGGTGGCACTGGGGCCCTGAAGGGTTCTCCTAAAAAGAGGCTTTGACACACCTCCCACGTGCAAGTTTTCCATGTGTAGATGAGTTTTGTTCTGATGGGTGAGTCAAGAAACAGCCATATGCTGGTTCTGAACTACAGGCATCTGAGGAAGATGCCTGGAAACCAAAGCAATGGATCCGATTAGGGCCTAGGGGCCTGTTCCTTCCTATTTACCTCTGGGGATATCAGTCTAAGAATCTGAGTGCAGGTAGGTTCTCAGATGGGCTCAGATTGCTCCTGTTTGTCCTGGGAAGCCACCACTATTGGGATGGCCTCAGGGAATTTGGAGGTTTATCCTATTAGTAGGGTTGTGGCCATTGGAATGGGCACACAGAATTCCCTTCGAGAGGGCAAGTAGAGTCCTCAGGTTGGCTCCAGGGGCCTGAGCCTGTTGGGTGTGTAGGCCTGGGCTGTTTGGACAGTTGTCTTAAAACACAAACTCGGATTATGTTTCGGGTCATAGGTATGGCAGGACTGATCTACAGACCATGAGGAGAACTCTTCGGGTAATGAAAAAAAGGCGAGTGTGAGGCTCTTGCTCAAGTTTTTATTTCTGGATATCGTGCTATTCATGGTCATGAAATATCCGGGTGACTCCATGGGAAATGGACGAGTCCTACTCTCTGGGGTTTCGGCTCCGTCCAAAGATTTTGGGGTCATACTGTGGGATGGAAGAAGTCCGTTTTATTTTGTTGTTGTTGTTGTTGTTTGGTTTTGTTTTTCAAACTCAGTTGTCCCACCAAATGAGGGATTCCAGAGTAGAGCCCTGGGGAGCGGCGATTGGACAACCAGAAATCTGGTTTAAATTTGAGGCCTAGGGACATGTCAAGCCATTATGGCATCTAATGGTCTATCCACTGAGAGGACGTACAAGAGGACAGGACTCACGCTGAGGGTCACAATGCGTGTTTATGCCCTCGTCGCACTCAAGATTGGGCGGGTCCTCAGGGTGAATCCTGGTTTCCCCTACACTGAACTTTGGATAACATGCCAACCATAATGTTTCTTGCCATGGGTAAGGAACAGTTCTGATTTCTGCATCACAGTCACCGCTGGGCAGTGATTGGAGATAAGGTCTAGGTTCTGAAGCCTGAAAACTGAGGTAGGGAAGAGATGATGACCTAAGGCCACGTGGGTCTTATGGGCTCAGGGTGCGGTCAGCTGTCTGGGTGTTGCTCAGTAGGTCCCGGCTCATGGTGTGTCAGACAGTGCATTACTGCCCAGGTTAGACTATATAATTTGGGTACATTCGAGTGCCATGTAGGTTTATTCTCATTTAATGTGCCCGGGTAGCTCATTGGGCAATATTTTGTTTCTCGAGGGCAGGCAGAGTGCTGCAATGATGGTCCGGAATTGCCACATGTGTGGGCTTCGGGGCCAGGAGTGTGAGGACGGAAGTCTGAGAACACCAGCTAGACTTGGGGTTCAGGGCGAGGGCACGGCATGTACCTCCTGAAGATCTGAAGCAATATCTCATGCATCTGAAGTCACAGCGAGGATCAGACGTTGGCTCAGCTTGGATTTTCTGTTCATGACGGCCCCTTCATGAAGGGAGCCGAATCTCGAGGCCGTGGAGGTTTTCCCACGTTTGGAGTGGTGGAATGCCCCCTCCTAGGATTCCTTCTGCGGGACAATTGAGACCTGCTGGACAGCTCCAGGACATCCCATATGGATGAGTCTAGACCAACGTTCGAGGATGGATGCCTTGGAAGCCCGCCTCGCATTCCAATTGTCTCCTAGCGACAAGGCAGTTTAGATCTGATGGCTCTGCGGGAGCAACCGGGGTGGCTGAGTTGAAATGGACTTTCCTGAGGATGGGTCTAATGTGTGTTTGTGTCCATGAGGGCCTTGGAATGGGGCGGTGGCTCTGGGACCCTGAAGTATTCTCCTCAGCTTTTGACATAGCTCCCATGCACAAGTTTCCTTGTGGTGACGAGGTTTGTTCTGATGGGTGCCTCAGGAAAACCCCAATGCTGGTATTGGAATCCAGGGTTTTGAGGAGACATGCCTGTAAACCAAAGCAATGGATCCGATTTTGGCCTAGGGTCCTGTCTGGTTCAATCTTCTTCTCTGGGGACATCCATCTAGGGTATGAGTAGAGGTAGATGCTCAGCTGGTGACAGACTGACCTTTTGTCCCGGGTGACGTATACTATTGGGATGGCCTCAGGGACTTTGGAGGGTTCTCCTAATTTGAACGATTTTGGACAATGGAATGGGCAGAATTCCCATGGATTGGGTAGGCACAGTCCTAATGTGTGGCTCCAGGGTCCCCAGCCTGGATGGTGTGTGGCCCAGGACTTTGAGGACAGAAGTCTGAAAACACAAACTCAGCTTATGTTTGGGGACGTAGGTATGGCAGGCCTGATCTACAAACCATGAGAAGACATCTTCAGGATATGAAGATAGTGCGAGTTTGAGGTGCTTGCTCAGGCTTTTGTCTCTGGAGTTTGTTTCAGCGATGGCCGTGGAATGTGGAGGAGGCCTCATGGGCCATGGAGGAATCTTGCTCTCTGTGGATTTGGCCCAAACCAATTGTTTTTCGTCAATCTGTTGGATGGAGGACTCCTTTCAGGGTTGTTACATCAGGTGTCCCACCAAAAGAGGAATTCCAAAGCAGAGCCCTGGGGATGAGTGAACGGACAACACGAACTATGGTTAAAAATTGGGGCCTATGGGCATGGCAAGCCCAATATGCTTTCTCTTCATCCAGCCACTGAGAGGCCTTACCTGAGGACTGGGCTAAGGCTGAGGGTCACAATGTGTGTTTGCCACCTATGTGGCCCGCGAGCAATGGCAGGGCCTCATTGGACACACTGGTATCCACTACACTGAACATTATACAACAAGCATACCACAAGGATTCTTGCCATCGGGAAAGAGTTCTGTTTTCTGCATCATTTTCAAACATGGGCAGTGATTGGAGATAAGGCCTAGGTTCTAAATCCTGAAAACCGAGGCTGGGAAGAGATAACTACCTAAGGCAATGGCTGGTCCCATGTGCTCAGTGAGCGGCCAGCTGTATGGGTGGGGCCAGGATGTCCAGGCTCAGCCTCTGTCAGAAAGGGCATTATTGCCCAGGTCAGCCTATATATTTTGGGTACAGCCAAGTGGCGTGCAGGTTGATCTTCATTTGGGGTTTCTGGGTAGCCCCAGAAGGCTATGTTTTTCTTTTGGAGGGCAGGCAGAGTGCTGTATTATAATTCTGGATTGCCAAACTGGAGGGCTTGTGGGCCTTTAGTCTGAGGATGGAAGTCTGAGGACACAAGCTAGGCTTAGGTTTCTGGGTGAGGACATGGCAGGCACAATATACAGACCTGAACCGAGATCTCGTGCATCTGAAGTCATGGTGAGGATCACACGATCGCTCAGGTTGGACCTTATGTCCCTGAGGGCCAATTCATGAAGGTGGGGGGGATCACGAGGCCATGGGTGTTTTCTCACGATGGGAGTTGTGAGAAGCTCCCAACTTCAAATATTCTTCTGCAGGAGAATTGAGACCTGGTGGTTGGCTCCAGGCTAACGATTCCGAGCAGGGTTCTAAGGATGGATGGCTGGGTAGCCCACCTCGCAATCCAATTGTCTCCTAGCAACAAGACAAGTTAGATCTGCTGGATCTCGCGGAGCAACCGAATACGCTGAGTTGAAATAGACACTCCTGTGGATGGGTCCTAATGTGTTTTTGTGTCTATGGATACCTTGGAATGACGCGGTGGCACTGGGGACATGAAGGGTTCTCCTAAACAGAGGCTTTGACATCACTCCCACGTGCAAGTTTCACATATGTAGATGAGATTTTTTCTGGTGGGTGAGTCAAGAAACAGCCATATGCTGGTACTGAAATCCAGGCCTCTGAGGAGAGATGCCTGGAAACCAAAGCAATGGATCCGATTAGGGCCTAGGGGCCTTTTCGTTCCTTTTTACCTCTGTGGATATCAATCTACAAGTCTGAGTGCAGGTAGGTCTCAGATGGGCTCAGATAGCTCCTGTTTGTCCTGGGAAGCCACCACTATTGGGATGGCCTCAGGGATTTGGAGATTTATCCTATTAGTAGCGTTGTGTCCATTGGAATGGGCACACAGATTTCCCTTGGAGAGGGCAAGTACATTCCTCAGCTTGGCTCCAGGGGCCTAAGCATGTAGGCTGTGTAGGCCAGGGCTCTTTGGACAGTTGTCCGAAAACAGAAACTCGGCTTATGTTTCGGGTCATAGGTATGGCAGGACTGATCTACAGACCATGAGGAGAACTCTTCGGGATATGAAAAAAAGGCGAGTGTGAGGCTCTTGCTCAAGTATTTATCTCTGGATATCATGCCATTCATAGTCATGAAATTTCCGGGTGACTTCATGGGAAATGGACAAGTCTTACCTCCTGGGGGTTTGGCCCAATCCAAAGAGTTTGTGGTCATTCTGTGGGACGGAAGAAGTCCGTTTTTTGTTGTTGTTGTTTTGTTTTGTTTTGTTTTTCAAACTCAGGTATCCCACCAAATGAGGGATTCCAGAGTAGAGCCCTGGGGAGGGGCGATTTGACAACGAGAAATCGGTTACAATTGGGTCCTAGGGACAGCTAGACTTGGGTTTCAGGGCGAGGGCACGTCATGTACCCCCTGAAGATCTGAAGCAATATCTCATGCATCTGAAGTCACAGCGAGGATCAGAAGTTGGCTCAGCTTGGATTTTCTGTTCATGACGGCCCCTTCATAAAGGGAGCGGATTCTTGAGAGCGAGGAGGTTTTCCCACGTTTGGAGGGGTGGGATGCCCCCTCCAAGGATTCCTTCTGCGGGATAATTGAGACCTGTTGGACAGCTCCAGGACATCCCATATGGATGAGTCCAGACCAACGTTCGATGATGGATGCCTGGGAAGCCTGCCTCGCATTCCAATTGTCTCCTAGCGACAAGACAGTTTAGATCTGATGGCTCTGCAGGAGCAACCGGGGTGGCTGAGTTGAAATGGACTTTCCTGAGGATGGGTCTAATGTGTGTTTGTGTCCATGAGGGCCTTTAAATGGGGTGGTGGCACCGGGACCCTGAAGTATTCTCCTCAGCTTTTGACATAGCTCCCATGCACAAGTTTCCTTGTGGTGACGAGGTTTGTTCTGATGGGTGCCTCAGGAAAACCCCAATGCTGGTATTGGAATCCAGGGTTTTGAGGAGACATCCCTGTAAAACAAAGCAATGGATCCGATTTTGGCCTAGGGTTCTGTCTGGTCCAATCTTCTTCTCTGGGGACATCCTTCTAGGGTATGAGTGGATGTAGATGCTCAGCTGGTATCAGACTGCCCTTTTTTGTCCCAGGCGACCTATACTATTGGGATGGCCGCAGGGACTTTGGAGGGTTCTCCTAATTTGTACATTTTGGACAATGGAATGGGCACAATTCCCATGAATTGTGTAGGCACAGTCCTAATGTGTGGCTCCAGGGTCCCCAGCATGGAGGATATGTGGCCCAGGACTTTGAGTACAGAAGTCTGAAAACACAAACTCAGTTACGTTTGGGGACGTAGGTATGGCAGGCCAGATCTACAAACCATGAGAAGACATCTTCAGGATATGAAGATAGGACGAGTCTGAGGCGCTTGCTTAGGCTTTTGTCTCTGGATTTTGTATCAGCGATGGCCGTGGAATGTCGAGGAGGCCTCATGGGCCATGGACGAATCTTGCTCTCTGTGGATTTGGCCGGTTCCCAATTTTTTTTCGTCAATCTGTTGGATGGAGGACTCCATTCAGGGTTGTTACATCAGGTGTCCCACCAAAAGAGGAATTCCAAAGCAGAGCCCTGGGGAAAGAGTGAAGGGACAACAAGAACTATGGTTAAAAATTGGGGCCTAGTGTCATGGCAAGCCCAATATGCTGTCTATTCATCCAGCCACTGAGAGGCCTTACCTGAGGACTTGGCTAAGGCTGAGGGTCACAATGTGTGTTTGCTACCTATCTGGACCGCGAGCAATGGCGGGGTCTCAAGGGACACACTGGTTTCCACTACACTGAACGTTGGACAACAAGCCAACCACAAGTTTTCCTGCCATCGTGAAGGAGTTCTGATTTCTGCATCATTTTCAAATCTGGGCAGTGATTGGAGATAAGGTCTAGGTTCTGAAGCCTGAAAACTGAGGTTGGGAAGGGATAACGACCTAAAGCCATGGGGGGTCCGAAGTTCTCAGTTTGTAGCCAGCTGTCTGGGTGGGCCTAGGAGTTCCAGGCTCAGGCTGTGTCAGAAAGGGCATTATTGCCCAGGTTATCCTATATATTTTGGGTATAGCGAAGTGTCGTGCAGGTTGATCTTCATTTGGGGTTTCTAAGTAGCCCCAGAGGGCAATGTATTTCTTCTGCAGGGCAGGAAGAGTGCTACACTGTAGTTCTAGATTGCCAAACTGGAGGCCTTTGACCAAGTAGTCTGTGTACAGAAGTCTGTGGACACAAGCAAGGCTTAGGTTTCTAGGTGAGGACATGGCAGGCACAATCTACAGACCTGAACCGAGATCTCGTGTATCTGAAGTCAGGGTGAGGATCAGACGATATTTCACGTAGGACCTTGTGTCCCTGATGGCCCCTTTATGAAGGGGCGTGGATCATTTGGCCATGGGCGTTATCTCACGATGCGAGTTCTGAGAAGCTCCCAACTGCACAGATTCTTCTGCAGGACAATGGAGACCTGTTGGTTGGCTCCAGGCCAACGATTCGGAGGAGGGTTTTAAGGATGGATGGCATGGTAGGCCACCTCACATTCCAATTGTCTCCTAGCAACAAGACAAGTTAGATCTGCTGGATCTCGGGGAGCAACCGAATACACTCAGTTGAAATGGACTCTCCTGTGGATGGGTCCTAATGTGTTTTTGTGTCTATGGACACCTTGTAATGGGGCAGTGGCACACAGGCCCTGAAGGATTCTCCTATGGAGGTTCTGAGACTTCTTCAAAGGATAATTTTCCCATGTGGAGAAGAGATTTGTTCTTCTTGCTGCCTCATGATATCCCCATATGCTAATATTGGAAACCAGGCCTCTGAGGAGAGATACCTGTAACCGAAAGCAATGAATCTGATTCAGGCCTAGGGGCCTGTCTGATTCAATCTTCTTCTCTGGGGACATCCATCTACGCTGAGTAGAGGTAGGTGCTCAGCTGGTTTCAGATGACCCTTGTTTGTCCTGGGCGGCCTACATTATTGGGATGTCCTTGGGGACTCTGGAGTTTTTTCCTAATTTGTACGATTGTGGACAATGGAATGCGCAGAATACCCGTGGTATGGACAGGCACAGTCCTGATGTGTGGCTCCAGGGGCCCCAGCCTGAAGGGTCTGTGGGCCAGGAATGTGGGGACAGAAGTCTGAAAACACAAACTCGGCTTAGGTTTGGGAAGTAGGTATGGCAGGCCCGATCCACAGACCGTGAGGAGAACTCTTCGGGATACGACAAAAGAGCGAGTGTGAGGCGCTGGCTCAGACTTTTGTCTCTGGATTTGTTGTCAACAATGGCTGTGGAATCTCGGGGAGGCCTCATGGGCCATGGACGAGACTTTCTCTCTGTGAATTTGGTCCAATCCCAATTGTTTTGGGTCAATCTGAAGGATGGGAGGAGTCCTTTTAGTTTTGTTACCTCAGGCGTCCCACCAAAAGAGGGATTCCAAAGCAGAGCTCTGGGGAGGGATGAATGGACAACCCGAACAATCGTATTGGGGTCAGGTCGAGAACCGAGCAGGTTGATCCTCATTTGGGGTTCATGGAGATCCCCATAGAGCAACGTTTTTCTTCTGGAGGGCCTGCATAGGGCTCCATTTTGGTTCCAGAATTCCAAGTCTTGAGGACATGTTTGCCAGAAGTGTGAGGAAGGAAGTCTGAAAACACAAGGATGCACGAGGTTTGGGCCCACTGTGCAGAGGCTGAATCGAGATCTCCTGCATCTGAGGTCAGGGCGAGTATCAGATGTTGCCTCAAGCTGGAGTTTGTGTCCGTGACGGCCCCTTCCTGAAGGGGGTGTAGGCGTCATGGGGCCAGGGAGGTTTCCCTACGCTGGGAGTTGTGAGCTGCTCCAAATTTCAAAGTTTCCTTCTTCAGGACAGTCGAGTACTATTGGATGGTTCCAGGATGCCCGATACAGAAAGACTCGAGAACAGGGGCCTAAGCATGGATGCCGAGAAACGCCAACTCCCCTTCCCATTGCCTGGTCGAGACAAGGCACGCTCAATCTGCGGGCTCTTGGGTGAGCTACCCAGAAGGCTGAGTTTAAATGGACTTTCCTGAGGATGAGTCATAATGTGGGTTGGTGGCCATGGAGACCTTGGAATGTGGCAGTAGCTAAGGGACTCTGCAGGATTCTCCAACCCGAAGGGTTTGACACAACTCCAACAAGGAAGCTTTCCATGTGGAGATGAGAGGTGTTTTGTCTGGTGCCTCCGGATAGACCCATATGCTGGTCTTCGAACCCAGGCCTCTGAGGAGTGATACCTGGACACCAAAGCAAGAGTTCATAATAGGGCCTAGGGGCCTGTCTGGTTCAATCTTCTGTCTCTGCGGATATCAGTCTGTGTGTCTGCATGGAGGTAGTAGTTGCTCAGCTGGTGTCATAATGCCCCTGTTTGTCCAGTGCGGCTTGCGGTAGTGGGATGTCCTTGGGGACCTTGAGGTTTCTACTATTTTGTAGAGTTGTGGCCAATGGAACGGGCAGTTTCTTAGGAGAGAGCAGGCACAGTTCTGTGGTGTGGCTCCAGAGACCCCAGCCTGGAGGCGGTGTGGGCCACGGCTGTGCAGACAGACATCCAAAAACCCAAACTCAGCTCAGGTTTGGGGCCGAGGTTATGGCAGGCCTGATCTACAGTCCGTGAGGGGAGCTCCTCTGGATATGAAAGAAGGGTGAGAGGGAGGCAGTCGCTCAGTCTTTTGTCTCTGCATATTTTGTCCACAATGGCCGTTTAATGTAGGAGTTGCCTCATGGGTCGTAGAAGTCTCCCTCTCTGGTAGTTTGTCCAGCCCCCAAGAGTTTGGGGTCATTCTGTGGGAAGGGAAGAGTCCTCTTTTCTGCTTCATGTGTCCCCACAGTAGAGGGATTCTGGAGCATAGCAGTGGGTACTGACAACTGGAATACTCGCTCTCTGGTTAAGCCTGGGGGCCTATGGATATGACAAGCCCCATATGCAGGATCTTGGTCCAGACACTGAGAGGCGTTACTTTAATACGGGACTCACGCTACAGGTCACAATGCATGTCTGTGCCCTAGGCGGCCCTCAAGCACTGGCGGGGCCTTTCCGACAATGCAGGTTTTCCCACATTGAACGTTGGACAACATGCCAACCACATTGTTTCTGGCCATGGGGAAGGAGGAATTCTAATTTCTGCATAATGTTCACCCCTGGGCAGTGATTGGAGATAAGGTCTAGGTTCTGAAGCCTCAAAACCGAGGTTGGGAAGACATGACGAACTACAGCCATAGCGGGTCCCTTGTGTCCAGGATGGAGCCAGCTGTCTAGGTGTCGTTTGGGATGTCTTGTCTCAGGCTGTGCCAGACAGGTCTTTAGTATTCAGGGTAGGCTGTATAATTGCTTTACAGTCGAGTGGCATGCATTAGATAATCATTTGGGGTTTCTTATAAGCAGCATAGGGCAAAGTTTTTCTTCTGGAGGGCAGGCAGAGTGCTGCATTGTGGCTTCGGAAATCCCAAACTGGAGGGCTTGTGGGCCAGGAGAGTGAGGACGGAAGTCTGAGAACACAAGCTAGGCTTAGGTTTCGGGAATGGACATGGCAGGCACACTCTGCAGAGCTGAATTGAGATCTCATGAGTCTGAAGTCAGGTCGAGGATCAGACTTTGGCTCAGGTTGGAGTTTCTGTCCATGTTGGCCCCTTCATGAAGGGGGGCGGGCATTATGAGGCCATGGGGGTTTTCCCACTATTAGAGTTGTGAGATGCTCCAAACCGCAAGGATTCCTTCTGTGGGACAATTAAGATTTGATGGATGGCTCCAGGACGTCTCATAAGGTATTTTTCCAGAACAGGGTTCTAAGTATGGATGCCTGGGCAGACAGCCTCAATTCCAATTGTCTCCTAGCAACAAGAAACGTTTGATCTTCTGGCTTGGGGTAGCATCAGAGGGGGTTGAGTTGGAATGGATTTTCCTGAGGATGGTCTTAAATGAGTTGAAATGGACTTTCCTGAGGATGGTCTTAATGTTGGTTTGAGTCCATTGAGACCTTGGTATGGGGCAGTGGCACCAGGGCCCTGAAGGATTCTCCTATCCAGAGGTGATAACAAAGCTCCAATGAGCATGTTTTCCATGGGGAGACGAGATTTGTCCTTATTGGTGCCTCAGGAAACCACCATTTGCTGGTATTGGAAATGAGGCCTCAGAGGAGAGATGCCTGGAAACCAAAGCAATGGATCTGATTAGGGCCTAGGGGCCAGTCCGGTTCAATATTCTTCTCTGGGGACATCTTTTGTCTGAGTGGAGGTAGTTGCTCAGCTGGTTTGAGATCACACCTGTTTGTCCTGGGCGGCCTACACTATTGGGATGGCCTCGGTAACTTTGGAGGTTTTTCATAATTTGCAAGGTTGTGGCCAATGGAATGGGAAGAATTCTCTTGAAAGGGAAGCACAGTCCTGAGGTGTGGCTCCAGGGATCCAAGTGTGGAGCGTGTGTAGTCCAGGGCTTTTTGGACAAAAGTCTGAAAACACAAACTCCACTTAGGTTTGGGTCTGTAGGTATGGCCGGCCCGATATATAGACCGTGAGGAGAACTCTTCGGGATATGAACAAAGGGCGAAAGTGAGGTACTTGCTCATGCTTATTTTTTTCTGGATATGTGTCACCGATTGCCATGGAATGTCCGGGGGTCCTCATGGGCCATCGATGAGGCTCCCTTTCTGGAGATTTGACCCAATCCCAAGAGTTTGGGGTCATTCTGTGGGAAGGGAAGAGGCCTTTCTGTTTTTTTTTTTTTTTTTTTTTTAACCTCAGGTGGACCACCAAAAGAGGGATTCCACAGCAGAGTCCTGGGGAGGGGCGACTGGACAACCAGAACTCTGGTTAACATTGGGACCTAAGAACATGGCAAGCCCCATATGTGGGCTCTTATTCCAGACACTGAGAGGCCTTCCTTGAGCATAGGGCTCACATTGAGTTTCACAATGTGTTTTTGTGCCCAAGGAGCCCCTCAAGTCAGGGCGTGGCCAAATGTACCATGCTGGTTTCTCCTACACTGAACGTTGCACAATATGGCAACCACAAGTTTTCTGGCCATGGGGAAGAAAGAGTTCTAATTTCTGCAATACTTTCACTCCTGGACTGTGAATGGATTTAAGGTCTAGGTTCTGAAGCCTGAAAACTGAGGTTGGGAAGAGATGAAGACCTAAGGCCATGGTGTGACTGATGAGCTCAGTGTTCGTCCAGCTGTTGAGTGTGGGTTGGGAGGTGCAGGCTCAGGCTGTGGCAGACTGGGAATTAGTGCCCAGGCTAGACTGTATCATTGGGGTGCAGTCGAGTTTTGTGCAGGTTGGTACTCATTTGTGGTTACTTGGTAGCCCCAGAGGGCAACGTTTTTCTTCTGGAAGGAAGACACAGTGCCACATAGTGGCTCCAGAATTCCCAAACTGGAAGGCTTGTGGGCCAGGAGTGTGAGGAAAAAATTCTGAGAACACAAGCCAGACTTAGATTTCGGGGTGAGGGGATGGCAGGAACCCTCTGCAGAGATGATTCGAGATCCCGTGTACCTGAAGGCAGAGCTAGGATCAGACGTTGGCTCAGGTTGGAGTTTCTGTCCATGACGGCCCCTTCATGAAGGGGAGGGTGTCACGAGGCCATGGAGGTTTTCCCACGATGGGAATTGTGAGATGCTCCAAACCGCAATGATTCTTCCGTGGGACAGTCGAGACCTGCTGGATGGCTCGAGGACATCCCATAAGGAAGCTATCCAGAGCAGGGTTCTAAGGATGGATGCCTGGGCAGCTTGCCTCCCATTCCAGGTGTCTCATAGCGCCAAGGCAAGTTCGATCTGCTGGATCTAGGGGAGTAACCGAGGCGGGTGTGTTGAAATGGGTGAGTTGAGGATGGGTCATAATGTGCATTTGTGTCCATGGAGACCTTGGAATGGGGTGCTTGATCCGGGGCCTTGAGGGATGTTCATAACTGGAGGTTTTGATGGAGCTCTAAAGAGTACGTTTCCTATGTAGGGAAGAGAATTGTTTTGATGAGTGCCTAAGGAATCTCCCATATGCTGGTATTGGAAACCAGGCCTCTGAGGAGAGATGCCTGGAAACAAAAGCAATGGATATGATTAGGGCCTAGGTGCCTGTCCGGTTCAATCTCTTTCCTGGGGATACGTGTCTATGGATCTGAGGGGAGGTAGTTGCTCGGCTTGTGTCAGATCGCCCCTGTTTGTCCTGGGCAGCCTATAATATTGGGAATGGCCTCGGGATTTTGGAGTTTCTCCTAATCTATAGGGTTGTGGCCAATGGAATGGGCAGAAATCCCCTGGAGAGGGCAGGCACAGTTCTGAGTTTGGCTCTAGGGGCCTAGCCTTGAGGGTGTGTGGGCCAGGCCTGTGGGGACAGAAGTCTGAAAACACAAATTCCGGTTAGGATTGGGGACATAGGTATGGCACGCCCAATCTACAGACCGTGATAACTCTTCGGGATATGAAAAAGGGTGAGTTTGAGGTGCTTGTTCAGGTTTTGTCTCTGGATTTGGGTCAACAATGTGGGTCGAATGCTGGCGTGGCCTCATTGGTTGTGGACGGCTTTCCTTCTCTGAGGATTTGACCCAATCCCAAGAGTTTGGGTACATTCTTTGGGATGGGAGGTGTCCTTTTTGTTTTTTTATTTTATTTTATGTACCTCATGTGTGCCAATAAAAGAGGGATTCCAGAGCAGAGTCCTTCCTAGGGACACCTGGATAACCCCACCTCTGTTTAAGTTTGGGGGCCTAGGGGCATGGCAAGTCCAATATGGGGGCTCTTGATTCAGACACTGTGAGGTCTTCCTTGATTACAGGGCTCATGCTGAGGGTCACAATGCCTATTTTGCCCAACAAGGCCCTCAAGCATGGGAAGGGCCTCATGGGCCACGCTGGATTCTCCTACACTGAACGTTGGAGAATATGCCAACCACAAGGTTTCCGGCCATGGCGAAGGAAGAGTTGTGATTTCTGCATCACGTTCACCCCTGGACAGTGATTGGAGTTCAGGTCTAGGTTCTGAAACCCGAAAACCGAGGTTGGGAAGAGATGAAGACCTAAGGACCTGATGGGTACAATGAGCTCAGTGTGTGGCTAGCTGTTGAGCGTAGGTCTGGAGGTGTGGGCTCATGTTGTGTCAGACAGGGCATTAGACAGGGTAGACTGTATATTTGGGGTGCAGTCGAGTGGCGTTCAGTTGATCCTCATTCGGGTTTCTAGGTAGCTCCATAAGGCAACGTTTATCTTCTGGAGGGCAGGCAGAGTGCTGCATTGTGGCCCCAGTATTGCCAAACTGTAGGGCTTTTGGGCCAGGGGTGTGAGGACGGTAGGCTGAGAACACAAGCTAGGCTTAGTTTTTGGGGTGAGGGCACAGAAGGCACACTCTGCAGAGCTGAATCAAGATCTCATGCACCTGAAGCCAGGGCGAATATCAGACGTTTGCTCAGGTTGGAGTTTCTGTCCATGATGGCCCCTTTAGAAAGTGGAGCGTCTCGGGGAGGAGTCAAGATGGCGGAGAAGTAGCAAGCTGAGACTGCTTCAGCTAGCCGGAGATCAGCTAGATAGCTTATCTAAAGATTGCAAACACCTGAAAATCCATCGGCAGATCGAAGAGAAGAAGAACAGCAATTCTGGAAACAGAAAATCAGCCACTTTCTGAAAGGTAGGACCGGCGGAGAAGTGAATCCAAAGCGACGGGAAGATAGACCCCGGGGGGAGGGGCCGGCTCCCGGCAAGCGGCGGAGCAACCGCGCACAAAATCAGGACTTTTAAAAGTCTGTTCCGCTGAGGGACATCGCTCCAGAGGCTAAACCGGGGCGAAGCCCACGCGGGGTCAGCGTGGCCTCAGGTCCCGCAGGGTCACAGAAGGATCGGGGGTGTCTGAGTGTCGCAGAGCTTGCGGGTATTGGAACGGGAAAGCCGGCTACAGAGACAGAGCCGACAGTAATCTCGCAGCTCCTTGTTACCTTGAACCTTTCGCAGGCTCGGTGAGCTCGGAGCGCGGCCGGAGGTCGGGCAGACGGGAGTAACTGGGCGCTGTTCTCTGAGGGCGCACTGAGGAGTGGGGCCCTGGGCTCTCGGCTCCTCCGGGCCGGAGACCAGGAGGCCGCCATTTGTATTCCCGTCCTCTGGAACTCTACGGAAAGCGCTCAGGGAACAAAAGCTCCTGAAAGCAAACCCGAGCGGATTACTCACCCCGGCCCCGGGTAAGGGCGGTGTAATTCCGCCTGGGGCAAAGACACTTGAGAATCACTACAACAGGCCCCTCCCCCAGAAGAACAACAAGAAATCCAGCCGAGACCAAGTTCACCTACCAAGGAGTGCGGTTTCAATACCAAGGAGAGCAGCAGAATTCCAGAGGAGGAGAAAGCCAAGCACGGAACTCATGGCTTTTTTCCTGTGATTTTTTTTAGTCTTGCAGTTAATTTAATTTTTTCTTTTTCATTTTTTTTTTTTCTCGCCTTCGGGTAAATTTTTTTTTTTTTTAACTGTTACCTTTTTCTTTTTTAACGATTTTTTACTAGTTTATCTAATATATATATATATATTTTTTTTTACATTTTTCTTAGGTGTTTTCTTTTTTTAAAATTCTTTTCTTTTCTTTTCTTTTCTTTTTTTTTTTTTCTTTTTTCTCTCTTCCTTTTTGAACCTCTTTTTATCCCCTTTCTCCCCACTCACGATTTTGGATCTCTTCTAATTTGGTTAAAGCATATTTTCCTGGGATTGTTGCCACCCTTTTAGTATTTTACTTGCCCCTTCATTTACTCTTATCTGGACAAAATGACAAGACGTAAAAATTCAACACAAAAAAAAGAACAAGAGGCAGTACCGAAGGCTAGGGACCTAATCAATACAGACATCGGTAATATGTCAGATCTAGAGTTCAGAATGACAATTCTCAAGGTTCTAGCCGGGCTCGAAAAAGGCATGGAAGATATTAGAGAAACCCTCTCGAGAGATATAAAAGCCCTCTCTGGAGAAATAAAAGAACTAAAATCTAACCAAGTTGAAATCAAAAAAGCTATTAATGAGGTGCAATCAAAAATGGAGGCTCTCACTGCTAGGATAAATGAGGCAGAAGAAAGAATTAGTGATATAGAAGACCAAATGACAGAGAATAAAGAAGCTGATCAAAAGAGGGACAAACAGCTACTGGACCACGAGGGGAGAATTCGAGAGATAAGTGACACCATAAGACGAAACAACATTAGAATAATTGGGATTCCAGAAGAAGAAGAAAGTGAGAGGGGAGCAGAAGGTATACTGGAGAGAATTATTGGGGAGAATTTCCCCAATATGGCAAAGGGAACGAGCATCAAAATTCAGGAGGTTCAGAGAATGCCCCTCAAAATCAATAAGAATAGGCCCACACCCCGTCACCTAATAGTAAAATTTACAAGTCTCAATGACAAAGAGAAAATCCTGAAAGCAGCCCGGGAAAAGAAGTCTGTAACATACAATGGTAAAAATATTAGATTGGCAGCTGACTTATCCACAGAGACCTGGCAGGCCAGAAAGAGCTGGCATGATATTTTCAGAGCACTAAACGAGAAAAAACATGCAGCCAAGAATACTATATCCAGCTAGGCTATCATTGAAAATAGAAGGAGAGATTAAAAGCTTCCAGGACAAACAACAACTGAAAGAATTTGCAAATACCAAACCAGCTCTACAGGAAATCTTGAAAGGGGTCCTCTAAGCAAAGAGAGAGCCTACAAGTGGTAGATCAGAAAGGAACAGAGACCATATACAGTAACAGTCACCTTACAGGCAATACAATGGCACTAAATTCATATCTCTCAATAGTTACCCTGAATGTGAATGGGCTAAATGCCCCTGTCAAAAGACACAGGGTATCAGAATGGATAAAAAAACAAAACCCATCTATATGTTGCCTCCAAGAAACACATTTTTAAGCCCGAAGACACCTCCAGATTTAAAGTGAGGGGGTGGAAAAGAAATTTACCATGCTAATGGACATCAGAAGAAAGCAGGAGTGGCAATCCTTATATCAGATCAATTAGATTTTAAGCCAAAGACTATAATAAGAGATGAGGAAGGACACTATATCATACTCAAAGGGTCTGTCCAACAAGAAGATTTAACAATTTTAAATATCTATGCCCCCAATGTGGGAGCAGCCAACTATATAAACCAATTAATAACAAAATCAAAGAAACACATCAACAATAATACAATGATAGTAGGGGACTTTAACACTCCCCTCACTGAAATGGACAGGTCATCCAAGCAAAAGATCAGCAAGGAAATAAAGGCCTTAAATGACACACTGGACCAGATGGACATCACAGATATATTCAGAATATTTCATCCCAAAGCAACAGAATACACATTCTTCTCTAGTGCACATGGAACATTCTCCAGAATAGATCACATCCTCGGTCCTAAATCAGGACTCAACCGGTATCAAAAGATTGGGATCATTCCCTGCATATTTTCAGACCACAATGCTCTAAAGCTAGAACTCAACCACAAAAGGAAGTTTGGAAAGAACCCAAATACATGGAGACTACACAGTATCCTTCTAAAGAATGAATGGGTCAACCGGGAAATTAAAGAAAATTGAAAAAAATCATGGAAACAAATGATAATGAAAACACAACGGTTCAAAATCTGTGGGACACAACAAAGGCAGTCCTGAGAGGAAAATATATAGCGGTACAAGCCTTTCTCAAGAAACAAGAAAGGTCTCAGGTACACAACCTAACCCTACACCTAAAGGAGCTGGAGAAAGAACAAGAAAGAAACCCTAAGCCCAGCAGGAGAAGAGAAATCATAAAGATCAGAGCAGAAATCAATGAAATAGAAACCAAAAAAACAATAGAACAAATCAACGAAACTAGGAGCTGGTTCTTTGAAAGAATTAATAAAATTGATAAACCCCTGGCCCGACTTATCAAAAAGAAAAGAGAAAGGACCCAAATAAATAAAATCATGAATGAAAGAGGAGAGATCACAACTAACACCAAAGAAATACAAACTATTATAAGAACATACTATGAGCAACTCTACGGCAATAAATTTGACAATCTGGAAGAAATGGATGCATTCCTAGAAACATATAAACTACCGCAACAGAACCAGGAAGAAATAGAAAGCCTGAACAGACCCATAACCAGTAAGGAGATTGAAACAGTCATTAACAATCTCCAAACAAACAAAAGCCCAGGGCCAGACGGCTTCCCGGGGGAATTCTACCAAACATTTAAAGAAGAACTAATTCCTATTCTCCTGAAACTGTTCCAAAAAATAGAAATGGAAGGAAAACTTCCAAACTCATTTTATGAGGCCAGCATCACCTTGATCCCAAAACCAGACAAGGATCCCACCAAAAAAGAGAGCTATAGACCGATATCCTTGATGAACACAGATGCGAAAATACTCAAGAAAATACTAGCCAATAGGATTCAACAGTACATTAAAAAGATTATTCACCACGACCAAGTGGGATTGATTCCAGGGCTGCAAGGTTGGTTCAACATCCGCAAATCAGTCAATGTGATACAACACATCAATAAAAGTAAGAACAAGAACCATATGATACTCTCAATAGATGCTGAAAAAGCATTTGACAAAGTACAACATCCCTTCCTGATCAAAACTCTTCAAAGTGTAGGGATAGAGGGCACATACCTCAATATCATCAAAGCCATCTATGAAAAACCCACCGCAAATATCATTCTCAATGGAGAAAAACTGAAAGCTTTTCCGCTAAGGTCAGGAACACGGCAGGGATGTCCATTATCACCACTGCTATTCAACATCGTACTAGAGGTCCTAGCCTCAGCAATCAGACAACAAAAGGAAATTAAAGGCATCCAAATCGGCAAAGAAGAAGTCAAATTATCACTCTTTGCAGATGATATGATACTATATGTGGAAAACCCAAAAGAATGCACTCCAAAACTGCTAGAACTTATACAGGAATTCAGTAAAGTGTCAGGATATAAAATCAATGCACAGAAATCAGTTGCATTTCTCTACACCAACAGCAAGACAGAAGAAAGAGATATTAAGGAGTCAATCCCATTTACAATTGCATCCAAAACCATAAGATACCTAGGAATAAACCTAACCAAAGAGACACAGAATCTATACTCAGAAAACTATAAAGTACTCATGAAAGAAATTGAGGAAGACACAAAGAAATGGAAAAATGTTCCATGCTCCTGGATTGGAAGAATAAATATTGTGAAAATGTCTATGCTACCTAAAGCAATCTACACATTTAATGCAATTCCTATCAAAGTACCATCCATCTTTTTCAAAGAAATGGAACAAATAATTCTAAAATTTATATGGAACCAGAAAAGACCTCGAATAGCCAAAGGGATATTGAAAAAGAAAGCCAACGTTGGTGGCATCACAATTCCGGACTTCAAGCTCTATTACAAAGCTGTCATCATCAAGACAGCATGGTACTGGCACAAAAACAGACACATAGATCAATGGAACAGAATAGAGAGCCCAGAAATAGACCCTCAAATCTATGGTCAACTAATCTTCGACAAAGCAGGAAAGAATGTCCAATGGAAAAAGACAGCCTTTTCAATAAATGGTGCTGGGGAAAATTGGACAGCCACATGCAGAAAAATGAAATTGGACCATTTCCTTACACCACACACAAAAATAGACTCAAAATGGATGAAGGACCTCAATGTACGAAAGGAATCCATCAAAATCCTTGAGAACACGGGCAGCAACCTCTTCGACCTCTGCCGCAGCAACATCTTCCTAGGAACAACGCAAAAGGCAAGGGAAGCAAGGGAAAAAATGAACTACTGGGATTTCATCAAGATCAAAAGCTTTTGCACAGCAAAGGAAACAGTTAACAAAATCAAAAGACAACTGACAGAATGGGAGAAGATATTTGCAAACGACATATCAGATAAAGGACTAGTGTCCAGAATCTATAAAGAACTTAGCAAACTCAACACCCAAAGAACAAATAATCCAATCAAGAAATGGGCAGAAGACATGAACAGACATTTCTGCAAAGAAGACATCCAGATGGCCAACAGACACATGAAAAAGTGCTCCATATCACTCGGCATCAGGGAAATACAAATCAAAACCACAATGAGATATCACCTCACACCAGTCAGAATGGCTAAAATCAACAAGTCAGGAAATGACAGATGCTGGCGAGGATGCGGAGAAAGGGGAACCCTCCTACACTGTTGGTGGGAATGCAAGCTGGTGCAGCCACTCTGGAAAACAGCATGGAGGTTCCTCAAAATGTTGAAAATAGAACTGCCCTATGACCCAGCAATTGCACTATTGGGTATTTACCCTAAAGATACAAATGTAGTGATCCAAAGGGGCACATGCACCCGAATGTTTATAGCAGCAATGTCCACAATAGCCAAACTATGGAAAGAACCTAGATGTCCATCAACAGATGAATGGATCAAGAAGATGTGGTATATATACACAATGGAATACTATGCAGCCATCAAAAGAAATGAAATCTTGCCATTTGCGACAACATGGATGGAACTAGAGCGTATCATGCTTAGCGAAATAAGTCAAGCAGAGAAAGACAACTATCATATGATCTCCCTGATATGAGGAAGTGGTGATGCAACATGGAGGCTTAAGTGGGTAGAAGAATAAATGAAACAAGATGGGATTGGGAGGGAGACAAACCATAAGTGACTCTTAATCTCACAAAACAAACTGAGGGTTGCCGGGGGGAGGGGGTTTGGGAGAAGGGGGTGGGATTATGGACATTGGGGAGGGTATGTGATTTGGTGAGTGCTGTGAAGTGTGTAAACCTGGTGATTCACAGACCTGTACCCCTGGGGATAAAAATATATGTTTATAAAAATAAAAAATTAAAAAAAAAATAAAATAAAATAAAAAAAAAAAAAAAAAAGAAAGTGGAGCGTCTCAAGAGGCCATGAAGATTTTCCCACAATGGGAGTTGTGAGATGCACCAGACTGCAAAGATTCCTTCTATGGGACACTTGAGACCTGTTGGATGGCTCTAGGATGTCCCATATGGAACGACTCCAGAGTAGGGTTCTAAGGATGGATGCCTGGGCAGCCCGCCTCCCATTCTAGTTGTCTCCTAGCAACAAGGCAGGTTTGATCTGCAGGCCCTGGGGGAGAAACCAAGGGGGATGAGTTGACATGGACTCTACTGAGGATAGATCATAATGTGGGTTTAAGTCCATGGAGACCTTGGAATGGGGCGCTCGATCCAGGGCCCTGAAAGATTCTCCTAAACAGAGGTATTTATAGAGCTCCAAAGAGTACATTTCCTATGTGGAGACGAGATTTTCCTATGAGTGCCTCAGTAATCCCCCATATGCTGGTATTGGTAACCAGGCCTCTGAGGAGAGATGCCTGGAAACAAAAGCAATGGATCTGATTAGGGCCTAAGTGCCTGTCCAGTTCAATCTTTTTCTATGGGGATATCTGTCTCTGGGTCTGAGTGGAGGTAGTTTCCTAACTTGTGAAAGATCATCCCTGTTTGTCCTGGGCAGCCAACACTATTGGGATGGCCTCGGGGAGTTTGGAGGTTTCTCCTAATCTATAGGGTTGTGGCCAATGGAAATGGCAGAATTCCCCTGGAGAAGGAAGCCACAGTCCTCAGGTGTGGCTCCAGGGGCCCCAGCTTGGATGGTGTGTGGGCCAGGACTGTGTTGACAGAAGTCTGAAAACACAAACTCAGCTTAGGTTTGGGGATGTATGTATGAAGGCTCGATCTACAGACCGTGAGAATTTTCCGGGCTATGAACCAAGGGCGAGTATGTGGCCTTTGCGCAGGCTTTTGTCTCTGGATTTTGTGCCTACGGTGGCCGTGGAATGTCGGGGTGTCCTCAAGGGCCATGGACAAGTCTTTCTCTGGTGATTTGGCCTGATCCCAAGTGGTTGGGATCATTCTGTGGATGGGAAGAGTCCTTTCTGTATTTTTTTTTACCTCAGGTGTCCCACCAAAGAGGGATTCCAGAGCAGTGCCCTGAGTAGGGGTGACTAGACATCTCTAACTCTGGTTGAGATTGGGGGACTAGGGGCTTGGCAAGCCCCATATGTGGGCTGTTGTTCCAGTCACTAAGAGGCTTTACATGAGGATAGGGCTCACGCTGAGGGTCACAATGTGTGTTTGTGCAAATTGTAGCCCTCAGGGATAGGTGGGGCCACATAGTCCATGCTGCTTGCTCCTACAATGAACGTTGGACCACATGCCAACCACAAGGTTTCTTGCCATGGCGAAGGAGAAGTTCTGATTCTTGTATCACGTTCACTCCTGAGCAGTGAGTGGAGATAAGGTCTAGGTTCTGAAGGTGAAACCTGAGGTTGGGTAGAGATGATGGCCGAAAGCCATTGTGGGTTTGATATGCTCAGTGTACGGCCAGCTGTCTGGGTGTTGGACTGGAGGTCTGCCTTCAGGCTGTGTCACACAGGGCTTTAGTGCACAGGCTAGATAGTATAATTGGGGTATGGTCGAGTGGCATGCAGGTTGTTACTCATTTGGCGTTTCTGGTTAGCCCTATAGGGCAACATTTTTCTTCTGGAGTGCAGGCAGAGTGCTGCATTGGGTCTCCAGAATTCCCAAACTGGAGGGGTGTGGCCAGGATTGTGAAGACGGAAGTCTGAGAACACAAGTTAGACTTAGGTTTCGGGGCGAGGGCACAGGAGGCACACTCTCAAGTGCTGAATCGAGATCTCGTGTTTCTGAATTCAGGGCGCGGATCAGACTTTGGCTTAGGATGGAGTTTCTGTCCATGATGGCCCATTTATGAAGGTGTGGGGCATCATGAGGAAATGGAGGTTTTCTCACAGTGGGATTGTGTGATGCTTCACACCACAAGGATTCTTTCTGCGAGACAGTCAAGACAGGTTGGTTGGATTCAAGACGTCCTATAAAGAAATTCTCCAGAGCAGGGTTCTAAGGATGGATGCCTGGGCAGCGCACCTCGCATTCCAACTGTCCCCTAGTGACAAGGCAGGTTTGATATTCTGGCTCTGGGGGAGTAATCAACGGGGCTGAGTTGAAATGTACTCTCCTGCCGAATGGTCATAATGCGGGTTTGTGTCCATGGAGACCTTGGAATAGGGCGGTGGCTCCGGTTACCTGAAGGTTTCTCCTAACTGTAGGTTTTTACAGAGATCCAAAGGATAAGTTTCCCATGTGGAGACAAGATTTGTTCTGATTGGTTTCTCTGGAATCCCCCATATGCTGGTATTGGAAAACAGGCCTCTGAGGAGAGATGCTTAGAAACAAAGCAATGGAACCAATTACGTTCTAGGGGCCTGTCCAGTTTAATACCTTTCTCTTGGGATATCTGTCTACGGGAGAGTTGAGTTGGTTGCTCAGCTTGTGACAAATCACCCCTCTTTGTACTGGGCGGCCTACACTATTGGAATGGCCTCTGGGACTTTGGAGGTTTCTCCTAGTCTGTAGGGTTGTGGCCAATGGAATGGGAAGAATTTCCTTGGAGAGGGCAGGCACAGTCCTGAGGTGTGGCTCCAGGGGCCTCAGCCTGGAGGGTGTGTGGGACAGGGATGTCAGGATAAAAGTCTGAAAACACGATTTGGGGACGTAGGTATGGCAGGCCCGATCTACAGACTATGAGGAGAATTTTTTGGGCTATGACCTAAGGGTGAGGCTTATGTCTCTGGATTTTGTGTCAATAGTGGCCGTGGAATGTCGGGCTGGCCTCATGGGCCATGGAGGAGTCTTTCTCTCTGGGGATGGCCTGATCCCAAGTGATTGGGGTCATTCTGTGGGAGGGAGGAATCCTTTCTGTGTTTACTTACCTCAAATGTCTCACCAAAGAGGGATTCCAGAGCAGAGCCCTGAGTAGGGGTGACTAGATGTCTCTACCTCTCGTTAAGATTGGGTGACTTGGGGCATGGCAGTCCCCATATGCGGGCTCATGGTCCAGCCACTGAGAGGCTTTACTTGAGGACAGGTTTCAAACTGAGGGTCCCAATGTGTGTTTGTGCCCACCGCTACTCTTAAGCATGGGCAGGGCCTCAGGGACCCTACACTACCCTCAGGGGCCCTACTACTACTCCTGTAGGCCCTACAGGGGTCCTACACTGAATTTTGGATAAGATGCCAACCATAAGATTCTGGCGAGAGGGAAGGAGGAGTTTTGATTTCTGCATCACGTTCAACCATGGGAAATGAGTAGAGATTAGGTCTAGGTTTCTGTAGCCTGAAAACCAGGTTGGAAAGATATGGCAACCTAAGGCCATGGCGGGTCAGATGTTCTAAGTGTACGGCAAGCTGTCTGGGTGTCGGTTGGGAATTCAGGCCTCAGGTTTCCTCAGACAGGGCATTAGTGCACAGGCTATATTATATAATTGGTGTACAGTGAGTGGCATGCAGGTTTATCCTAATTTGAGGTTTCTGGATAGACCCATAGGGCAACGTTTTTCTTCTAGAGGGCAGGCAGAGTCCAGAACTGTGTCATCGGAAATCCCAAAATGGAGGGCGTGTGGTCCAGGAGAGTGAGGACGGAAGTCTGAGAACACTAGCTATGCTTAGGTTTTGGGGTGAGGGCACAGCAGGTGCACTCTAAAGAGCTTAATCAAGATCTCGTGCATCTGAAGACAAGGAGAAGATCAGCCGTTGGCTCAGGTTGGAGTTTCTTTCCATGATCCGACTTCATGAAGATTGGGGGCATCATGTGACCTTTGAAGTTTTCCATGATATGAGTTGTGAGGTGGTCCAAGAACAAGGGCTCCTGGGGGACAGTCGACACCTGTTGGATAGCTCAAGGAGGTCCCATAAGGAAAGACGCAAGAGCAGGGTTCTAAGGGTTCTAAGGATCTCTAAGGAGAAATGCCTGGAAACCAAAGCAATAGATCCGATAGGTGCCTATGGGCCTGTTCGTTCCTTTTTACCCCTGGGGACATCAGTCTATGGGTCTGAGTGCAGTAGGTGTTCAGATGGGCCCAGATTGCCCCTGTTTGTCCTGGGAAGCCACAAATATTGGGATGGCCTCAGGGACGTTGGAGGTTTATCTTATTAGTAGCGTTGTGGCCATTGGAATGGGCACATACAATTCCCTTGGAGAGGGCAATCACAGTCGTCTGGTTGGCTCCAGGGGCCTGAGCCTATAGGGTGTGTAGGCCAGGGCTGTTTGGACAGTTGTCTGAAAACACAAACTCGGCTTATGTTTCGGGTCATAGGTATGGCAGGACTGATCTACAGACCATGAGGAGAACACTTCAGAATATGATAAAAGGGCGAGTGTGAGGCTCTTGCTCAAGTTTTTGTCTCTGGATATCGTGTCAATCATGGTCGTGAGATTTCCGGGTGACTTCATGGGAAATGGACGAGTCTTACTCTCTGGGGGTTGGCCCCGTCCAAAGAGTTTGAGGTCATTCTGTGGGATGGAAGAAGTCCGTTGTTCTCCTGTTGTTGATTTGTTTTGTTTTGTTTTTCAACCTCAGGTGTCCCACCAAATGAGGGATTCCAGAGTAGAGCCCTGCGGAGGGGTGAGTGGACAACCAGAAATCTGGTTAAAAATTGGGGACTAGGGACATGTCAAACCCATTATGACATCTAATGGTCCAGCACTGAGAGGACGTACTAGAGGACAGGACTCACGCTGAGGGTCAAAATGCGTGTTTATGCCCTTGTCGCACTCAAGAATGGGCGGGGCCTCAGGGTGAATGCTGGTTTCTCCTACACTGAACGTTGGACAACATGCCAACCAGAAGTTTTCTTGCCATGGGTAAGGAAGAGTTCTGATTTCTGCATCACAGTCACCCCTGGGCAGTGATTGGAGATAAGGTCTAGGTTCTGAAGACTGAAAACTGAGGTAGGGAAGAGATGATGACCTAAGGCCATGGCGGGTGATGTGCTCAGTGTGCGGTCAGATGTCTGGGTGTTGGTCACGAGGTCCGGGCTCAGGTTGTCAGACAGTGCATTAGTGCCCAGGTTAGACTATATATTTTGGGTGCATTCGAGTGCCGTTTAGGTTCTTATCTGTAGAACTCTTCAGGATATGAAGAATGAGCGAGTCTGAGGCGCATACTCAGGCTTTTGTCTCTGGATTTTGTATCAACGATGGCCATGGAATGTGGGGGAGGCCTCATGGGACATGGACGAATCTTGCTCTCTCTGGATTTGGCCCGATCCCAATTGTTTTTCGTCAATTTGTGGGATGGGAGGACTCCTATCAGGTTTGTTACCTCATGTGTCCCACCAAAAGAGTAAATCCAAAGCAGAGCCCTGGGGAAGAGTGAAGGGACAACCCGAAATATGGTTAAAAATTGGGGCCTAGGGGCATGACAAGACCAATATGCTGTCTCTACATCCAGCCACTGAGAGGCCTTACCTGAGGTTGGGCTCAGGCTGAGGGTCACAATATGTTTTTGTGACCAATGTTGCCCGGAAGCATGGAGGGGGCCTCATGGGCCACACGGCCTTCAACTACACTGAACCTTGGACAACATGTCAACCTCAAGGTTTCTTGCCATGGGTAAAGAGTTCTGATTGCTGCATCATTGTCAAACCCGGCCCGTGATTGGAGATAAGGTCTAGGTTCTGAAGCCTGAAAAACCGAGGTTGAGAAGAGCTGACAACCGAAGGCCATGACGGGTCCAATGTGCTCAGTGTGTGGCCAGCTGTCTGGGTGGGGCCTGGAGGTCCAAGCTCAGGGTGTGCCAGAAAGGGCTTTAGTGCCCAGGTCAGCCTATATATTTGTGGTACAGCCGAATGGCGTGCTGGTTGATCCTCATTTAGGTTTTCTGGGTAGCCGCAGAGGGCAAATTTTTTCTTCTGGAGGGCAGGCAGAGTGCTGCATTGTAGTTCTGGATTGCCAAACTGGAGGGTTTGTGGGCAAGTATTCTGAGGACGGAAGTCTGAGAACCCTAGCTAGGCCTAGGTTTCTGGGTGAGGATATGGCAGGCACAATCTACAGACCTGAATCAAGATCTCCTGCATCTGAAGTCAGGGCGAGGATCAGACGATCTCTCAGGTTGGACATTCTGTCCCTGATTGCCCCTTTTTGAAGGTGGGAGTGCATCACGAGGCCATGGGGGTTTTCCCACGTTGGGAGTTGTGAGAAGCTCCCAACTGCAAAGATTCTTCTGCAACAATTGAGACCTGTTGGTTGGCTCCAGGACAACGATTCCGAGCAGGGTTCTAAGGATGGATGGCTGGGTAGACCACCTCACTTTCGAATTGTCTCCAAGCAACAAGACAGGTTAGATCTTCTGGATCTGGGGGAGCAACCGAGGAGGCTGAGTTGAAATGGACTCTCCCGTGGATGTGTCCTAATATGATTGTGTGTCTATGGAGACCTTGGAATGAAGCTGTGGCACTGGGGCCCTGAAGGGTTCTCCTAAAGAGAGGCTTTCACACAGCTCCATCGTGCATGTTTCCTATGTGTAGATGAGATTTGTTCTGATGGGTGAGTCAAGAAACAGCCATATGCTGTTATTGAAGTCCAGTCCTCTGAGGAGGATGCCTGGAAACCAAAGCAATGGATCCGATATGTGCCTAGGGGCCTGTTCGTTCCTTTTTACCTCTGGGGACATCAGTCTACGGGTCTGAGTGCCGGTAGGTGCTCCGATGGGCCCAGATTGCCCCTGTTTGTCCTGGGAGGTCACAAATATTGGGATGGCCTCAGGGACTTTGGAGGTTTATCCTCGTAGTAGGGTTGTGGCCATTGGAATGGAGACATACAATTCCCTTGGAGAGGGCAAGCACAGTCGTCTGTTTTGGCTCCAGGGGTCTGAGCCTGTAGGGTGTGTAGGCCATAGCTGTTGGGACAGTTGTCTGAAAACACAAACTCGGCTTATGTTTCAGGTCATAGGTATGGCAGGACTGATCTACAGACCACGAGGAGAACACTTTGGGATCTGAAAAATGGGCGAGTGTGAGGCTCTTGCTCACGTTTTGTCTCTAGATATTGTGTCACTCATGGTATTGAAATTTCCCGGTGACTTCATGGGAAATGGACGAGTCTTACTCTCTGGGGGTTTGGCCCCGTCCAAGGAGTTTGGGGTCACTCTGTGCGATGGAAGAAGTCCGGTTTTTTTGTTGTTGTTGTTGTTGTTGATTTTTTTTTTTGTTTTGTTTTTCAAACACCACCAAATGAGGGATTCCATAGTAGAGCCCTGGGGAGTGGCGATTGGACAACCAGAAATCTGGTTAAAAATTGGGGCCTAGGGACATGTCAAGCCATTATGGCATCTAATGGTCTAGCCACTGAGAGGACGTACTAGAGGACAGGACAAACGCTGAGGGTCAAAATGCGTGTTTATGCCCTTGTTGCACTTAAGAATGTGCAGGGCCTCAGGGTGAATGCCGGTTTCCCCTACACTGAACGTTGGACAATATGCCAACCACAAGTTTTCTTGCCTTGGGTAAGCAGGAGTTCTGATTTCTGCATCACACTCACCCCTGGGCAGTGATTGGAGATAAGGTCTAGGTTCTGAAGGCTGAAAACTGAGGTAGGGAAGAGATGATGACCTAAGGCCACGGCGGGTCTTATGGCCTCAGGGTGTGGTCAGCTGTCTGGGTGTTACTCAGGAGGTCCCGGCTCAGGGTGTATCAGACAGTGCATTACTGCCCAGGTTAGACTATATAATTTGGGTACATTCGAGTGCCGTGTAGGTTTATTCTCATTTAATGTGCCCGGGCAGCTCATTTGGGAATATTTTGTTTCTCAAGGGCAGGCAGAGTGCTGTAATGATGGTCCGGAATTGCCAAACTTGTGGGCTTCGGGGCCAGGAGTGTGAGGACGGAAGTCTGAGAACACAAGCTAGACTTGGGATTCAGGGCGAGGGCACGGCATGTACCTCCTGAAGATCTGAAGCAATATCTCATGCATCGGAAGTCAGAGCGAATATCAGACGTAGGCTCAGCTTGGATTTTCTGTTCATGACGGCCCCTTCATGAAGGGAGCCGAATCTCGAGGCCGTGGAGGTTTTCCCACGTTGGGAGTGGTGGGATGCCCCCTCCTAGGATTCCTTCTGCGTGAAAATTGAGACCTGTTGGACAGCTCCAGGACATCCCATATGGATGAGTCCAGACCAACGTTCAAGGATGGATGCCTGGGAAGCCCGCCTCACATTCCAATTGTCTCCTAGCGACAAGACAGTTTAGATCTGATGGCTCTGCGGGAGCAACCAGGGTGGCTGAGTTGAAATGGACTTTCCTGAGGAGGGACTAATGTGTGTGTGTGTCCATGAGGGCCGTGGAATGGGGCGGTGGCACCGGGACCCTGAAGTATTCTCCTAAGCTTTTGACATAGCTCCCATGCACAAGTTTCCTTGTGGAGTCGAGTTTGGTTCAGATGGGTGCCTCAGGAAAACCCCAATGCTGGTATTGGAAACCAGGGTTTTGAGGAGACATGCCTGTAAACCAAAGCAATGGATCCGATTTTGGCCTAGGGTCCTGTCTGGTTCAATCTTCTTCTTTGGGGACATCCATCTAGGGTATGAGTGGAGGTACATGCCTAGCTGGTGTCAGACTGACCTTTTTTGTCCTGGGCGACCTATACTATTGGGATGTCCTCTGGGACTTTGGAGGGTTCTCCTAACTTGTACAATTTTGGACAATGGATTGGGCAGAATTCCCATGGATTGGGTAGGCACAGTCCTAATGTGTGGCTCCAGGGTCCCCAGCCTGGATGGTGTGTGGCCCAGGACTTTGAGGACAGAAGTCTGAAAACACAAACTCAGCTTATGTTTGGGGACGTACTTATAGCAGGCCCGATCTACAAACCATGAGAAGACATCTTCAGGATATGAAGAAAGTGCGAGTCTGAGGCGCTTGCTCAGGCTTTTGTCTCTGGATTTTCTTTCAGCGATGGCCGTGGAATATCGAGGAGGCCTCATGGGCCATGGACGAATCTTGCTCTCTGTGGATTTGGCCCGATCCCAATTGTTTTTCGTCAATCTGTTGGCTGGAGGACTCCTTTCAGGGTTGTTACATCAGGTGTCCCACCAAAAGAGGAATTCGAAAGCAGAGCCCTGGGGAAGAATGAAAGGACAACCTGAACTATGGTTAAAAATTGGGGCCTAGGGGCATGGCTAGCCCGATATGCTGTCTCTTCATCCAGCCACTGAGAGGCCTTTCCTGAGGACTGTGCTAAGTCTGTGGGTCACAATGTGAGTTTGTCACCTATGTGGCCCACGAGCAATGGCGGGGCCTCATCGGACAAACAGGTTTCCAATACACTGAACGTTGGACAACAAGCCAACCACAAGGTTCTTGCCATTGGGAAGGAGTTCTAATTTCTGCATCATTTTCAAACCTGAGCAGTGATTGGAGATAAGGTCTAGGATCTGAATCCTGAAAACCGATGTTGGGTAGGATAACGACCTAAGGCAATGGCTGGTCCTATGTGCTCAGTGAGCTGCAAGGTGTCTGGGTGGGGCCAGGAGGTCCAGGCTCAGGCTCTGTCAAAAAGGGCATTATTGCCCAGGTCAGCCTATTTATTTTGGGTACAGCCAATTGGCGTGCAGGTTGATCTTCATTTGTGGTTTCTGGGTAGCCCTAGAGGGCAATGTTTTTCTTCTGGAGGGAAAGCAGAGTGCGGCATTGTAATTCTGGATTGCCAAACTGGAGGGCTTGTGGGCCATTAGTCTGAGGATGGAAGTCTGAAGACACAAGCTAGGCTTAGGTTTCTGGGTGAGGACATGGCAGGCACAATATATAGACCTGAATCGAGATCTCGTGCATCTGTAGTCAGGGTGAGGATCAGACGATCTCTCAGGTTGGACATTCTGTCCCTGATGGCCTCTTCATGAAGGGGGGGTAGTACGAGGCCATGGGGGTTTCTCACGATGGGAGTTGTGAGAAGCTCCAAACTGCAAAGATTCTTCTGCAGGACAATTGAGACCTGTTGGTTGGCTCCAGGAGAACATTTTCGAGCAGGGTTCTATGGATGGATGGATGGGTAGCCCACCTCGCATTCCAATTGTCTCCAAGCAACAAGACAGGTTAGATCTGCTGGATCTGGGGGAGCAATCGAGGAGGCTGAATTGAAATGGACTCTCCCGTGGATGTGTCCTAATATGATTTTGTGTCTATGGAGACCTTGGAATGAAGCGGTGGCACTGGGGCCCTGAAGGGTTCTCCTAAAGAGAGGCTTTCACATAGCTCCATCGTGCAAGGTTCCCATGTGTAGATGAGATTTGTTCTGATGGGTTAGTCAAGAAACAGCCATATGCTGGTACTGAAATCCAGGCCTCTGAGGAGAGATGCCTGGAAACCAAAGCAATGGATCCGATTAGGGCCTAGGGGCCTGTTCGTTCCTTTTTACCTCTGGGGATATCAGTCTACAAGTCTGAGTGCAGGTAGGATCTCAGATGGGCTCAGATTGCTACAGTTTGTCCTGGGAAGCCACCACTATTGGGATGGCCTCAGGGACTTTGGAGGTTTATCCTATTAGTCGCGTTGTGGCCATTGAAATGGGCACACAGAATTCCCTTGGAGAGGGCAAGTACAGTCCTCAGCTTGGCTCCAGGGGCCTAAGCCTTTAGGCTGTGTAGGCCAGGGCTGTTTGGACAGTTGTCTGAAAACACAAACTCGGCTTATGTTTCGGGTCATAGGTATGGCAGGACTGATCTACAGACCATGAGGAGAACTCTTTGGGATATGAAAAAAGGGCGAGGGTGAGGCTCTTGCTCAAGTTTATTTTTTCTCTGGATATCGTGTCACTCATGGTCGTGAAATTTCCGGGTGACTTCATGGGAAATGGACGAGTCTTACTCTCTGGGGGTTGGCCCCGTCCAAAGAGTTTGGGGTCATTCTGTGGGATGGAAGAAGTCCGTTGTTCTGTTGTTATTGATTTGTTTTGTTTTGTTTTTCAACCTCAGGTGTCCCTCAAATGAGGGATTCCAGAATAGAGCCATGGGGAGGGGCGACTGGACAACCAGAAATCTGGTTAAAAATTGGGACCTAGGGATATGTCAAGCCCATTATGACATCTAATGGTCAAGCCACTGAGAGGACGTACTAGAGGACAGGACTCACGCTGAGGGTCACAATGCGTGTTTATGCCCTCGTCGCACTCAAGACCTTATCTCCAATCACGGCCCGGGTTTGATAATGATGCAGAAATAAGAACTCTTTCCCCAAGGCAAGAAACCTTGTTGTTGGCATGTTGTCCAAGGTTCAGTGTACTTGAAACCAGTGTGGCCCATGAGGCCCCTCCCATGCTTTGGGGCCACATTGGTCACAAACACACATTGTGACCTTCAGCCTGAGCCCAGTCCTCAGGTAAGGTCTTCAGTGGCTGGATGAAGAGACAGCATATTGGGCTTGCCATGCCCCTAGGCCCCAATTTTTAACCATAGTTCGGGTTGTCCCTTCACTCTTCCCCAGGGCTCTGCTTTGGAATTCCTCTTTTGATGGGACACCTGATGTAACAACCCTGAAAGGAGTCCTCCATCCAACAGATTGACGAAAAACAATTGGGATCGGGCCAAATCCACAGAGAGCAAGATTCGTCCATGGCCCATGAGGACTCCTCGACATTCCACGGCCATCGCTGAACAAAATCCAGAGACAAAAGTGAGCAAGCGCCTCAGACTCGCAATTTCTTCATACCCTGATGATGTCTTCTCATGGTTTGTAGATCGGGCCTGCCATACCTACGTCCCCAAACATAAGCTGAGTTTGTGTTTTCAGACTTCTGTCCTCAAAGTCCTGGGCCACACACCATCCAGGCTGGGGACCCTGGAGTCACACAATAGGTCTGTGCCTACCCAATCCATGGAAATTCTGCCCATTCCATTGTCCAAAATCGTACAAAATAGGAGAACCCTCCAAAGTCCCTGAGGCCATCCCAATAGTATAGGTCGCCCGGGACTAAAAAGTTCAGTCTGACACCAGCTGAGCATCTACCTCCGCTCATACCCTTGATGGATGTCCCCAGAGAAGAAGATTGAACAGGACAGGACCCAAGGCCAAAATCGGATTCATAGCTTGGGTTTACAGGCATGTCTCCTCAAAACCCTGTTTTCCAATAACAGCATTGGGGTTTTCCTGAGGCACCCATCAGAACCAAACTCGTCTCCACAAGGAAACTTGTGCATGGGAGCTATGTCAAAAGCTGAGGAGAATACTTCAGGGTACCGGTGCCACCGCCCCATTCCAAGGCCCTCATGGACACAAACACACATTAGACCCATCCTCAGGAAAGTTCATTTCAACACAGCCACCCCGTTTGCTCCCGCAGAGCCATCAGATCTAAACTGTCTTGTCCCTAGGAGACAATTGGAATGCGAGGCGGGCTTCCAAGGTCAGGACTCATCCATATGGGATGTCCTGGAGCTGTCCAACAGGTCTCAATTTTCACGCAGAAGGAATACTTGGAGGGGGCATCCCACCACTCCCAACGTGCGAAAACCTCCACGCTCGAGAATCCGCTCCCTTCATGAAGGGGCCGTCATGAACAGAAAATCCAAGCTGAGCCAACGTCTGATCCTTGCTCTGACTTCAGAAGCATGACATATTGCTTCAGATCTTCAGGGGGTACATGCCGTGCCCTCGCCCTGAAACCCAAGTCTAGCTTGTGTTCTCAGACTTCCATCCTCACACTCCTGGCCCCGAAGCCTACACGTTTGGCAATTCCGGACCATCATTGCAGCACTCTGCCTGCCCTCTAGAAAAAATATATTGCCTAATGTGCTGCCCGGGCACATTAAATGAGAATAAACGTACACGGCACTCGAATGTACCCAAATTATATAGTCTAACCTGGGCAGTAATGCACTGTCTGACACAACCTGAGCCAGGACCTCCTGAGCAACACCCAGACAGCTGACCGCACACCGAGCACATCAGACCCGCCATGGCCTTAGGTCATCATCTCTTCCCTACCTCAGTTTTCAGGCTTCAGAACCTAGACCTTATCTCCAATAACTGCCCAGGGGTGACTGTGATGCAGAAATAAGAACTCCTGCTTACCCAAGGGAAGAAACCTTGTGGTTGCCTTGTTGTCCTACGTTCAGTGTAGGAGAAACCAGCATTCACCCTGAGGTCACGCCCATTCTTTAGTGCAACGAGGGCATAAACACTCATTGTGACCCTCAGCGTGAGTCCTGTCCTCTAGTACGTCCTCTCAGTGGCTGGACCATTAGATTTCATAATGGGCTTGATATGTCCCTAGCCCCCAATTTTTAACCAGATTTCTGGTTGTCCAGTCACAACTCCCCAGAGCTGTACTCTGGTATCCCTCATTTGGTAGAACACCTGAGGTTGAAAAACAAAACAAATCAAATCAACAACAACAAAAAAACCGGACTACTTCCATCCCAGAGTGACCCCAAACTCCTTGGACGGGGCCAAACCCCAGAGAGTAAGACTCGTCCATTTCCTATGAAGTCACCCGGAAATTTCACGATCATGAGTGACACAATATCTAGAGACATAAACGTGAGCAAGAGCCTCACACTCGCCCATTTTTCATATCCAAAAGTGTTCTCCTCATGGTCTGAAAATCAGTCCTGCCATACCTATGACCTGAAACATAAGCCGAGTTTGTGTATTCAGACAACTGTCCCAAAAGCTCTAGCCTACACACCCTACAGGCTCAGGCCCCTGAGGCCAAACCTGAAGACTGTGCTTGCCCTTTCCAAGGGAATTCTGTGTGCCCATTCCAATGGCCACAACCCTACTTAGAGGATAAACCGCCAAAATACCTGATGCCATCCCAATAATGGTGGCTTCCCTGGACAAACAGGGGCAATCTGGGCCCATCTGAGCACCTACCCGCACTCAGACCCGTAGACTGATATCCCTAGAGGTAATAAGGAACGAACAGGCCCCTAGGCACCTATCGGATCCATTGCTTTGGTTTCGAGGCATCTCTCCTCAGAGGCCTGGATTTCAATAATAGCATATGGCTGTTTCTTGACTCACCCGTCAGAACAAATCTCATCTACACATGGGAAACTTGCACGATAGAGCTGTGTGAAAGCCTCTCTTTAGGAGAACCCTTCAGAGCCCCAGTGCCACCACTTCATTCCAAGGTCTCCATAGACACAAAATCATATTAGGACACATCCACGGGAGAGTCTATTTCAACTCAGCCTCCTCGGTTGCTCCCCCAGATCCAGCAGATCTAACCTGTCTTGTTGCTTGGAGACAATTGGAATGCGAGGTGGGCTACCCATCCATCCATCCATAGAACCCTGCTCGAAAATGTTCTCCTGGAGCCAACCAACAGGTCTCAATTGTCCTGCAGAAGAGTCTTTGCAGTTGGTAGCTTCTCACAACTCCCCTCGTGGGAAAACCCCCATGGCCTCGTGACCCAAACCCTTTCAAAAAGGGGCCATCAGGGACAGAATGTCCGACCTGAGCGATCGTCTGATCCTCGCCCTGACTTCAGATGCAGGAGATCTTGATTCAGGTCTCGAGATTGTGCCTGCCATAACCTCACCCAGAAACCTAGGCCTAGCTTGGGTTGTCAGACTTCCTTCCTCAGACTGCTGGCCCACAAGCCCTCCAGTTTGGCAATCCAGAACTACAATGCAGCTATCTGCCTTCCCTCCAGAAGAAAAAAATTGCCCACTGGGGTTACCCAGAAACCCCCAATGAAGATTAACATGCACGGCATTCGGCTGTACCCCAAATATATAGGCTAACCTGGGCACTAATGCCCTTTCTGACACAGCCTGAGCCAGGACCTCCTGGCCCCACCCAGACAGCTGGCCGCACACTGAGCACATCGGACCCGCCATGGCCTTAGGTCGTCATCTCTTCACAACCTCGGTTTTCAGGCTTCAGAAGCTAGACCATATCTCCAATCACTGCCCGGGTTTGAAAATGATTCAGAAATCAGAACTCTTTCCCATGGCCAGAAACCTTGTTGGTGGCTTATTGTCCAAGTATCAGTGTAGTTGAAACCAGTGTGGTCCATGAGGCCCCGCCCATGTTTGCGGACCACATTGGTCACAAACACACATTGTGACTCTCAGCCTGAGCCCAGTCCTCAGTTAAGGCCTCTCAGTGGCTGGATGGAGAGATAGCATATTGGGCTTGCCATGCCTCTCGGACCCAATTTTTAAACATAGTTCTGGTTGTCCCTTCACTCTTCCCCAGGACTCTGCTTTGGAATTCCTCTTTTGGTGGGACCCCTGAGGTAACAAACCTGAAAGGAGTCCTCCCATCCCACAGATTGACGAAAAACAATTGGGATCGGGCCAAATCCAGAGAGAGCAAGATTCGTCCATGTCCCATGAGGCCTCCCCAACATTCCACGGCCATCGCTGATACAAAATCCAGAGACAAAAGCCTGAGCACGCGCCTTAGACTCGCTCATTCTTCATATCCTGAAGAGTTCTTCAGATAAGAACATACACGGCACTAGAATGAACCAAAAATATATAGTCTACCCTGGGCACTAATGCACTGTCTGACAACCTGAGCCCGGACCTCGTGATTAAACACCCAGACAGCTGACCGCACCCTGAGCACTTCCGACCCGCCATGGCCTTAGGTCATCTTCTCTTCCGTACCTCAGTTTTTCAGGCTTCAGAACCTAGACCTTATCTCCAATCCCTGCCCAGGGGTGTCTGTGATGCAGAAATCAGAACTCTTCCTTACGCATGACAAGAAACCTTGTGGTTGGGCGCCTGGGTGGCTCAGTGGGTTAAGCCGCTGCCTTCGGCTCAGGTCATGATCTCAGGGTCCTGGGATCGAGTCCCGCATCAGGCTCTCTGCTCAGCGGGGAGCCTGCTTCCTCCTCTCTCTCTCTGCCTGCCTCTCTGCCTACTTGTGATTTCTCTCTGTCAAATAAATAAATAAAATCTTTAAAAAAAAAAAAAAAGAAAAGAAACCTTGTGGTTGGCATGTTGTCCAACGTTCAGTGTAGGAGAAAACATCATTCACACTCAGGTCCCGCCCATTATTGAGGGCGAAGAGGGCATAAACACGCATTATGACCATCAGCATGAATCCTGTCTTCTAGTACGTCCTCTCAGTGGCTGGACCATTATATGTCATAATTGGCTACATTTCCTTAGGCCCCAATTTTTAACCAGATTTCTGGTGGTCCAGTCTCCACTCCCCAGGGCTATACTCTGGAATCCTCCATTTGGTGGTACACCTGAGGTTAAAAAACAAAACAAAACAAATAATAAAACAACAACAGAACAACGGACTTCTTCCATCCCACAAAATGATCACAAACTGTTTGACGGGGCCAAACCCCCAGAGAGTAAGACTCGTCCATTTGCCATGAAGTCATCGGGAAATTTCACGACCATCAGTGACACGATATCCAGAGAAAAAAAACTTGAGCAAGAGCCTCACACTCGCCCTTTTTTCATATCCCGAAGAGTACTCCTCATGGTCAGTAGATCAGTCCTGCCATACCTATGACCGAAACATAAGCCGAGTTTGTGTTTTCAGACAACTGTCCAAACAGCCCTGGCCTACACACCCTACAGGCTCAGGCCCCTGGAGCCAAACCTGACGACTGTGCTTGCCCTCTCCAAGGGAATGGTGAGTGCCCATTCCAATGACAACAAACCTACTAATAGGATCAACCTCCAAAGTCCCTGAGGCCATCCCAATATTTGTGGCTTCCCAGGACAAACAGGGGCAATCTGGGCCCATCTGAGCACCTACCCGCACTCAGACCCGTAGACTGATATCCCAGAGTTAAAAAGGAACGAACAGGCCCCTAGGCACGTATCGGATCCATTGATTTGGCTTCCAGGCATCTCTCCTCAGAGGCCTGGATTTCAATAACAGCATATGGCTCTTTCTAGACTCACCCATCAGAACAAATATCATCAACACATGGGAAACTTGCACGATGGAGCTGTGTGAAAGCCTCTCTTTAGGAGAACCCTTCAGGGCCCCAGTGCCACCGCTTCATTCCAAGGTCTCCATAGACACAAAATCATATTAGGACACATCCACGGGAGAGTCCATTTCAACTCAGCCTCCTCGGTTGCTCCCCAAGATCCAGCAGATCTAACCTGTCTTGTTGCTTGGAGACAATTCAAATGCGAGGTGTGCTACCCAGCCATTCATCCTTAGAACCCTGCTCAGAATCATTGTCCTGGAGCCAACCAACAGGTCTCAATTGTCCTGCAGAAGAATCTTTGCAATTGGGAGCTTCTCACAACTCCCATTGTGGGAAAACCCCCATGGCCTCGTGATCCACCCCCCCTTCAAGAAGGGGCCATCAGGGACAGAATGTCCAACCTGAGCGATCGTCTGATCCTCGTCCTGACTGCAGATGCACGAAATCTCGATTCAGGTCTGTAGATTGTGCCTTCCATATCCTCACCCAGAAACCTAGGCCTAGCTTGGGTTCTCAGACTTCCGTCCTCAGACTACTGGCCCACAAGCCCTCCATTTTGGCAATCCAGAACTACAATGCAGCACTCTGCCTGCCCTCCAGAAGAAAAACATTGCCCTCTGGGGATACCCAGAAACCCCAAATGAGGATCAACCTGCACGCCATTCTGCTCTACCCCAAATATATAGGCTGACCTGGGCACTAAAGCCCTTTCTGACACAGCCAGTGGATGGACCTCCTGTCCCCACCCAGACAGCTGGCCGCACACTGAGTACAACGGACCCGCCATGGCCTTAGGACGTCATCTCATCTCAACCTCGGTTTTCAGGCTTCAGAACCTAGACCTTATTTCCAATCACGGCCCGGGTTTGAAAATGATGCAGAAATCAGTACTCTTTCCCCATGGCAAGAAACCTTGTGGTTGGCATGTTGTCCAAGGGTCACTGTAGTTGAAACCAGTGTGGCCCATGAGGCCCCACCCATGCTTGCGGGCCACATTGGTCATATAAACACACATTGTGACCATCAGCCTGAGCCCAGTCCTGAGGTAAGGCCTCTCAGTGGCTGGATGGAGAGACAGCATATTGGGCTTGCCATGCCTCTAGGCCCCAATTTTTTTTATCCGTAGTTCGGGTTGTCCCTTCACTCTTCCCCAGGGCTCTGCTTTGGAATTCCTCTTTTGGTGGAACACCTGAGGTAACTAACCTGACAGGAGTCCTCCCATCAAACAGATTGATGAAAAACAATTGGGAATGGGCCATGTCCACATAGAGCAAGATTCGTCCATGGCCCATGAGGTGTCCCCCAACATTCCACGGCCATCGCTGATACAAAATCCAAGACAAAAGGCTGAGAACGCGCCTCATAATAGCTCATTCTTCATATCCTGAAGATTCTTCAGATAAGAACCTACACGGCACACGAATGCACCCAAAATATATAGTGTAACCTGGGCACTAATGCACTGTCTGACAACCTGAGCCCGGAACTCGAACCAAAAACCCAGACAGCTGACCACCACACACTGAGCACATCTGACCCGCCATGGCCTTAGGTCATCATCTCTTCCCTACATCAATTTTCAGGCTTCAGAACCTAGACCTTATCTCCAATCACTGCCCAGGGGTGAGTGTGATGCAGAAATCAGAACTCTTCCTTACCCATGGCAAGAAACCTTGTGGTTGGCATGTTGCCCAAAGTTCATTGTAGGAGAAACCAGCATTCAGCCTGAGGCCCCACCATTCTTGAGTGCGACGAGGGCATATACACGCATTGTGACCCTCAGCGTGAGTCCTGTCCTCTAGTACGTCCTCTCAGTGGCTGAACCATTAGATGTCATTATGGGGTTGACAAGACCCTAGGCCCCAATTTTTAACCAGATTTCTGGATGTCCATCGCCCCTACCAAGGGCTCTACTCTGGAATCCCTCATTTGGTGGGACACCTGATGTTGCAAAAAACAAAACAAAACAAATCAACAACAACAGAACAACGGACTTCTTCCATCCCACAGAATGATCCCAAACTCTTTGGACGGGGCCAAAACACCCAGATAGTAAGACTCGTCCATTTCCCAAGAAGTCACCCGGAAATTCACACACCATGTGTGACACGATATCCAGAGACAAAAACTTGAGCAAGAGCCACACACTCGCCCTTTTTTCATATTCCGAAGAGTTCACCTCATGATCTGTAGATCAGTCTTGCTACCTATGACCCGAAACATAAGCCGAGTTTGTGTTTTCAGACAACTGTCCAAACAGCCCTGGCCTACACACCCTACAGGCTCAGGCCCCTGGAGCCAAACTTGACGACTGTGCTTGCCCTCTGCAAGGGAATTGTGTGTGCCCATTCCAATGACCACAACCCTACTAATAGGATCAACCTCCAAAGTCCCTGAGGCCATCCCGTATTTGTGGCTTCCCAGGACAAACAGGCACAATCTGGGCCCATCTGAGCACCTACCGGCACTCAGACCCGTAGACTGATGTCCCCAGAGGTAAAAAGGAACGAACAGGCCCCTAGGCACATATCGGATCCATTGCTTTGGTTTCAAGGCATCTCTCCTCAGAGGCCTGGATTTCAATAACAGCATATGGCTGTTTCTTGACTCACCCATCAGAACAAATCTCATCTACACATGGGAAACTTGCACGACGTAGCTGTGTGAAAGCCTCTCTTTAGGAGAACCCTTCAGGGCCCCAGTGCCACCGCTTCATTCCAAGGTCTTCATAGACACAAAATCATATTAGGACACATCCACGGGAGAGTCCATTTCAACTCAGCCTCCTCGGTTGCTCCCCCAGATCCAGCAGATCTAACCTGTCTTGTTGCTTGGAGACAATTAGAATGCGAGGTGGGCTACCCAGCCATCCATCCTCAGAACCCTGCTCAGAATCGTTGTCCTGGAGCCAACCAACAGGTCTCATTTGTCCTGCAGAAGAATCTTTGCATTTAGGAGCTTCTCACAACTCACATCGTGGGAAAACCCCCATGGCCTCGTGATCCATCCCCCCTTCAAGAAGGGGCCATCAGGGACAGGAATGTCCAACCTGAGCAATCCTCTGATCCTCGCCCTGACTGCAGATGCACGAGTTCTCGATTCAGGTTGTAGATTGTGCCTTCCATATCCTCACCCAGAAAGCTAGGCCTAGCTTGGGTTCTCAGACTTCCGTCCTCACACTACTGGCCCACACGCCCTCCAGTTTGGCAATCCAGAACTACAATGCAGCACTCTGCCTGCCCTCCAGAAGAAACATATTGCCCTCTGGGGCTACCCAGAAACCCCAAATGAGGATCAACCTACACGCCATTCTGCTATACCCCAAATATATAGGCTGACCTGGTCACTAATGCCCTTTCTGAAACAGCCAGAGCCTGGACCTCTTGCCCCCCCCCCCAGACAGCTGGCCACACCCTGAGCACATCGGACCTGCCATGGCCTTAGTTCGTCATCTCTTCTCAACCTCGGTTTTCTGGCTTCAGAACCTAGACCTTATCTCCAATCACGGCCCGGGTTTGAAAATGATGCAGAAATCAGAACTCTTTCCCCATGGCAAGAAACCTTGTGGATGGCATGTTTTCCAAGATTCAGTGTAGTGGAAACCAGTGTGGCCCATGGGGCCCCAACCATGCTTGCGGGCCACATTGGTCACAAACACACATTGTGACACCTCAGCCTGACCCCAGTCCTCAGGTAAGACCTCTAGGTGGCTGTATGGAGAGACAGCATATTGGGCTTGCCATGCCTCTAGGCCCCAATTTTTAACCGTAGTTCAGGTTGTCCCTTCACTCTTCCCCAGGGCTCTGCTTTGGAATTCCTCTTTTCGTGGGACACCTGATGTAACAAACCTGAAAGGAGTCCTCCCATCCCACAGATTGACGAAAAACAATTGGGATTGGGCCAAATCCACAGAGAGCAAGATTCGTCCATGGCCCATAAGGCCTCCCCAACATTCCAAGGCCATCGGTGATACAAAATCCAGAGACAAAAGCCTGAGCACGCGGCTCAGAATCACTCATTCTTAATATCCTGAAGAGTTTTCAGATAAGAACCTACACGGCATTCGAATGCACCCAAAATATATAGTCTAACCTGGGAACTAATGCACTGCCTGCAATCTGAGCCCGGACCTCTTGACCAACACACAGACAGCTGACTACACACTGAGCACATCAGACCCGCCATGGCCTTAGGTCATCATCTCTTCCCTACCTCAGTTTTCAGGCTTCAGAACCTAGACCAGATCTCCATCACTGCCCAGGGGTGACTGTGATGCAGAAATCAGAACTCTTCCTTACCCATGGCAAGAAAACTTGTGTTTGGCATGTTGTCCAACGTTCAATGTAGGAGAAACCAGCATTCACCCTGAGGCCTCGCCCATTCTTGAGTGCGACGAGGGCATAAACACGCATTGTGACCCTCAGCGTGAGTCCTGTCCTCTAGTATGACCTCTCAGTGGCTGGACCATTAGATGTCATAATGGACTTGACATGTCCCTAGGCCCCAATTTTTAACTAGATTTCTGGTTGTCCAGTCGCCCCTCTCAGGGCTCTACTCTGGAATCCCTCATTTGTTGGGGCATCTGAGGTTGAAAAACAAAACAAAACAAATCAACAACAACAGAACAACGGACTTCTAGCATCCCACAGAATGACCCCAAAATCATTGGACGGGGTCAAAACCCCAGAGAGTAAGACTCGTCCATTTCCCATGAAGTCACCCGGAAATTTCACGACCATGAGTGACACGATATCCAGAGACAAAAACTTGAGCAAGATCCTCACACTCGCCCTTTTTTCATATCCTGAAGAGTTCTCCTCATGGTCTGTAGATCAGTCCTGCCATACCTATTACCCGAAACATAAGCCGAGTTTGTGTTTTCAGACTACTGTCCAAAGCGTTGGCCTACACACCCTACAGGCTCAGGCCCCTGGTGCCAAACATGAAGACTCTGCTTGCCCTCTCCAAGGGAATTGTATGTGCCCATTCCAATGGCCACAACCCTACTAATAGGATAAACCTCCAAAGTCCCGGAAGCCATCCCAATATTTGTGGCTTCCCAGGACAAACAGGGGCAATCTGGGCCCATCTGAGCACCTACCGGCACTCAGACCTGTAGACTGATGTCCCCAGAGGTAAAAAGGAACGAACAGGCCCATAGGCACCTATCGGATCTATTGCTTTGGTTTCCAGGTATCTCTCCTTAGAGATCCTTAGAACCCTTAGAACCCTCGGCACTCAGACCCGTAGACTGATGTCCCCAGAGAGAAAAAGGAACGCACAGGCCCATAGGCACCTATCGGATCTATTGCTTTGGTTTCCAGGCATCTCTCCTTAGAGATCCTTAGAACCCTTAGAACCCTGCTTTTGCGTCTTTCCTTATGGGACATCCTTGAGCCATCCAACAGGTGTCGAATGTCCCACAGGAGTCCTTGTTCATGGACCACCTCACAACTCATATCATGGAAAGCTTCCAAGGTCACATGATGCCCCCAATCTTCATGAAGTCGGATCACGAAAAGAAACTCCAACCTGAGCCAACGGCTGATCCTCGCCTTGACTTCAGATGCACGAGATCTTGATTAAGCTCTTCAGAGTGCACCTGCTGTGCCCTCACCCCAAAACCTAAGCATACCTAGTGTTCTCAGACTTCTGTCCTCACTCTCCTGGACCACACGCCCTCCATTTTGGGATTTCTGATGACACAGTGCTGCACACTGCCTGCCCTCTAGAAGAAAAACGTTGCCCTATGGGTCTAACCAGAAACCTCAAATGAGGATAAACCTGCATGCCACTCAACTGTACACCAATTATATAGTCTAGCCTGTGCACTAATGCCCTGTCTGACACAACCTGAGGCCTGAATTCCCAAACCGACACCCAGACAGCTTGCTGTACACTGAGAACATCTGAACCACCATCGCCTTAGGTTGCCATCTCTTTCCAACCTGGTTTTCAGGCTACAGAAACCTAGACCTTATCTCTACTCATTTCCCATGGGTGAACGTGATGCAGAAATCATAACACCTCCTTCCCACTCGCCAGAATCTTGTGGTTGGCATCTTATCCAAAGTTCAGTGTAGGACCCCTGTAGGGCCTACAGGAGTAGTTGTAGGGCCCCTGAGGGTAGTGTAGGGTCCCTGAGGCCCTGCCCATGCTTAAGAGCTTCGGTGGGCACAAACACACATTGGGACCCTCAGTTTGAACCCTGTCCTCAAGTAAAGCCTCTCAGTGGCTGGACCATGAGCCCACATATGGGGCCTGCCATGCCCCAAGTCACCCAATCTTAACCAGAAGTAGAGACATCTAGTCACCCCTACTCAGGGCTCTGCTCTGGAATCCCTCTTTGGTGGGACATTTGAGGTAAGTAAACACAGAAAGGATTCCTCCCACCCACAGAATGACCCCAATCACTTGGGATCAGGCCATCCCCAGAGAGAAAGACTCCTCCATGGCCCATGAGGCCAGCCCGACATTCCACGGCCACTATTGACACAAAATCTAGAGACATAAGCCTCACCCTTAGGTCATAGCCCAAAAAATTCTCCTCATAGTCTGTAGATCGGGCCTGCCATACCTACGTCCCCAAACCGTGTATTCAGACTTCTATCCTGACATCCCTGTCCCACACATCCTCCAGGCTGAGGCCCCTGGAGCCACACCTCAGGACTGTGCCTGCCCTCTCCAAAGAAATTCTTCCCATTCCATAAGCCACAACCCTACAGATTAGGAGAAACCTCCAAAGTACCAGAGGCCATTCCAAGAGTGTAGGCCGCCCAGTACAAAGAGGGGTGATCTGTCACAAGCTGAGCAACGACCTCAACTCACCCGTAGACAGATATCCCAAGAGAAAGGTATTAAACTGGACAGGCCCCTAGAACGTAATTGGTTCCATTGCTTTTGTTTCTAAGCATCTCTCCTCAGAGGCCCGTTTTCCAATACCAGCATATGGGGGATTCCAGAGATACCAATCAGAACAAATCTTGTCTCCACATGGGAAACTTATCCTTTGGAGCTCTGTAAAAACCTCCAGTTAGGAGAAACCTTCAGGTAACCGGAGCCACCGCCCTATTCCAAGGTCTCCATGGACACAAACCCACATTATGACCATTCGGCAGGAGAGTACATTTCAACTCAGCCCCGTTGATTACTCCGTCAGAGCCAGAATATCAAACCTGCCTTGTCGCTAGGAGACAACTTGAATGCAAAGCAGACTCTCTAGGCATCCATCGTTGGAATCCTGCTCTGGCGCCGTTCCATATGGGATGTCCTGGGAGCCTTCCAACAGGTCTTGACTGTCCTGCAGAAGGAATCCTTGCAGATTGGAGCATCTCACAACTCGTATCGTGGGAAAACCTACATGGCCTCATGAGATGCTCCCCTTTATAAAGGGGCCATCATGGACAGAAACTCCAACCTGAGCCAACTTCTGATCCATTGCTTTGGTTTCTATGTATCTCTCCTCAGAGGCCTGGTTTCCAATATCAGAATATGGTGGTTTCCTAAGGAAACAATCAGAACAGATCTCATCTCCACATGAGAAACTTGCTCTTTGGAGCTGTGTCAATACCTCAGGTTAGGAGGATCCTCCAGGGCGCTGGCACAATGGCCCAATACCAAGGTCGCAATGGACACAAACTTACATTATGATCCAACCTCAGGAGAGTCCATTTCAAATCCGCCCCCTCGGCTGCTAACCCAGAGCCAGCAGATCAAACCTGCCTTGTCACTAGGAGACAGTTGGAATGCGAGGTGGGCTGCCCAGGCATCCATCCTTAGAACCCTGCTCTGGAGAATTTCTTTATGGGACGTCTTGAATCCAACCAACCTGTCTTGACTGTCTCGCAGAATGAATCCTTGTGGTTTGAAGCATCACACAATCCCACTGTGAGAAAACCTCCATTTCCTCATGATGCCCCACACCTTCATAAATGGGCCATCATGGACAGAAACTCCATCCTAAGCCAAAGTCTGATCCGCGCCCTGAATTCAGAAGCACGAGATCTCGATTCAGCACTTGAGAGTTTGCCTTCTGTGCCCTCGACCCGAAACCTAAGCCTAACTTGTGTTCTCAGACTTCCGTCTTCACAATCCTGGCCACACCCCTCCAGTTTGGCAATTCCGGAGACACAATGCAGCACTCTGCCTGCCCTCCAGAAGAAAAATGTTGCCCTATAGGGCTAACCAGAAACGCCAAATGAGTAACAACCTGCATGCCACTCGACCATACCCCAATTATACAATCTAGCCTGTGCACTAAAGCCCTGTCTGACACAGCCTGAAGGCAGACCTCCAGTCCAACACCCAGACAGCTGGCCGTACACTGAGCATATCAAACCCACAATGGCTTTCGGCCATCATCTCTACCCAACCTCAGTTTTCACCTTCAGAACCTAGACCTTATCTCCACTCACTGCTCAGGAGTGAACGTGATACAAGAATCAGAACTTCTCCTTCGCCATGGCAAGAAACCTTGTGGTTAGCATGTTGTCCAACGTTCATTGTAGGAGAAAGCAGCATGGACTATGAGGCCCCACCTATCCCTGAGGGCTACAATTTGCACAAACACACATTGTGACCCTCAGCGTGAGCCCTATCCTCATGTAAAGCCTCTTAGTGACTGGAACAACAGCCCACATATGGGGATGGCCAAGCCCCTAGTCCCCCAATCTCAACCAGAGTTAGAGATGTCTAGTCACCCCTACTCAGGGCACTGCTCTGGAATCCCTCTTTGGTGGGACACCTGAGGTAAAAAAAAAAAAAAATACAGAAAGGACTCTTCCCATCCACAGAATGAACCCAATAACTTGGGATCAGGCCAAATCACCAGAGAGAGACTTTTCCATGGCCCTTGAGGACACCCTGACATTCCACGGCCACCGTAGGCACAAAACCCAGAGACAAAAGCCTGAGCAACGCCATATACTCGCCTTTGTTCATAGCCCGGAAAATTCTCACGGTCTGTAGATCGAGCCTTATATATACATCCCCAAACATAAGCTGAGTTTGTCTTTTCAAACTTCTGTCCCCACAGTCCTGGCCCACACACCATCCAAGCTGTGGCCCCTGGAGCCACACCTGAGGACTGTGGCTTCCTTCTCCAGGGGAATTCTGCCATTTCCATTGGCCACAACCCTATAGATTAGGAGAAACTTCCAAACTCCCCGAGGCCATCCCAATAGTGTTGGCTGCCCAGGACAAACAGGGATGATCTTTCACAAGTTAGGAAACTACCTCCACTCAGACCCAGAGACAGATATCCCCATAGAATAAGATTGAACTGGACAGGCACTTAGGCCCTAATCAGATCCATTGCTTTTGTTTCCAGGCATCTCTCCTCAGAGGCCTGGTTACCAATACCAGCATATGGTGGATTACTGAGGCACTCATAGAAAAATCTCGTCTCCACATAGGAAATGTACTCTTTGGAGCTCTATAAAAACCTCTGTTTAGGAGAATCTTTCAGGGCCCCGGATCAAGCGCCCCATTCCAAGGTCTCCATGGACTTAAACCCACATTATGATCTATCCTCGGTAGAGTCCATGTCAACTCATCCCCCTTGGTTTCTCCCCCAGGGCCTGCAGATCAAACCTGCCTTGTTGCTAGGAGACAACTAGAATGGGAGGCGGGCTGCCCAGGCATCCATCCTTAGAACCCTACTCTGGAGTCGTTCCATATGGGACATCCTAGAGCCATCCAACAGGTCTCAAGGGTCCCAGAGAAGGAATCTTTGCAGTCTGGTGCATCTCACAACTCCCATTGTGGGAAAATCTTCATGGCCTCTTGAGTCGCTCCACTTTATAAAGGGGACATCATGGACAGAAACTCCAACCTGAGCAAACGTCTGGTATTCGCCCTGGCTTCAGGTGCATGAGATCTTGATTCAGCTCTGCAGAGTGTGCCTTCTGTGCCCTCACGCCAAATACTAAGCCTAGCTTGTGTTCTCAGACTACCGTCCTCACACCCCTGGCCCAAAAGCCCTACAATATGGCAATACTGGGGCCACAATGCAGCACTCTGCCTGCCCTCCAGAAGAAAAACGTTGCCTTATGGAGCTACCTAGAAACCCGAAGGAGGATCAACTGAACGCCACTCGACTGCACCCCAAATATACAGTCTACCCTGTCTAATGCCCTGTCTGACACAGCATGAGCCCACACCTCCAGACCTACGCTCAACAGCTAGCCACACACTGAGCTCATTGTACCCATCAGGTCCTTAGGTCTGCATCTCTTCCCAACCTCGGTTTTCGGGTTTCAGAACCTAGACCTAAACTCCAATCACTGTCCAGGGGTGAACCTGATGCAGAAATCTCAACTCTTCCTTCGCCATGGCCGGAAACCTTGTGGTTGGCATATTCTCCAACGTTCAGTGTAGGAGAATCCAGCGTGCCCCATGAGGCCCTTCCCATGCTTGAGGGCCTTGTTGGGCACAAATAGGCATTGTGACCCTCAGCATGAGCCCTGTCCTCAAGGAAGACCTCTCAGTGTCTGAATCAAGAGCCCACATATTGGACTTGCCATGCCCCTAGGCCCCCAAACTTAAACAGAGGTGGGGTTATCCAGTTGTCCCTACCAAGGACTCTGCTCTGGAATCCCTCTTTTATTGGCACACATGAGGTACATAAAATAAAATAAAAAACAGAAAGGACACCTCCCATCCCACAGAATGTACCCAAACTCTTGGGATTGGGTCCAATCCTCAGAGAAGGAAAGCCGTCCACAACCCATGAGGCCACGCCAGCATTCGACCCACATTGTTGACACAAATCCAGAGACAAAACCTGAGCAAGCACCTCAAACTCACCCTTTTTCATATCCCGAAGTGTTATCACGGTCTGTAGATTGGGCGTGCCATACCTATGTCCCCAAACCTATGCGGAATTTGTGTTTTCAGACTTCTGTCCCCACAGGCCTGGCCCACACACCCTCAAGGCTAGGGCCCTAGAGCCAAACTCAGAACTGTGCATGCCCTCTCCAGGGGATTTTTGCCCATTCCATTGGCCACAACCCTATACATTAGGAGAAACTCCAAAATCCCGAGGCCATTCCCAATATTATAGGCTGCCCAGGACAAACAGGGGCGATCTGACACAAGCCGAGCAACTACCTCCCCTCAGATCCATAGACACGTATCCCCAGGAAAGAGATTGAACCGGACAGGCACCTAGGCCCTAATCATATCCATTGCCTTTGTTTCCAGGCATCTCTCCTCAGAGGCCTGGTTTTCAATACCAGCATATGGGAGATTCCTTAGGCACTCATCAAAACAATTCTCTTCTCTACATAGGAAACGTACTCTTTAGAGCTCCATCAAAACCTCCGGTTATGAACATCCCTCAAGGCCCCGGATCAAGCACCCCATTCCAAGGTCTCCATGGACACAAATGCACATTATGACCCATCCTCAACTCACCCATTTCAACACACCCGCCTCGGTTACTCCCCTAGATCCAGGAGATCGAACTTGCCTTGGCGCTATGAGACACCTGGAATGGGAGGCAGGCTGCCCAGGCATCCATCCTTAGAACCCTGCTCTGGATAACTTCCTTATGGGATGTCCTGGAGCCATCCAGCAGGTCTCGACTGTCCCACGGAAGGAATCATTGTGGTTTGGAGCATCTCACAATTCCCATCGTGGGAAAACCTCCATGGCCTCGTGACACCCTCCCCTTCATGAAGGGGCCGTCATGGACAGAAACTCCAACCTGAGCCAACGTCTGATCCTAGCTGTGTCTTCAGGTACACGGGATCTTGAATCATCTCTGCAGAGGGTTCCTGCCGTCCCCTCACCCCGAAATCTAAGTCTGGCTTGTGTTCTCAGAATTTTTTCCTCACACTCCTGGCCCACAAGCCTTCCACTTTGGGAATTCTGGAGCCACTATGTGGCACTGTGTCTTCCTTCCAGAAGAAAAACGTTGCCCTCTGGGGCTACCCAGTAACCACAAATGAGTACCAACCTGCACGAAACTCGACTGCACCCCAATGATACTGTCTAGCCTGGGCACTAATTCCCTGTGTGCCACAGCCTGAGCCTGCACCTCCCAACCCACACTCAACAGCTGGCCGAACACTGAGCACATCAGTCACACCATGGGCTTAGGTCTTCATCTCTTCCCAACCTCAGTTTTCAGGCTTCAGAACCTAGACCTTAAATCCAATCACAGTCCAGGAGTGAAAGTGTTGCAGAAATTAGAACTCCTTCTTCCCCATGGCCAGAAAACTTGTGCTTGCCATATTGTGCAACGTTCAGTGTAGGAGAAACCAGCATGGTACATTAGGCCACGCCCTGACTTGAGGGGCTCCTTGGGCACAAAAACACATTGTGAAACTCAATGTGAGCCTATGCTCAAGGAAGGCCTCTCAGTGTCTGGACCAAGAGCCCACATATGGGGCTTGCCATGTTCATAGGTCCCAATGTTAACCAGAGTTCTGGTTGTCCAGTCGCCCATCCCCAGGACTCTACTGTGGAATCCCTCTTTTGGTGGTCCACCTGAGGTAAAAAAAAAAAAAAAAAAAAAAAAAAAAACAAAAAAAAGGCCTCCTCCCTTCCCACAGAATGACCCCATACTCTTGGGGGCTGGATAAACTACCAGAGAAAGGGACTTCTACGACCCATGAGGCAACTCCTAAATTAAACGATGGCCCATGAGGACCCCCGGACATTCCATGGCAATTGGTGACACATATCCAGAAAAAAATAAGCATGAGCAAGTACCTCACTTTCGCCCTTTGTTCATATCCCGAAGAGTTCTCCTCACGGTCTATATATCGGGGCCGGCCATACCTACAGACCCAAACCTAAGTGGAGATTGTGTTTTTCAGACTTTTGTCCAAAAGCTCTGGACCCACACACGCTCCACACTTGGGTCCCTGGAGCCACACCTCAGGACTGTGCTTCCCTTTCAAGAGAATTCTTCCCACTCCATTGGCCACAACCTTGCAAATTAGGAAAAACCTCCAAAGTTACCGAGGCCATCCCAATAGTGTAGGCCGCCCAGGACAAACAGGTGTGATCTCAAACCAGCTGAGCAACTACCTCCACTCAGACAAAAGATGTCCCCAGAGAAGAATATTGAACCGGACAGGCCCCTAGGCCCTAATCAGATCCATTGCTTTGGTTTCCAGGCATCTCTCCTCAGAGGCCTCATTTCCAATACCAGCAAATGGTGGTTTCCTGAGGCACCAATAAGAACAAATCTCGTCTCCCCATGGAAAACATGCTCATTGGAGCTTTGTTATAACCTCTGGTTAGGAGAATCCTTCAGGGCCCTGGTGCCACTGCCCCATACCAAGGTCTCAATGGACTCAAACCAACATTAAGACCATCCTCAGGAAAGTCCATTTCAACTCATTTAAGACCATCCTCAGGAAAGTCCATTCCAACTCAGCCCCCTCTGATGCTACCCCAAGCCAGCAGATCAAACTTTTCTTGTTTCTAGGAGACAATTGGAATTGAGGCTGTCTGCCCAGGCATCCATACTTAGAACCCTGTTCTGGAAAAATACCTTATGAGATGTCCCGGAGCCATCCAACAATCTTAATTGTCCCACAGAAGGAATCCTTGCGGTTCGGAGCATCTCACAACTCTAATAGAGGGAAAACCTCCATGGCCTCATAATGCCCCCCCCCCCTTCATGAAGGGGCCAACATGGACAGAAAACTCCAACCTGAGCCAAAGTCTGATCCTCGACCTGACTTCAGACTCATGAGATCTCAATTCAGCTCTGCAGAGTGTGCCTGCCATGTCCATTCCCCGAAACTTAAGCCTAGCTTGTGTTCTCAGACTTCCGTCCTCACTCTCCTGGCCCACAAGCCCTCCAGTTTGGGAATTCCGAAGCCACAATGCAGCACTCTGCCTGCCCTCCAGAAGAAAAACTTTGCCCTATGCTGCTAATAAGAAACCCCAAATGATTATCTAATGCATGCCACTCGACTGTAAAGCAATTATACAGCCTACCCTGAATACGAATGCCCTGTCTGGCACAGCCTGAGACAAGACATCCCAAACGACACCTAGACAGCTGGCTCCAACCTGGACACAAGGGACCCGCTATGGCTGTAGTTCGTCATCTCTTCCCAACCTCGGTTTTCAGGCTTCAGAACCTAGACCTTATCTCCAATCACTGCCCAGGGGTGAACGTGATGCAGAAATTAGAATTCCTCCTTCCCCATGGCCAGAAACCTTGTGGTTGGCATGTTGTCCAACGTTCAATGTGGGAAAACCTGCATTGTCGGAAAGGCCACGCCAGTGCTTGAGGGCCGCCTAGGGCACAGACATGCATTGTGACCTGTAGCGTGAGTCCCGTATTAAAGTAAGGCCTCTCAGTGGCTGGACCAAGATCCTGCATATGGGGCTTGTCATATCCATAGGCCCCCAGGCTTAACCAGAGAGCGAGTATTCCAGTTGTCAGTACCCACTGCTATGCTCCAGAATCCCTCTACTGGGGGGACACATGAGGCAGAAAACAGGACTCTTCCCTTCCCACAGAATGACCCCCAAACTCTTGGGGGCTGGACAAACTACCAGAGAGGGAGACTTCTACGACCCATGAGGCAACTCCTACATTAAACGGCCATTGTGGACAAAATATCCAGAGACAAAAGACTGAGCGACTGCCTCCCTCTCACCCTTCTTTCATATCCAGAGGAGCTCCCCTCACGGACTGTAGATCAGGCCTGCCATAACCTCGGCCCCAAACCTGAGCTGAGTTTGGGGTTTTGGATGTCTGTCTGCACAGCCGTGGCCCACACCGCCTCCAGGCTGGGGTCTCTGGAGCCACACCACAGAACTGTGCCTGCTCTCTCCTAAGAAACTGCCCGTTCCATTGGCCACAACTCTACAAAATAGTAGAAACCTCAAGGTCCCCAAGGACATCCCACTACCGCAAGCCGCACTGGACAAACAGGGGCATTATGACACCAGCTGAGCAACTACTACCTCCATGCAGACACACAGACTGATATCCGCAGAGACAGAAGATTGAACCAGACAGGCCCCTAGGCCCTATTATGAACTCTTGCTTTGGTGTCCAGGTATCACTCCTCAGAGGCCTGGGTTCGAAGACCAGCATATGGGGCTATCCTGAGGCACCAGACAGAACACCTCTCATCTCCACATGGAAAGCTTCCTTGTTGGAGTTGTGTCAAACCCTTCGGGTTGGAGAATCCTGCAGAGTCCCTTAGCTACTGCCACATTCCAAGGTCTCCATGGCCACCAACCCACATTATGACTCATCCTCAGGAAAGTCCATTTAAACTCAGCCTTCTGGGTAGCTCACCCAAGAGCCCGCAGATTGAGCGTGCCTTGTCTCGACCAGGCAATGGGAAGGTGAGTTGGCGTTTCTCGGCATCCATGCTTAGGCCCCTGCTCTCGAGTCTTTCTGTATGGGGCATCCTGGAACCATCCAATAGTACTCGACTGTCCTGAAGAAGGAAACTTTGAAAGTTTGGAGCAGCTCACAACTCCCAGCGTAGGGAAACCTCCCTGGCCTCATGACGCCCCCACCCCCTTCAGGAAGGGGCCGTCATGGACACAAACTCCAGCTTGAGGCAACATCTGATACTCGCCCTGACCTCAGATGCAGGAGATCTCGATTCAGCCTCTGCACAGTGGGCCCCAAACCTCGTGCTACCTTGTGTTTTCAGAGTTCCTTCCTCACACTCCTGGCAAACATGTCCTCAAGACTTGGAATTCTGGAACCAAAATGCAGCCCTATGCTGGCCCTCCAGAAGAAAAACGTTGCTCTATGGGGATCTCCATAAAACCCCAAATGAGGATCAACCTGCTCGGTTCTCGACCTCACCCCAATTGGATTGTTCGGGTTGTCCATTCATCCCTCCCCAGAGCTCTGCTTTGGAATCCCTCTTTTGGTGGGACACCTGAGGTAACAAAACTAAAAGGACTCCTCCCATCCTTCAGATTGACCCCAAACAATTGGGATTGGACCAAATTCACAGAGAGGAAGTCTCGTCCATGGCCCATGAGGCCTCCCCGAGATTCCACAGCCATCGTTGACAACAAATCCAGAGACAAAAGTCTGAGCAAGCGCCTCACACTCGCTCTTTTGTCGTATCCCGAAGAGTTCTCCTCACGGTCTGTAGATCGGGCCTGCCATACCTACTTCCCAAACCTAAGCCGAGTTTGTGTTTTCAGACTTCTGTCCCCACATTCCTGGCCCACAGACCCTTCAGGCGGGGGCCCCTGGAGCCACACATCAGGACTGTGCCTGTCCATACCACGGGAATTCTGCCCATTCCATTGTCCACAATCGTACAAATTAGGAAAAACCTCCAGAGTCCCCAAGGACATCCCAATAATGTAGGCCGCCCAGGACAAACAAGGGTCATCTGAAACCAGCTGAGCATCTACCTCTACTCAGCGTAGATGGATGTCCCCAGAGAAGAAGATTGAATCAGACAGGCCCCTAGGCCTGAATCAGATTCATTGCTTTCGGTTACAGGTATCTCTCCTCAGAGGCCTGGTTTCCAATATTAGCATATGGGGATTTCATGAGGCAGCAATCAGAAACAAATCTCTTCTCCACATGGGAAAATTATCCTTTGAAGATGTCTCCAAAACCTCCAGTTAGGAGAATCCTTCAGGGCCTGTGTGCCACTGCCCCATTACAAGGTCTCCATAGACACAAAAAACACATTAGGACCCATCCACAGGAGAGTCCATTTCAACTGAGCGTATTCGGTTGCTCCGCGCGAGATCCAGCAGATCTAACTTGTCTTTGTTGCTAGGAGACAATTGGAATGTGAGGTGGCCTACCCCGCCATCCATCCTTAAAACCCTGCTCGGAATCGTTGGCCTGGAGCCAACCAACAGGTCTCAATTGTCCTGCAGAAGAATCTTTGCAGTTGGGAGCTTCTCAGAACTCCCATCGTGAGAGAACCACCATGGCCACATGATCCCCCCCCCTTCATAAAGGGGCCATCAGGGACATAAGGTCCAACCTGAGCGATCGTCTGATCCTCACCCTGACTTCAGATGCCACGAGATCTCGGTTCAGGTTGTAGATTGTGCCTGCCATGTCCTCACCCAGAAAACCTAAGCCTTGCTTGTGTCCTCAGACTTCTGTACACAGACTACTGGCTCACAAGCCCTCCAGTTTGTTGGCAATCCAGAAATACAATGCAGCACTCTACCTGCCCTGCAGAAGAAAAATACATTGCCCTCTGGGGCTACCTAGAAACCCCAAATGAAGATCAACCTGCACGACACTTGGCTATACCCAAAATATATAGGATGACTGGGGCAATAATGCCCTTTCTGACACAGCCTGAGCCTGGACCTCCTGGGCCCACCCAGACAGCTGGCTACAAACTGAGAACTTCAGACCCCCCATGGCCTTAGGTCGTTATCCCTTCCCAACCTCAGTTTTCAGGCTTCAGAAACTAGACCTTATCTCCAATCACTGCTTTGGAATTCCTCTTTTGGTGGGACACCTGATGTAACAACCCTGAAAGGAGTCCTCCATCCAACAGATTGACGAAAAAAAATTGGGATCGGCCCAAATCCACAGAGAGAAAGATTCGTCCATGGCCCATGAGGCCTCCTCGACATTCCACGGCCATCGCTGATACAAAATCCAGAGACAAAAGCCTAAGCAAGCGCTTCAGACTCGCGCTATCTTCATATCCTGTAGATGTCTTCTCATGGTTTCTAGATCGTGCCTGCCATACCTACATCCCCAAACATAAGCTGAGTTTGTGTTTTCAGACTTCTGTCCTCAAAGTCCTGGGCCACATATCCTCCAGGCTGGGGACCCTGGAGCCACACATTAGGACTTTGCGTACCCAATGCATGGGAATTCTGCCCATTCTATTGTCCAAAATCGTACAAATTAGGAGAACCCTCCAAATTCCCTGAGGCCATCCCAATAGTATAGGTCGCCCGGGACAAAAAAGGGCAGTCTGACACCAGCTGAGCATCTAACTCCACTCATACCCTAGAAGGATATCCCCAGAGAAGAAGATTGAACCAGACAGGACCCTAGGCCAAAATCGGATCCATTGCTTTGGTTTACAGGCATGTCTCCTCAAAACCCTGGATTCCAATACCAGCATTGGGGTTTTCCTGAGGCACCCATCAGAACAAACCTCGTCTCCACAAGGAACTTGTGCATGGGAGCTATGTCAAAAGCTGAGGAGAATACTTCAGGGTCCCGGTGCCACCACCCCATTCCAAGGCCCTCATGGACAGAAACACACATTAGACCCATCCTCAGGAAAGTCCATTTCAACTCAGCCACCCCGGTTGCTAACGCAGAGCCATCAGATCTAAACTGTCTTGTCGCTAGGAGACAATTGGAATGCGAGGCGGGCTTCCCAGGCATCCATCCTCGAACGTTGGTCTGGACTCATCCATATGGGATGTCCTGGAGCTATCCAGCAGGTCTCAATTGTCCCGCAGAAGGAATCCTAGGAGGGGGCATCCCACCACTCCAAACGTGGGAAAACCTCCACGGCCTTGAGATTCGGCTCCCTTCATGAAGGGGCCGTCATGAACAGAAAATCCAAGCTGAGCCAACGTCTGATCCTCGCTGTGACTTCAGATGAATGAGATATTGCTTCAGATCTTCAGGGGGTACATGCCGTGCCCTCGCCCTGAAACCCAAGTCTAGCTGTCCCTAGGACCCAATTTTAACCAGATTTCTGGTTGTCAAATCGCCCCTCCCCAGGGCTCTACTCTGGAATCCCTCATTTGGTGGGACCCGAGTTTGAAAAACAAAACAAAACAACAACAACAACAACAAAAAACGGACTTCTTCCGTCCCACAGATGACCCCAAACTCTTTGGATTGGGCCAAACCCCCAGGCAGTAAGACCCGTCCATTTCCCATGAAGTCACCCGGAAATTTCATGACCATGAATGGCATGATATCCAGAGATAAATACTTGAGCAAGAGCCTCACACTCGCCTTTTTTTCATATCACGAACAGTTCTCCTCATGGTCTGTAGATCAGTCCTGCCATACCTATGACCCGAAACATAAGCCGAGTTTCTGTTTTCGGACAACTGTCCAAACAGCCCTGGCCTACACAGCCTACAGGCTTAGGCCCCTGGAGCCAAGCTGAGAACTGTACTTGTCCCCTCCAAGGGAATTCTGTGTGCCCATTCCAATGGACACAACGCTACTAATAGGATAAATCTCCAAAGTCCCTGAGTCCATCCCAATAGTGGTGGCTTCCCAGGACAAACAGGGGCAATCTGAGCCCATCTGAGCACCTACCTGCACTCAGACCCGTAGACTGATATCCCCAAAGGTAATAAGGAACAAATAGGCCCCTAGGCAACTATCCGATCCATTGCTTTGGTTTCGAGGTATCTATCCTCAGAGGCCTGGATTTCAATAACAGCATATGGCTGTTTCTTGACTCACCATCAGAACAAATCTCATCTACACATGGGAAACTTATTCGATGGAGCTGTGTGAAAGCCTCTCTTTAGGAGAACCCTTCAGGGCCCCAGTGCCACCGCTTCATTCCAAGGTCTCCATAGACACAAAATCATATTAGTTCACATCCAGGAGAGTCCATTTCAACTCAGCCTCCTCGGTTGCTACCCCAGATCCAGCCGATCTGACCTGTCTTGTTGAGTGGAGACAATTGGAATGCGAGGTGGGCTACCCAGCCATCCATCCTTAGAACCCTGCTCGGAATCGTTGTCCTGGAGCCAACCAACAGGTCTCAATTGTCATGCAGAAGAATCTTTGCAATTGGGACCTTCTCGCAACTCCCATCGTGGGAAAACCCCCATGGCCTCGTGATCCACACCCCTTCAATAAGGGGCCCTCAGGGACAGAATGTCCAACCTGGGTGATCGTCTAATCCTAGCCCTGACTTCAGATGCACGAGATCTAGATACAGGACTGTAGATTGTGCCGGCCATATCTTCACCCAGAAACCTAGGCCTAGCTTGGGTTCTCAGACTTCCGTCCTCAGACTACTGGCCCAAAAAACCTCCAATTTGGCAATTCAGAACTATAATGCATCACTCTGCCTGCCCTCCAGAAGAAAAACATTGCCCTCTGGGCCAACCCAGAATCCCCAAATGAGGATCAACCTGCACCCCATTTGACTGTACCCCACATATATAGGCTGACCTGGGCACTAATGCCCTTACTGACACAGCCTGAGCCTGGACCTCCGGGCCCCACCCAGACAGCTGGCCGCACACTGAGCACAACGGACCCGCCATGGCCTTAGGTCGTCATCTCTTCTCAATCTCGGTTTTCAGGCTTCAGAACCTAGACCTTATCTCCAATCACGGCCCGAGTTTGAAAATGATGCAGAAATCAGAACTCTTTCCCCTTGGCAAGAAACCTTGTTGTTGGCATGTTGTCCAAGGTTCAGTGTACTTGAAACCAGTGTGGCCCATGAGGCCCGCCCATGCTGCGGGCCACATTGGTCACAAAAACACATTGTGACCCTCAGCCTGAGCCCAGTCCTCATGTAAGGCCTCTCAGTGGCTGGATGGAGAGACAGCATATTGGGCGTGCCATGCCCCTAGGCCCAAATTTTTAACCATAGTTCGGGTTGTCCCTTCACTCTTCCCCAGGGCTCTGCTTTGGAATTCCTCTTTTGGTGGGACCCCTGAGGTAACAACCTGAAAGGAGTCCTCCCATCCCACAGATTGACGAAAAACAATTGGGATCGGGCCAAATCCACAGAGAGAAAGATTCGTCCATGGCCCATGAGGCCTCCACAACATTCCACGGCCATCGCTGATACAAAATCCAGAGACAAAAGCCTAAGCAAGCGCTTCAGACTCGCGCTATCTTCATAGCCTGTAGATGTCTTCTCATGGTTTCTAGATCGTGCCTGCCATACCTACATCCCCAAACATAAGCTGAGTTTGTGTTTTCAGACTTCTGTCCTCAAAGTCCTGGGCCACATATCCTCCAGGCTGGGGACCCTGGAGCCACACATTAGGACTTTGCGTACCCAATGCATGGGAATTCTGCCCATTCTATTGTCCAAAATCGTACAAATTAGGAGAACCCTCCAAATTCCCTGAGGCCATCCCAATAGTATAGGTCGCCCGGGACAAAAAAGGGCAGTCTGACACCAGCTGAGCATCTAACTCCACTCATACCCTAGAAGGATATCCCCAGAGAAGAAGATTGAACCAGACAGGACCCTAGGCCAAAATCGGATCCATTGCTTTGGTTTACAGGCATGTCTCCTCAAAACCCTGGATTCCAATACCAGCATTGGGGTTTTCCTGAGGCACCCATCAGAACAAACCTCGTCTCCACAAGGAACTTGTGCATGGGAGCTATGTCAAAAGCTGAGGAGAATACTTCAGGGTCCCGGTGCCACCACACCCCATTCCAAGGCCCTCATGGACAGAAACACACATTAGACCCATCCTCAGGAAAGTCCATTTCAACTCAGCCACCCCGGTTGCTAACGCAGAGCCATCAGATCTAAACTGTCTTGTCGCTAGGAGACAATTGGAATGCGAGGCGGGCTTCCCAGGCATCCATCCTCGAACATTGGTCTGGACTCATCCATATGGGATGTCCTGGAGCTGTCCAGCAGGTCTCAATTGTCCCGCAGAAGGAATCCTAGGAGGGGGCATCCCACACACTCCAAACGTGGGGAAAACCTCCACGGCCTTGAGATTCGGCTCCCTTCATGAAGGGGCCGTCATGAACAGAAAATCCAAGCTGAGCCAACGTCTGATCCTCGCTGTGACTTCAGATGAATGAGATATTGCTTCAGATCTTCAGGGGGTACATGCCGTGCCCTCGCCCTGAAACCCAAGTCTAGCTGTCCCTAGGACCCAATTTTAACCAGATTTCTGGTTGTCAAATCGCCCCTCCCCAGGGCTCTACTCTGGAATCCCTCATTTGGTGGGACCCGAGTTTGAAAAACAAAACAAAACAAAACAACAACAACAAAAAACGGACTTCTTCCGTCCCACAGATGACCCCAAACTCTTTGGATTGGGCCAAAACCCCAGGCAGTAAGACCCGTCCATTTCCCATGAAGTCACCCGGAAATTTCATGACCATGAATGGCATGATATCCAGAGATAAATACTTGAGCAAGAGCCTCACACTCGCCTTTTTTTCATATCACGAACAGTTCTCCTCATGGTCTGTAGATCAGTCCTGCCATACCTATGACCCGAAACATAAGCCGAGTTTCTGTTTTCGGACAACTGTCCAAACAGCCCTGGCCTACACAGCCTACAGGCTTAGGCCCCTGGAGCCAAGCTGAGAACTGTACTTGTCCCCTCCAAGGGAATTCTGTGTGCCCATTCCAATGGACACAACGCTACTAATAGGATAAATCTCCAAAGTCCCTGAGTCCATCCCAATAGTGGTGGCTTCCCAGGACAAACAGGGGCAATCTGAGCCCATCTGAGCACCTACCTGCACTCAGACCCGTAGACTGATATCCCCAAAGGTAATAAGGAACAAATAGGCCCCTAGGCAACTATCCGATCCATTGCTTTGGTTTCGAGGTATCTATCCTCAGAGGCCTGGATTTCAATAACAGCATATGGCTGTTTCTTGACTCACCATCAGAACAAATCTCATCTACACATGGGAAACTTATTCGATGGAGCTGTGTGAAAGCCTCTCTTTAGGAGAACCCTTCAGGGCCCCAGTGCCACCGCTTCATTCCAAGGTCTCCATAGACACAAAATCATATTAGTTCACATCCAGGAGAGTCCATTTCAACTCAGCCTCCTCGGTTGCTACCCCAGATCCAGCCGATCTGACCTGTCTTGTTGAGTGGAGACAATTGGAATGCGAGGTGGGCTACCCAGCCATCCATCCTTAGAACCCTGCTCGGAATCGTTGTCCTGGAGCCAACCAACAGGTCTCAATTGTCATGCAGAAGAATCTTTGCAATTGGGACCTTCTCGCAACTCCCATCGTGGGAAAACCCCCATGGCCTCGTGATCCACACCCCCTTCAATAAGGGGCCCTCAGGGACAGAATGTCCAACCTGGGTGATCGTCTAATCCTAGCCCTGACTTCAGATGCACGAGATCTAGATACAGGACTGTAGATTGTGCCGGCCATATCTTCACACCAGAAACCTAGGCCTAGCTTGGGTTCTCAGACTTCCGTCCTCAGACTACTGGCCCAAAAAACCTCCAATTTGGCAATTCAGAACTATAATGCATCACTCTGCCTGCCCTCCAGAAGAAAAACATTGCCCTCTGGGCCAACCCAGAATCCCCCAAATGAGGATCAACCTGCACCCCATTTTGACTGTACCCCACATATATAGGCTGACCTGGGCACTAATGCCCTTACTGACACAGCCTGAGCCTGGACCTCCGGGCCCCACCCAGACAGCTGGCCGCACACTGAGCACAACGGACCCGCCATGGCCTTAGGTCGTCATCTCTTCTCAATCTCGGTTTTCAGGCTTCAGAACCTAGACCTTATCTCCAATCACGGCCCGAGTTTGAAAATGATGCAGAAATCAGAACTCTTTCCCCTTGGCAAGAAACCTTGTTGTTGGCATGTTGTCCAAGGTTCAGTGTACTTGAAACCAGTGTGGCCCATGAGGCCCGCCCATGCTGCGGGCCACATTGGTCACAAAAACACATTGTGACCCTCAGCCTGAGCCCAGTCCTCATGTAAGGCCTCTCAGTGGCTGGATGGAGAGACAGCATATTGGGCGTGCCATGCCCCTAGGCCCAATTTTTAACCATAGTTCGGGTTGTCCCTTCACTCTTCCCCAGGGCTCTGCTTTGGAATTCCTCTTTTGGTGGGGACCCCCTGAGGTAACAACCTGAAAGGAGTCCTCCCATCCCACAGATTGACGAAAAAAAACAATTGGGATCGGGCCAAATCCACAGAGAGAAAGATTCGTCCATGGCCCATGAGGCCTCCACAACATTCCACGGCCATCGCTGATACAAAATCCAGAGACAAAAGCCTAAGCAAGCGCTTCAGACTCGCGCTATCTTCATATCCTGTAGATGTCTTCTCATGGTTTCTAGATCGTGCCTGCCATACCTACATCCCCAAACATAAGCTGAGTTTGTGTTTTCAGACTTCTGTCCTCAAAGTCCTGGGCCACATATCCTCCAGGCTGGGGACCCTGGAGCCACACATTAGGACTTTGCGTACCCAATGCATGGGAATTCTGCCCATTCTATTGTCCAAAATCGTACAAATTAGGAGAACCCTCCAAATTCCCTGAGGCCATCCCAATAGTATAGGTCGCCCGGGACAAAAAAGGGCAGTCTGACACCAGCTGAGCATCTAACTCCACTCATACCCTAGAAGGATATCCCCAGAGAAGAAGATTGAACCAGACAGGACCCTAGGCCAAAATCGGATCCATTGCTTTGGTTTACAGGCATGTCTCCTCAAAACCCTGGATTCCAATACCAGCATTGGGGTTTTCCTGAGGCACCCATCAGAACAAACCTCGTCTCCACAAGGAACTTGTGCATGGGAGCTATGTCAAAAGCTGAGGAGAATACTTCAGGGTCCCGGTGCCACCACCCCATTCCAAGGCCCTCATGGACAGAAACACACATTAGACCCATCCTCAGGAAAGTCCATTTCAACTCAGCCACCCCGGTTGCTAACGCAGAGCCATCAGATCTAAACTGTCTTGTCGCTAGGAGACAATTGGAATGCGAGGCGGGCTTCCCAGGCATCCATCCTCGAACGTTGGTCTGGACTCATCCATATGGGATGTCCTGGAGCTGTCCAGCAGGTCTCAATTGTCCCGCAGAAGGAATCCTAGGAGGGGGCATCCCACCACTCCAAACGTGGGAAAACCTCCACGGCCTTGAGATTCGGCTCCCTTCATGAAGGGGCCGTCATGAACAGAAAATCCAAGCTGAGCCAACGTCTGATCCTCGCTGTGACTTCAGATGAATGAGATATTGCTTCAGATCTTCAGGGGGTACATGCCGTGCCCTCGCCCTGAAACCCAAGTCTAGCTGTCCCTAGGACCCAATTTTAACCAGATTTCTGGTTGTCAAATCGCCCCTCCCCAGGGCTCTACTCTGGAATCCCTCATTTGGTGGGACCCGAGTTTGAAAAACAAAACAAAACAAAACAACAACAACAAAAAACGGACTTCTTCCGTCCCACAGATGACCCAAAAACTCTTTGGATTGGGCCAAACCCCCAGGCAGTAAGACCCGTCCATTTCCCATGAAGTCACCCGGAAATTTCATGACCATGAATGGCATGATATCCAGAGATAAATACTTGAGCAAGAGCCTCACACTCGCCTTTTTTTCATATCACGAACAGTTCTCCTCATGGTCTGTAGATCAGTCCTGCCATACCTATGACCCGAAACATAAGCCGAGTTTCTGTTTTCGGACAACTGTCCAAACAGCCCTGGCCTACACAGCCTACAGGCTTAGGCCCCTGGAGCCAAGCTGAGAACTGTACTTGTCCCCTCCAAGGGAATTCTGTGTGCCCATTCCAATGGACACAACGCTACTAATAGGATAAATCTCCAAAGTCCCTGAGTCCATCCCAATAGTGGTGGCTTCCCAGGACAAACAGGGGCAATCTGAGCCCATCTGAGCACCTACCTGCACTCAGACCCGTAGACTGATATCCCCAAAGGTAATAAGGAACAAATAGGCCCCTAGGCAACTATCCGATCCATTGCTTTGGTTTCGAGGTATCTATCCTCAGAGGCCTGGATTTCAATAACAGCATATGGCTGTTTCTTGACTCACCATCAGAACAAATCTCATCTACACATGGGAAACTTATTCGATGGAGCTGTGTGAAAGCCTCTCTTTAGGAGAACCCTTCAGGGCCCCAGTGCCACCGCTTCATTCCAAGGTCTCCATAGACACAAAATCATATTAGTTCACATCCAGGAGAGTCCATTTCAACTCAGCCTCCTCGGTTGCTACCCCAGATCCAGCCGATCTGACCTGTCTTGTTGAGTGGAGACAATTGGAATGCGAGGTGGGCTACCCAGCCATCCATCCTTAGAACCCTGCTTGGAATCGTTGTCCTGGAGCCAACCAACAGGTCTCAATTGTCATGCAGAAGAATCTTTGCAATTGGGACCTTCTCGCAACTCCCATCGTGGGAAAACCCCCATGGCCTCGTGATCCACACCCCCTTCAATAAGGGGCCCTCAGGGACAGAATGTCCAACCTGGGTGATCGTCTAATCCTAGCCCTGACTTCAGATGCACGAGATCTAGATACAGGACTGTAGATTGTGCCGGCCATATCTTCACCCAGAAACCTAGGCCTAGCGTGGGTTCTCAGACTTCCGTCCTCAGACTACTGGCCCAAAAAACCTCCAATTTGGCAATTCAGAACTATAATGCATCACTCTGCCTGCCCTCCAGAAGAAAAACATTGCCCTCTGGGCCAACCCAGAATCCCCAAATGAGGATCAACCTGCACCCCATTTGACTGTACCCCACATATATAGGCTGACCTGGGCACTAATGCCCTTACTGACACAGCCTGAGCCTGGACCTCCGGGCCCCACCCAGACAGCTGGCCGCACACTGAGCACAACGGACCCGCCATGGCCTTAGGTCGTCATCTCTTCTCAATCTCGGTTTTCAGGCTTCAGAACCTAGACCTTATCTCCAATCACGGCCCGAGTTTGAAAATGATGCAGAAATCAGAACTCTTTCCCCTTGGCAAGAAACCTTGTTGTTGGCATGTTGTCCAAGGTTCAGTGTACTTGAAACCAGTGTGGCCCATGAGGCCCGCCTATGCTGCGGGCCACATTGGTCACAAAAACACATTGTGACCCTCAGCCTGAGCCCAGTCCTCATGTAAGGCCTCTCAGTGGCTGGATGGAGAGACAGCATATTGGGCGTGCCATGCCCCTAGGCCCAAATTTTTAACCATAGTTCGGGTTGTCCCTTCACTCTTCCCCAGGGCTCTGCTTTGGAATTCCTCTTTTGGTGGGACCCCTGAGGTAACAACCTGAAAGGAGTCCTCCCATCCCACAGATTGACGAAAAACAATTGGGATCGGGCCAAATCCACAGAGAGAAAGATTCGTCCATGGGCCATGAGGCCTCCACAACATTCCACGGCCATCGCTGATATAAAATCCAGAGACAAAAGCCTGAGCACGCGCCTCAGACTCGCTCATTCGTCATATCCTGAAGAGTTCTTCAGATAAGAACCTACATGGCACTCGAATGCACCCAAAATATATAGTCTAACCTGGGCACTAATTCACTGTCTGACAACCTGAGCCCGAACCTCGTGACCAACACCCAGAAAGCTGACACCAAACTGAGCACATCAGACCCGCCATGGCCTTAGGTCATCATCTCTTCTCTACCTCTGTTTTCAGGCTTCATAACATAGACCTAATCTCCAATCACTGCCCAGGGGTGACTGTGATGCAGAAATCAGAATTATTCCTTACCCATGGCAAGAAACCTTGTGGTTGGCATGTTGTCCAACGTTCAGTGTAGGAGAAACCAGCATTCACCCTGAGGCCCCGCCCATTCTTGAGTGCGACGAGGGCATAAACACGCATTGTGACCCTCAGCGTGAGTCCTGTCCTCTAGTACGTCCTCTCAGTGGCTGGAACATTGGATGTCATAATGGGCTTGACATGTCCCTAGGTCCCAATTTTTAACCAGATTTCTGGTTGTCCAGTCGCCCCTCCCCAGGTCTCTACTCTGGAATCCCTAATTTCGTGGGACACCTGAGGTTGAAAAACAAAACAAAACAAATCAACAACTACAGAACAACGGACTTCTTCCATCCCACAGAATGACCCCAAACTCTTTGGACGGGGCCAAACCCCCAGAGAGTAAGACTCGTCCATTTCCCATGAAGTCACCCAGAAACTTCACGACCATGAGTGACACCATATCCAGAGACAAAAACTTGAGCAAGAGCCTCAAACTCGCCCTTTTTTCATATCCCGAAGGGTTCTCTTATGGTCTGTAGATCAGTCCTGCCATACCTATGACCCGAAACATAAGCCGAGTTTGTGTTTTTAGACAACGGTCCAAACAGCAATGGCCTACATAACCTACAGGCTCAGGCCCCTGGAGCCAAACCTGACGACTGTGCCTGCCCTCTCCAAGGGAATTGTGTGAGCCCATTCCAATGGCCACAACCCTACTAATAGGTTAAACCTCCAAAGTCCCTGAGGCCATCCCAATATTTGTGGCTTCCCAGGACAAACAGGTGCAATCTGGGCCCATCTGAGCACCTACCGGCACTCAGACCCGTAGACTGATGTCCACAGAGGTAAAAAGGCACGAACATGCCCCTAGGCACCTATCGGATCTATTGCTTTGGTTTCCTGGGATCTCTCCTCAGAGGAATGGATTTCAATAACAGCATATGGCTGTTTCTTGACTCACCCATCAGAACAAATCTCATCTACACCTGAGAAACTTGCACGATGGAGCTGTGTGAAAGCCTCTCTTTAGGAGAACCTTTCAGGGCCCCAGTTCCACCACTTCATTCCAAGGTCTCCATAGACACAAAATCATATTAGGACACATCCACGGGAGAGTCCATTTCAACTCAGCCACCTCGGTTGCTCCCCCAGATCCAGCAGATCTAACCTGTCTTGTTGCTTGGAGACAATTGGAATGCGAGGTGGGCTACTCAGCCATCCATCCTTAGAACCCTGCTTGGAATCTTTGTCCTGGAGCCAACCAACAGGTCTCAATTGTCCTGCAGAAGAATCTTTGCAGTTGGGAGCTTCTCACAACTCCCATCGTGAGAAAATCCCCATGACCTCGTGATCCACCCCCCCTTCAAGAAGGGCCATCAGGGACAGAATGTCCAATCTGAGCGATCCTCTTATCCTCGCCCTGACTTAAGATGCTCGAGATCTCGATTCACGTCTCACCCATATACCTAGCCCTGCTTGGGTTTTCAGACTTCCGTCCTCAGACTACTGGCCCACAAGCCCTCCAGTTTGGCAATCCAGAACTACAATGCAGCACTCTGCCTGTTCTCCAGAACAAAAACATTGCCCTCTGAGCCTACCCAGAATCCCCAAATGAGGATGAACCTTTACGCCAATCGGCTGTACCCCACATATATAGGCTGACCTGGGCACTAATGCCCTTTCTGACACAGCCTGAGCCTGGACCTCCTGACCCAACCAGACACCTGGCCGCACACTGCGTGTTTATGGGCACTAATTCACTGGTATGGCACTAATTCACTGGTACTAATTCATAGGTATGGCAGGACCGATCTAGATGCCATGGCCTTAGGTCGTCATCTCTTCTCAATCTCGGTTTTCAGGCTTCAGAACCTAGACCTTATCTCCAATCACGGCCCGGGTTTGAAAATGATGCAGAAATCAGAACTCTTTCCCCATGGAAAGAAACCTTGTTGTTGGCATGTTGTCCAAGGTTCAGTGTACTTGTAACCAGTGTGGCCCATGAGGCTCCGCCCATGCTTGTGGACCACATTGGTCACAAACACACATTGTGACCCTCAGCCTGAGCCCAGTCCTCAGGTAAGGCCTCTCAGTGGCTGGATGGAGAGACACCATATTGGGCTTGCCATGCCCCTAGGCCCCAAGTTTTAACCGTAGTTCGGGTTGTCCCTTCACTCTTCCCCAGGGCTCTGCTTTGGAATTCCTCTTTTGGAGGGACACCTGAGGTAACAAACCTGAAAGGAGTCCTCCAATCCCACAGATTGACGAAAAACAATTGGGATCGGGCCAAATCCACAGAGAGCAAGATTCGTCCATGGCCCATGAGGCCTCCCCAACATTCCACGGCCATCGCTGATACAAAATCCAGAGACATAAGCCGGAGCACGCGCCTCAGACTCGCTCATTCTTCATATCCTGAAGAGTTCTTCAGATAAGAACCTACACGGCACTCGAATGCATACAAAATATATAGTCTAACCTGGGCACTAATGCACTGTCTGACAACTTGAGCCCGGACCTCATGACCAAGACCCAGACAGCTGACCGCACACTGAGCACATCAGACCCGCCATGGCCTTAGGTCATCATCTCTTCCCTACGTCAGTTTTCAGGCTTCAGAACCTAGACCTTATCTCCAATCACTGCACAGGGGAGACTGTGATGCAGAAATCAGAACTCTTCCTTACCCATTGAAAGAAACCTTCTGGTTGGCATGTTGTCCAACGTTCAGTGTAGGAGAAACCAGCATTCACCCTGAGGCCCCGGCCATTCTTGAGTGCGACGAGGGCATAAACACGCATTGTGACCCTCAGCGTGAGTCCTGTCCTCTAGTACGTCATCGCAGTGGCTGGACGATTAGATGTCATAATGGGCTTGACATGTCCCTAGGTCCCAATTTTTAACCAGATTTCTGGTTGTCCAGTCGCCCCTCCCCAGGGCCCTACTCTGGAATCCCTCATTTGGTGGGACACCTGAGGTTGAAAAACAAAGCAAAACAAATCAACAACAACAGAACAACGGACTTCTTCCATCCCACAGAATGACCCCATACTCTTTGGACGGGACCACCCCCCAGAGAGTAAGACTCATCCATTTCCCATGAAGTCTCCCGGAAATTTCACGACCATGAGTGACACGATATCCAGAGACAAAAACTTGAGCAAGAGCCTCACACTCGCCCTTTTTTCATATCCCGAAGAGTTCTCCTCATGGTCTATAGATCAGTCCTGCCATACCTATGATCCGAGACATAAGCCGAGTTTGTGTTTTTAGACAACTGTCCATACAGCCCTGGCCTACACACCCTACAGGCTCAGGCCCCTGGAGCCAAACCTGATGACAGTGCTTGCCCTCTCCAATGGAATTGTGTGTGCCCATTACAATGGCCACAACCCTACTAATAGGATAAACCTCCAAAGTCCCTGAGGCCATCCCAATATTTGTGGCTTCCCAGGACAAACAGGGGCAATCTGGGCCCATCTGAGCACCTACCGGCACTCAGACCCGTAAACTGATGTCCCTTGATGTAAAAAGGCAATAACATGCACCTAGGCACATATCGGATCCATTGCTTTGGTTTCCAGGCATCTCTCCTCAGAGGCCTGGATTTAAATAACAGCATATGGCTGTTTCTTGTCTCACCCATCAGAACAAATCTCATCTATATCTGGGAAACTTGCACGATGGAGCTGTGTGAAAGCCTCTATTTAGGAGAACACTTCAGGGCCCCAGTGCCACCGGTTCATTCCAAGGTCTCCATAGACACAAAATCATATTAGGACACATCCACGGGAGAGTCCATTTCAACTCAGCCTCCTCGGTTGCTCCCCCAGATCCAGCAGATCTAACCTGTCTTGTTGCCTGGAGACAATTGGAAGGCGTAGTGGGCTACCCAGCCTTCCATCCTTAGAACCCTGCTCGGAATCGCTGTACTTTAGCCAACCAGAATGTCTCAATTATCCTGCAGAAGAATCTTTGCAGTTGGGATCTTCTCATATCTACCATCGTAGGAAAACCCCCATGCCGTCATGATCCACTTCTCCCTTCAAGAAGGAGCCATCAGGGACAGAATGTCCAACCTGAGCGATTGTCTGATCCTCGCCCTGACTTCAGATGCTCGATATCTCGATTCAGATCTCACCCAGAAAACTAGGCCTAGCTTGGGTTTTCAGACTTCCGTCCTCAGACTACTGGCCCACAGCCCTCCAGTTTGGCAATCCAGAACTACAATGCAGCACTCTGCCTGTTCTCCAGAAGAAAAACATTGCCCTCTGGGCCTACCCAGAATCCCCAAATGAGGAAGAACCTGCACGCCATTCGGCTGTACCCCACATATATAGGCTGACCTGGATACTCATGCCCTTTCTGACACAGCCTGAGCCTGGACCTCCTGGCCCCACCCAGACACCTGGCCGCACACTGAGCACAACGGATCGCCATGGCCTTAGGTCGTCATCTCTTCTCAATCTCGGTTTTCAGGCTTTAGAACATAGACCTTATCTCCAATCACTGCACAGAGGTGATTGTGATGCAGAAATCAGAACTCTTCCTTACCCATGGCAAGAAACCATGTGGTTGGCATGTTGTCCAACGTTCAGTGTAGGAGAAACCAGCATTCACCCTGAGGCCCCGCCCATTCTTGAGAGCGACGAGGGCATAAACACGCATTGTGACCCTCAGCGTGAGTCCTGTCCTCTTGTACGACCTCTCAGTGGCTGGACCATTAGATGTCATAATGGGCTTGACATGTCCCTAGGCCCCAAATTTTAACCAGATTTCTGGTTGTCCAGTTGCCCATGCTCAGGGCTCTACTCTGGAATCCCTCATTTGGTGGGACACCTGAGGCTGAAAAACAAAACAAAACAAATCAACAACAACAGAACAACGGACTTCTTCCATCCCGCAGAATGACCCCAAACTCTTTGGACGGGGCCAACCCCCCAGAGAGTAAGACTCGACCATTTCCCATGAAGTCACCCGGAAATTTCACGACCATGAGTGACACGATACCCAGAGACAAAATCTTGAGCAAGAGCCTCACACTCGCCCTTTTTTCATATCCCGAAGAGTTTTCCTCATGGTCTGTAGATCAGTCCTGCCATACCTATGACCTGAAACATAAGCCGAGTTTGTGTTTTTAGACAACTGTCCAAACAGCCCTGGCCTACACACCCTACAGGCTCCGGCCCCTGGAGCCAAACCTGACGACTGTGCTTGCCCTCTCCAAGGGAATTGTGTGTGCCCATTCCAATGGCCACAACCCAACTAAGAGGATAAACCTCCAAAGGCCCTGAAGCCATCCCAATACTTGTGGCTTCCCAGGACAAACAAGGGCAATCTGGGCCCATCTGAGCACCTACAGGCACTCAGACCCGTAGACTGATGTCCCCAGAGGTAAAAAGGCATGAACAGGCCCGTAGGCACATATCCGATCGATTGCTTTTGTTTCCAGGCATCTCTCCTCAGAGGAATGGATTTCAATAACAGCATATGGCTGTTTCTTGACTCATCCATCAGAACCAATCTCATCGACACATGGGAAACTTGCACGATGGAAGTGTGTAAAAGCCTCCTTTAGGAGAACCCTTCAGGGCCCCAGTTCCACCGCTTCATTCCAAGGTCTCCTTAGACACAAAATCATATTAGGACACATCCACGGGAGAGTCCATTTCAACTCAGCCACCTGGGTTGCTCCCCCAGATCCAGCAGATTTAACATGTCTTGTTGCTTGGAGACAATTGGAATGGGTGGTGGGCTACCCAGCCATCCATCCTTAGAACCCTGCTCGGAATCGCTGTACTGGAGCCAACCAAAATGTCTCAATTATCCTGCAGAAGATCTTTGCAGTTGGGATCTTCTCACATCTACCATCCTAGGAAAACCGCCATGCCCTCGTGATCCACCCCTCCCTTCAAAAAGGGGCCATCAGGGACAGAATGTCCAACCTGAGCAATCGTCTGATCCTCGCCCTGACTTCAGATGCTCGAGATCTCGATTCAGATCTCATCCAGAAACCTAGGCCTAGCTTGGGTTCTCAGACTTCCGTCCTCAGACTACTGGCCCACAAGCCCTCCAGTTTGGCAATCCAGAACTACAATGCAGCACTCTGCCTGTTCTCCAGAAGAAAAACATTGCCCTCTGGGCCTACCCAGAATCCCCAAATGAGGATCAACCTGCACGCCATTCGGCTACACCCCACATATATAGGCTGACCTGAACACTAATGCCCTTTCTGACACAGCCTGAGTCTGGACCTCCTGGCCCCACCAGGACACCTGGCCGCACACTGAGCACAACGGACCCGCCATGGCCTTAGGTCGTCATGTCTTCTCAATATCGGTTTTCAGGCTTCAGAACCTAGACCTTATCTCCAATCACGGCCCAGGTTTGAAAATGATGACGATATCAGAACTCTTTCCCCATGGCAAGAAACCTTATGGTTGGCATTTTGTCCAAGGTTCAGTGTACTTGAAACCAGTGTGGCCCATGAGGCCCCGCCCATGTATGCGGGCCACATTGGTCACAAACACACATTGTGACCCTCAGCCTGAGCCCAGTCCTTAGGTAAGGCCTCTCAGTGGCTGGATGGAGAGAAAGCATATTGGGCTTGCCATGCCCCTAGGCCCCAATTTTTAACCATAGTTCGGGTTGTCCCTTCACTCTTCCCCAGGGCTCTGCTTTGGAATTCACTATTGGTGGGACCCCTGAGGTATCAAACCTGAACGGAGTCCTCCCATCCCACATATTGACGAAAAACAATTGGGATCGGGCCAAGTCCACAGAGCGCAAGAATCGTCCATGGCCCATGAGTACTCCCCCACATTCCACGACCATCTCTGTTACAAAATCCAGAGACAAAAGCCTGAGCACGCGCCTCAGACTCGCTCATTCTTCATATCCTAAGAGTTCTTCAGATAAGAACCAACAAGGCACTCGAAGGCACCCTAAATATATAGTCTAATCTGGACACTAATGCACTGTCTGACAACCTGAGCCCAGACCTCGTGACCAACACCCAGACAGCTGACCGCACACTGAGCACATCAGACCCACTATGGCCTTAGGTCATCATCTCTTCCCTACCTCTGTTTTCAGGCTTCAGAACCTAGACCTTATCTCCAATCACTGCACAGGGGTGACTGTGATGCAGAAATCAGAACTCTTCTTTACCCATGGAAAGAAACCTTGTGGTTGGCATGTTGTCCAACGTTCAGTGTAGGAGAAATCAGCATTCACCCTGAGGCCCCGCCCATTCGTGGGTGCGACGAGGGCATAAACACGCATTTTGACCCTCAGCGTGAGTCCTGTCCTCTAGTATGTCCTCTCAGTGGCTGGACGATTAGATGTCATAATGGGCTTGACATTTCCCTAGGTCAAAAATTTTAACCAGATTTCTGGTTGTCCAGTCGCCCCTCCCCAGAGCTCTACTCTGGAATCCCGTTTTGGTGGGACACCTGAGGTTGAAAAACAAAACAAGAAAAATAAACAACAACAAAAAAAACGGACTTCTTCCATCCCACAGAGTGACCCCAAACTCTTTGGACTGGGCCAAACCCCCAGAGAGTAAGACTCGGCCATTTCCCATGAAGTCACCGGGAAATTTCACGACCATGAGTGACACGATATCCAGAGACAAAATCTTGAGCAAGAGCCTCACACTCGCCCTTTTTTCATATCCTGCAGAGTACTCCTCATGGACTGTAGATCAGTTCTGCCATACCTATGACCTGAAACATAAGCCGAGAATGTGTTTTCAGACTACTGTCCAAACAGCCCTGGATATACGCCCTACAGGCTCCGGCCCCTGGAGCCAAACCTGACGACTCTGCTTGCCCTCTCCAAGGGAATTGTATGGGCCCATTCCAATGGCCACAATACTACTAAGAGGATAAACCTCCAAAGTCCCTGAGGCCTTCCCAATATTTGTGGGTTCCCAGGGCAAACAGGGGCAATCTGGGCCCACCTGAGCACCTACCGGCACTCAGACCCGTAGACTGCTGTCCACAGAGGTAAAAAGGAACGAACAGGCCCCTAGGAACCTATCGGATCCATTGCTTTGGTTTCCAGGCATCTCTCCTCAGAGGCCTGGATTTCAAAAACAGCATATGGCTGTTTCTTGACTCACCCATCAGAACAAATCTCATCTACACATGGGAAACTTGCACGATGGAGCTGTGTGAAAGCCTCTCTTTAGGAGAACCCTTCAGGGCCCCAGTGCCACCGCTTCATTCCAATGTCTCCATAGACACAAAATCATATGAGGACACATCCATGGGAGAGTCCATTTAAACTCAGCCTCCTCGGTTGCTCCCCCACATCCAGAAGATCTAACCTGTCTTGATGCTTGTAGAGAATTGTAATGCGAAGTGGGCTACCCAGCCATCCATCCTTAAAACCCTGCTCGGAATCGTTGTCCTGGATCCAACAAACAGGTCTCAAATGTCCTGTAGAAGAATCTGTGCAGTTGGGAGCTTCTCGCAAGTCTCATCATGGGAAAAAACCATTGGCCTCGTGATCCACCCCCCCTTCAAGAAGGGGCCATCAGGGACAGAATGTCCAACCTGAGCGATCGTCTGATCCTCGCCCTGACTTCAGATGCACGAAATCTCGATTCAGGTCTGTAGATTGTGCCTGCCATATCCTCACCCAGAAACCTAGGCCTAGCTTGGCTTCTCACACTTCCTTCCTCAGACTACTGGTCCAGAAGCCCTCCAGTTTGGCAATCCAGAACTACAATGCAGCACTCTGCCTGCCCTCCAGAAGAAAAACATTGCCCTCTCGTCCTACCCAGAAACCTCAAATGAGGATCAACCTGAACTCAATTCGGCTGTACCCCACTTATATAGGCTGACCTGGGCACTAATGCCCTTTCTGACACAGCCTGAGCCTGGACCTCCTGGCACCACCCAGACAGCTGTCCGCACACTGAGCACATCGGACCGGCAATGGCCTTAGGTCGTCATCTCTTCTCAACCTCGGTTTTCAGGCTTCAGAACCTAGACCCTATCTCCAATCACGGCCCGGGTTTGAAAATGATGCAGAAATCAGAACTCTTTCCCCATGGCAAGAAACCTTGTGGTTCGAATGTTTTCCACGTTTCAGTGTAGTTGAAACCAGTGTGGCCCATGAGGCCCCCCCATGCTTGCGGGCCACATTGGTCACAAACACACATTGTGACGCTCAGCCTGAGCCCAGTCCTCAGGTAAGGCCTCTCAGTGGCTGGATGGAGAGACAGAATATTGGGCTTGCCATGCCCCTAGGCCCCAAATTTTAACCGTAGTTCGGGTTGTCCTTTCACTCTTCCCCAGGGCTCTGCTTTGGAATTCCTTTTTTGGTCTGATACCTGAGGTAACAAACCTGAAAGTAGTCCTCCCATCCAACAGATTGACGAAAAACAATTGGGATCGGGCCAAATCCACAGAGAGCAAGATTCGTCCATGACCCATGAGGCGTCCCCAACATTCCACGGCAATCGCTGATACAAAATCCAGAGACAAAAGCCTGAGCATGCGCCTCAGACTCGCTCATTCTTCATATACTGAAGATTACTTCAGATAAGAACCTACACGGCATTCGAATGCACCCAAAATAAATAGTCTTACCTGGGCACTAATGCACTGTCTGACAACCTGAGCCCGGACCTCGTGACCAACACCCAGACAGCTGACCGCACACTGAGCACATCAGACCCGCCATGGCCTTAGGTCATCATCTCTTCCCTACCTCAGTTTTCGGGCATCAGAACCTAGACCTTATCTCCAATCACTGCCCAGGGGTGACTGTGATGCAGAAATCAGAACTCTTCCTTACCCATGGCAAGAAATCTTGTGGTTGGCATGAGGTCCAACGTTCAGTGTAGGAGAAACCAGGATTCACCCTGAGGCCCCGCCAATTCTGAGTGCGACGAGGGCACAAACACACATTGTGACCCTCAGAGTGAGTCCTGTCCTCTAGTACGTCCTCTCAGTCCCTGGACCATTAGATGTCTTAATGGCCTTGACATGTCCCTAGGCCCCAATTTTTAACCAGATTTCTGGTTGTCCAGTCGCCCCTCCCCAGGGCCCTACTCTGGAATCCCTCATTTGGTGGGACACCTGATGTTGAAAAACAAAACAAAACAAATCAACAACAACAAACAACGGACTTCTTCCATCCCACAGAATGACCCCACACTCTTTGGACGGGGCCAAACCCCCAGAGAGTAAGACTCGTCCATTTCCCATGATGTCACCGGGAAATTATAACGACCATGAGTGACACGATATCCAGAGACAAAAACTTGAGCAAGAGACTCACACTCGCCCTTTTTTCATATCCCGAAGAGTTCTTCTCACGGTCTGTAGATCAGTCCTGCCATACCTATGACCCGAAACATAAGCCGAGTTTGTGTTTTCAGACAACTGTCCAAACAGCCCTGGCCCACACACCCTACAGGCTCAGGCCCCTGGAGCCAAACCTGAAGACTGTGCTTGCCCACTCCAAGGGAATTGTTTGTGCCCATTCCAATGGCCACAACCCTACTAATAGGATAAACCTCCAAAGTCCCTGAGGCCATCCCAATATTTGTGCATTCCAATGACAAATAGGGGCAATCTGGGCCCATCTGAGCACCTACCGGCACTCTGACCCGTAGATTTTTAGTTGTCCAGTCGCCAATCGACAGGCTCTACTCTGGAATCCCTCATTTGGTGGGACACCTGAGGTTGAAAAACGAAACAAAACAAATCAACAACAACAGAACAACGGAATTCTTCCATCCCACAGAATGACCCCAAACTCTTTGGACGGGGCCAAACCTCAAGAGAGCAAGACTCATCCATTTCCCATGAAGTCACCCGGAAATATCACGACCGTGAGTGAAACATAAGCCGAGTTTGTGTTTTCAGACAACTGTCCAAACATACCTGGCCTACACACCCTACAGGTTCAGGCGCCTGGAGCCAAACCTGACGACTGTGCTTGCCCTCTCCAAGGGAATTGTATGTGCCCATTCCAATGGCCTCAACCTTACTAAGAGGATAAACCTCCAAAGTCCCTGAGGCAATCCCATTATTTGTGGCTTCCCAGGACAAACAGGGGCAATCTGGGCCCATGTGAGCACCTGCCGGCCCTCTGACCCGTAGACTGATGTCCCCAGAGGTAAAAAGGAACGAACAGGCACGTAGGCACCTATCAGATCATTTGCTTTGGTTTCCAGGCATCTCTCCTCAGAGGCCGGGATTTCAATAACAGCATATGACTGTTTCTTGACTCACCCATCAGAACAAATATCATCTACACTTGGGAAACTTGCACGATGGAGCTGTGTGAAAGCCTCTCTTTAGGAGAACCCTTCAGTCCGCAGGGCCACCGCTTCATACCAAGGCCTCAATAGACACAAAATCATATTAGGACACATTCACGGGAGAGTACATTTCAACTCAGCCTCCTCGGTAGCTCCCCCATATCCAGCAGATCTAACCTCTTGTTGCTTGGAGACAATTGGAATGCGAGGTGGGCTACCCAGCCATCCATCCTTAGAACCCTGCTCGGAATCGTTGTCCTGGATCCAACCAACAGGTCTTAATTGTCCTGCAGTAGAATCTTTGCAGTTGGGAGCTTCTCAGACCTACCATCCTGGGAAAACCCCCATGGCTCGTGATCCAACCCCCTTCAAGTATGGGCCATCAGGCACAGAATGTCCAACCTGAGCGATCCTCTGATCCTCGCCCTCACTTCAGATGCACGAATTCTCAATTCAGGTCTATAGATTGTGCATGCCATCCTCACCCAGAAACCTAGGCCTAGCTTGTGTTCTCAGACTTCCGTCCTCAGAATACTGGCCCACAAGCCCTCCAGTTTGGCAATCCAGAACTACAATGCAGCACTCTGCCTGCCCTCCAGAAGAAAAACATTGCCCTCTGGGGCTACCCAGAAACCCCCAATGAGGATCAACCTGCACGGCATTAGGCTGTACCCCAAATATATAGGCTGACCTGGGCACTAATGCCCTTTCTGACACAGCCTGAGCCTGGACCTCCTGGCCCCACCAGACAGCTGGCCGCACAGTGAGCACATCGGACCCGCCATGGCCTTAGGTCGTCATCTCTTCTCAACCTCGGTTTTCAGGTTCAGAACCTAGACCTTATCTCCAATCACGGCCCGGGTTTGAAAATGATGCAGAAATCAGAACCCTTTCCCCAGGGAAGAAACCTTGTGGTTGGCATGTTGTCCAAGGTTCAGTGTAGTTGAAACCAGTGTGGCCCATGAGGCCCCGCCCATGCTTGTGGGCCACATTGGACACAAACACACATTGTGACCCTCAGCATGATCCCAGTCTTCAATAAGGCCTCTCAGTGGCTGGATGGAGAGACAGCATATTGGGCTTGCCATGCCCATAGGCCCCAATTTTTATCCATAGTTCGGGTTTTCCCTTCACTCTTCCCCAGGGCTCTGCTTTAGAATTCCTCTTTTGGTGGGACACCTGAGGTAACAACCCTGAAAGGAGTCCTCCCATCCCACAGATTGACGAAAAACAATTGGGTTCGGGCCAAATCCACAGAGAGCAAGATTCGTCCATGGCCCTTGAGGCCTTCCCAACATTCCAAGGCCATTGCTGCTACAGAATCCAGAGACAAAAGCCTGAGCACGTGCCTCAGACACGCTCATTCTTCATATCCTGAAGAGTTCTTCAGATAAGAATCTACACGGCACTCGAATGCACCCAAAATATATAGTCTAACCTGGGCGCTAATACACTGTCTGACAACCTGAGCCCGGACCTCGTAACCAACACCCAGACAGCTGACCGCACACTGAGCATATCAGACCCGCCATGGCCTTACGTCATCATCTCTTCCCTACCTCAGTTTTCAGGCTTCAGAACTTAGACCTTATCTCCAATCACTGCCCAGGGGTGACTGTGATGCAGAAATCAGAACTCTTCCTTACCCGTGGCAATAAACCTTGTGGTTGGCATGTTGTCCAACGTTCAGTGTAGGAGAAACCAGCATTCAACCTGAGGCCCCGCCCAATCTTGAGTGCGAGGAGGGCATATACACGCATTGTGACCCTCACCGTGAGTCCTGTCCTCTAGTATGTCCTCTCATTGGCTGGACCATTAGATGTCATAATGGGCTTGGCTTGTCCCTAGGCCCCAATTTTTAACCAGATTTCTGGTTGTCCAGTCGCCCCTCCACAGGGCTCTACTCTGGAATCCCTCATTAAGTGGGGCACCTGAGGTTGAAAAACAGACAAAACAAATCAACATCAACAGAACAACGGACTTCTTCCATCCCACAGAATGACCCCAAACTCTTTGGACGGGGCCAAACCCCCAGAGAGTAAGACTCGTCCATTTCCCATTAAGTCACCCGGATATTTCATGACCATGAATGGCACGATATCCAGAGATAAAAACTTGAGGAAGAGCCTCACACTCTCCCATTTTTCATATCCCGAAGAGTTCTCCTCATGGTCTGTAGATCAGTCCTGCCATACCTATGACCCAAAACATAAGGCGAGTTTGTGTTTTCAGACAACTGTCCAAACAGCCCTGGCCTACACACCGTACAGACTCAGGCCCCTGGAGCCAAACATTTAGACTGGGCTTGCCCCCTCCAAGGGAATTGTATGTGCCCATTCCAATGGCCACCACCCGTCTAATAGGATAAACCTCCAAAGTTCCTGAGGCTATCCCAATATTTGTGGCTTCCCTGGACAAACAGGGGCAATCTGGGCCCATCTGAGCACCTACCGGCACTCAGACCCATGGACTGATGTCCCCAGAGTAAAAAGGAACGAACAGGCCCTTATGCACCTATCGGATCTATTGCTTTGGTTTCTTGGCATCTCTCCTTAGAGGTCCTTGGAACCCTTAGAACCCTGCTTTTGCGTCTTTCCTTATGGGACATGCTTGAGCCATCCAACAGGTCTCGACTGTCCCACAGGAGTCCTTGTGCATAGACCACCTCACAACTCATATCATGGAAAGCTTCCAAGGTCACATGATGCCCCCAATCTTCATGAAGGCGGATCATGGAAAGAAAGTCCAACCTTAGCCAACGGCTGATCTTCGCCTTGACTTCAGTTGCACGAGGTCTTGATTAAGCTCTTCAGAGTGCACCTGCTGTGCCCTCACCCCAAAACCTAAACATAGCTAGTGTTCTCACACTTCCGTCCTCACTCTCCTGGACCACACGCCCTCCATTTTGGGATTTCCGAAGACACAGTGCTGCACTCTGCCTGCCCTCTAGAAGAAAAATGTTGCCCTATGGGTCTATCCAGAAACCTCAAATGAGGATAAACCTGCATGCCACTCAACTGTACACCAATTATATAGACTAGCCTGTGCACTAATGCTCTGTCTGACACAACCTGAGGCCTGAATTCCCAACCGACACCCAGACAGCTTGCCGTACACTGAGAACATCTGAACCGCCATGGCCTTAGGTTGCCATCTCTTTCCAACCTGGTTTTCAGGCTACAGAAACCTAGACCTTATCTCTACTCATTTCCCATGGGTGAACGTGATGCAGAAATCATAACTCCTCCTTCAATCTCGCCAGAATCTTGTGGTTGGCATCTTATCCAAAGTTCAGTGTAGGACCCCTGTAGGACCTACAGGAGTAGTAGTAGGGCCCCTGAGGGTAGTGTAGGGTCCTTGACGCCCTGCCCATGCTTAAGAGCTGCGGTGGGCACAAACACACATTGGGACCCTCAGTTTGAGCTCTGTCCTCAAGTAAAGCCTCTCAGTGGCTGGACCAGGAGCCCGCATATGGGGCCTGCAATGCCTCCAGTCACCCAATCTTAACCAGAGGTAGAGACATCTAGTCACCCCTACTCAGGGCTCTGCTCTGCAATCCCACTTTGGTGGGACATTTGAGGTAAGTAAACACAGAAAGGATTCCTCCCACCCAAAGAATGACCCCAATCACTTGGGATCAGGCCATCCCCAGAGAGAAAGACTCCTCCATGGCCCATGAGGCCGGCCCGAGATTCCACGGCCACTATTGTCACAAAATCCAGAGACATAAGCCTCACCCTTAGGTCATAGCCCAAAAAATTCTCCTCATAGTCTGTAGATCGGGCCTGCCATACCTACGTCCCCAAACGTAAGCTGAGTTTGTGTTTTCAGACTTCTATCCTGACATCCCTGTCCCACACACCCTCCAGGTTGAGGCACCTGGAGCCACACCTCAGGACTCTGCCTGCCATCTCCAAGGAAATTCTTCCCATTCCATTGGCCACAACCCTACAGATTAGGAGAAACCTCCAAAATCCCAGAGGCCATTCCAATAGTGTAGGCCGCCCAGTACAAAGAGGGGTGATATGTCACAAGCTGAGTAACGACCTCAACTCACCCGTAGACAGATATCCCAAGAGAAAGGTATTAAACTGGACAGCCCCCTAGAACGTAATTGGTTCCATTGCTTTTGTTTCTAAGCATCTCTCCTCAGAGGCCTGTTTTCCAATACCAGCATATGTGGGATTCCAGAGATACCAATCCGAACAAATCTTGTCTCCACATGGGAAACTTATCCTTTGGAGCTCTGTAAAAACCTCCAGTTAGGAGAAACCTTCAGGTAACCGGAGCCACCGCCCTATTCCAAGGTCTCCATGAATACAAACCCTCATTATGACCATTCGGCAGGAGAGTACATTTCAACTCAGCCCCGTCGATTACTCCCCCAGAGCCAGAATATCAAACCTGCCTTGTCGCTAGGAGATAACTTGAATGCAAAGCAGACTCCCTAGGCATCCATCGTTGGAATCCTGCTCTGGCGCCGTTCCATATGGGATGTCCTGGGAGCCTTCAAACAGGTCTTGACTGTCCTGCAGAAGGAATCCTTGCAGATTGGAGCATCTCACAACTCCTATCGTGGGAAAACCTACATGGCCTCATGAGATGCTCCCCTTTATAAAGGGGCCATCATGGACAGAAACTCCAACCTGAGCCAACTTCTGATCCATTGCTTTGGTTTCTAGGTATCTCTCCTCAGAGGCCTGGTTTCCAATATCAGAATATGGGGGTTTCCTAAGGAAACAATCAGAACAGATCTCATCTCCACACGAGAAAATTGCTCTTTGGAGCTGTGTCAATACCTCAGGTTAGGAGGATCCTTCAGGGCGCTGGCACCATGGCCCAATTCCAAGGTCTCCAAGGACACAAACTTACATTATGATCCATCCTCAGGAGAGTCCATTTCAAATCAGCCCCCTCGGCTGCTCACCCAGCGCCAGCAGATCAAACTTGCCTTGTCACTAGGAGACAGTTGGAATGCGAGGTGGGCTGCCCATGCATCCATCCTTAGAACCTTGCTCTGGAGAATTTCTTTATGGGACGTCTTGAATCCAACCAACCTGTCTTGACTGTCTCGCAGAATGAATCCTTGTGGTTTGAAGCATCACACAATCCCACTGTGAGAAAACCTCCATTTCCTCATGATGCCCCACACCTTCATAAATGGGCCATCGTGGACAGAAACTCCATCCTAAGCCAAGTCTGATCCCCGCCCTGAATTCGGAAGCACGAGATCTCGATTCAGCACTTGAGAGTGTGCCTGCTGTGCCCTCGCCCCGAAACCTAAGCCTAACTTGTGTTCTCAGACTTCCGTCTTAACAATCCTGGCCACACCCCTCCAGTTTGGCAATTCTGGAGACACAATGCAGCACTCTGCCTGCCCTCCAGAAGAAAAATGTTGCCCTATAGGGCTAACCAGAAACGACAAAGGAGTAACAACCTGCATGCCACTCGACCATACCGCAATTATACAATCTACCCTGTGCACTAAAGCCCTGTCTGACACAGCCTGAAGGCAGACCTCCAGTCCAACACCCAGACAGCTGGCCGTACACTGAGCATATCAAACCCACAATGGCTTTCGGCCATCATCTCTACCCAACCTCAGTTTTCACCTTCAGAACCTAGACCTTATCTCCACTCACTGCTCATGAGTGAACGTGATACAAGAATCAGAACTTCTCCTTCGCCATGGCAAGAAACCTTGTGGTTGGCATGTTGTCTAATGTTCATTGTAGTTGAAAGCAGCATGGACTATGGGGCCCCACTTATCCCTGAGGGCTACAATTTGCACAAATACACATTGGGACCCTCAACGTGAGCCCTATCCTCATGTAAAGACTCTTAGTGACTGGAACAACAGCCCACATATGGGGCTTGCCAAGCCCCTAGTCCCCCAATCTCAACCAGAGTTAGAGATGTCTAGTCACCCCTACTCAGGGCACTGCTCTGGAATCCCTCTTTGGTGGGACACCTGAGGTAAAAAAAAAAAAAAAATACAGAAAGGACTCATCCCATCCACAGAATGATCCCAACCACTTCGGATCAGGCCAAATCACCAGAGAAAGACTTGTCCATGGCCCTTGAGGACACCCCGACATTCCACGGCCACCGTAGGCACAAATTCCAGAGACAAAAGCCTGAGCAAACGCCACATACTCGCCCTTTGTTCATAGCCCGGAAAATTCTCACGGTCTGTAGATCGAGCCTTCATACATACATCCCCAAACCTAAGCTGAGTTTGTGTTTTCAGACTTCTGTCCCCACAGTCCTGGCCCACACACCATCCAAGCTGGGGCCCCTGGAGCCACACCTGAGGACTGTGGCTTCCTTCTCCAGGGGAATTCTGCCATTTCCATTGGCCACAACCCTATAGATTAGGAGAAACCTCCAAACTCCCCGAGGCCATCCCAATAGTGTTGGCTGCCCGGGACAAACAGGGATGATCTTTCACAATTTAGGAAACTACCTCCACTCAGACCCAGAGACAGATATCCCCATAGAATAAGATTGAACTGGACAGGCACTTAGGCCCTAATCAGATCCATTGCCTTTGTTTGAGGGATCTCTCCTCAGAGGCCTGGTTACCAATACAAGCATATGGGGGATTACTGAGGCAATCATAGAAAAATCTCGTCTCCACATAGGAAATGTACTCTTTGGAGCTCTATAAAAAACCTCTGTTTAGGAGAATCTTTCAGGGCCCCGGATCAAGTGCCCCATTCCAAGGTCTCCATGGACTTAAACCCACATTATGATCTATCCTCGGTAGAGTCCATGTCAACTCATCCCCCTTGGTTTCTCCCCCAGGGCCTGCAGATCAAACCTGCCTTGTTGCTAGGAGACAAAGAGAATGGGAGGCGGGCTGCCCAGGCATCCATCCTTAGAACCCTACCCTGTAGTCGTTCCATATGGAAATCCTAGAGCCATCCAACAGGTCTCAAGTGTCCCACAGAAGGAATCTTTGCAGTCTGGTGCATCTCACAACTCCCATTGTGGGAAAATCTTCATGGCCTCTTGAGATGCTCCACTTTATAAAGGGGCCATCATGGATAGAAACTCCAACCTGAGCAAACGTCTGATATTCGCCCTGGCTTCAGGTGCATGAGATCTTGATTCAGCTCTGCAGAGTGTGCCTTCTGTGCCCTCACCCCAAAAACGAAGCCTAGCTTGTGTTCTCAGACTACCGTCCTCACACCCCTGGCCCAAAAGCCCTACAGTTTGGCAATACTGGGGCCACAATGCAGCACTCTGCCTGCCCTCCAGAAGAAAAACGTTGCCTTTTGGAGCTACCTGGAAACCCGAATGAGGATCAACTGAATGCCACTCGACTGCACCCCAAATATACAGTCTACCCTGTCTAATGCCCTGTCTGACACAGCATGAGCCCACACCTCCAGACCTACGCTCAACAGCTAGCCACACACTGAGCTCATTGTACCCATCAGGTCCTTAGGACTTCATCTCTTCCCAACCTCGGTTTTCGGGTTTCAGAACCTAGACCTAAACTCCAATCACTGTCCAGGGGTGAACGTGATGCAGAAATCACAACTCTTCCTTCGCCATGGCCGGAAACCTTGTGGTTGGCATATTCTCCAACGTTCAGTGTAGGAGAATCCAGCGTGGCCCATGAGGCCCTTCCCATGCTTGAGGGCCTTGTTGGGGACAAATAGGCATTGTGATTCTCAGCATGAGCCCTGTCCTCAAGGAAGACCTCTCAGTGTCTGAATCAAGAGCCCACATATTGGACTTGCCATGCCCCTAGGCCCCCAAACTTCAACAGAGGTGGGGTTATCCAGGTGTCCCTACCAAGGACTCTGCTCGGGAATCCCTCTTTTATTGGCACACATGAGGTACATAAAATAAAATAAAAAAACAGAAAGGACACCTCCCATCCCACAGAATGTACCCAAACTCTTGGGATTGGGTCAAATCCTCAGAGAAGGAAAGCCGTCCACAACCCATGAGGCCACGCCAGCATTCGACCCACATTGTTGACACAAATCCAGAGACAAAACCTGAGCAAGCACCTCAAACTCACCCTTTTTCATATCCCGAAGTGTTATCACGGTCTGTAGATTGGGCATGCCATACCTATGTCCCCAATCCTAAGCAGAATTTGTGTTTTTAGACTTCTGTCCCCACAGGCCTGACCCTCACACCCTCAAGGCTGGGACCCTAGAGCCAAACTCAGAACTGTGTCTGCCCTCTCCAGGGGATTTCTGCCCATTCCATTGGCCACAACCCTATAGATTAGGAGAAACTCCAAAGTCCCGAGGCCATTCCCAATATTATAGGCTGCCCAGGACAAACAGGGGCGATCTGACACAAGCCGGGCAACTACCTCCCCTCAGATCCATAGACGCGTATCCCCAGGAAAGAGATTGAACCGGACAGGCACCTAGGCCCTAATCATATCCATTGCCTTTGTTTCCAGGCATCTCTCCTCAGAGGCCTGGTTTCCAATACCAGCATATGGGAGATTCCTTAGGCACTAATCAAAATAATTCTCTTCTCTACATAGGAAACGTACTCTTTAGAGCTCCATCAAAACCTCCGGTTATGAACATCCCTCAAGGCCCTGGATCAAGCACCCCATTCCAAGGTCTCCATGGACACAAATGCACATTATGACCCATCCTCAACTCACCCATTTCAACACACCCGCCTCGGTTACTCCCCTAGATCCAGCAGATCGAACTTGCCTTGGCGCTATGAGACACCTGGAGTGGGAGGCAGGCTGCCCAGGCATCCATCCTTAGAACCCTGCTCTGGATAACTTCCTTATGGGATGTCCTGGAGCCATCCAGCAGGTCTCGACTGGCCCACGGAAGGAATCATTGCGGTTTGGAGCATCTCACAATTCCCATCGTGGGAAAACCTCCATGGCCTCGTGACACCCTGCCCTTCATGAAGGGGCCGTCATGGACAGAACTCCAACCTGAGCCAACGTCTGATCCTAGCTCTGTCTTCAGGTACACGGGATCTCGAATCATCTCTGCAGAGGGTTCCTGCCGTCCCATCACCCCGAAATCTAAGTCTGGCTTGTGTTCTCAGAATTTTTTCCTCACACCCCTGGCCCACAAGCCTTCCAGTTTGGGAATTCTTGAGCCACTATGTGGCACTGTGTCTTCCTTCCAGATAAAAAACGTTGCCCTCTGGGGCTACCCAGTAACCACAAATGAGTACCAACCTGCACGAAACTCGACTGAACCCCAATGATACAGTCTAGCCTGGGCACTAATTCCCTGTCTGCCACAGCCTGAACCTGCACCTCCCAACCCACACTCAACAGCTGGCCGAACATTGAGCACATCAGTCACACCATGGCCTTAGGTCTTCATCTCTTCCCAACCTCAGTTTTCAGGCCTCAGAACCTAGACTTAAATCCAATCACAGTCCAGGAGTGAAAGTGTTGCAGAAATTAGAACTCCTTCTTCCCCATGGCCAGAAATCTTGTGGTTTCCATATTGCGCAACGTTCAGTGTAGGAGCAACCAGCATGGTACATTAGGCCACGCCCTGACTTGAGGGGCTCCTTGGGCACAAAAACACATTGTGAAACTCAATGTGAGCCCTATGCTCAAGGAAGGCCTCTCAGTGTCTGGACCAAGAGCCCACATATGGGGCTTGCCATGTTCTTAGGTCCCAATGTTAACCAGAGGTCTGGTTGTCCAGTCGCCCCTCCCCAGGACTCTGCTGTGGAATCCCTCTTTTGGTGGTCCACCTGAGGTAAAAAAAAAAAACAGAAAGGCCTCCTCCCTTCCCACAGAATGACCCCAAACTCTTGGGATTGGGTCAAATCCCCAGAAAGGGAGCCTCATCGATGGCCCATGAGGACACCCGGACATTCCATGGCAATCGGTGACACATATCCAGAAAAAAATAAGCATGAGCAAGCACCTCACTTTCGCCCTTTGTTCATATCCCGAAGAGTTCTCCTCACGGTCTATATATCGGGCCGGCCATACCTACAGACCCAAACCTAAGTGCAGTTTGTGTTTTCAGACTTTTGTCCAAATAGCCCTGGACCACACACGCTCCACACTTGGGTCCCTGGAGCCACACCTCAGGACTGTGCTTCCCCTTCAAGAGAATTCTTCCCATTCCATTGGCCACAACCTTGCAAATTAGGAAAAACCTCCAAAGTTACCGAGGCCATCCCAATAGTGTAGGCCGCCCAGGACAAACAGGTGTGATCTCAAACCAGCTGAGCAACTACCTCCACTCAGACAAAAGATGTCCCCAGAGAAGAATATTGAACCGGACAGGCCCCTAGGCCCTAATCACATCCATTGCTTTGGTTTCCAGGCATCTCTCCTCAGAGGCCTCATTTCCAATACCAGCAAATGGTGGTTTCCTGAGGCACCAATAAGAACAAATCTCGTCTCCCCATGGAAAACTTGCTCATTGGAGCTTTGTTATAACCTCTGGTTAGGAGAATCCTTCAGGGCCCTGGTGCCACTGCCCCATACCAAGGTCTCAATGGACTCAAACCAACATTAAGACCATCCTCAGGAAAGTCCATTTCAACTCATTTAAGACCATCCTCAGGAAAGTCCATTCCAACTCAGCCCCCTCTGATGCTACCGCAAGCCAGCAGATCAAACGTTTCTTGTTGCTAGGAGACAATTGGAATTGAGGCTGTCTGCCCAGGCATCCATACTTAGAACCCTGTTCTGGAAAAATACCTTAGGAGACGTCCTGGAGCCATCCAACAAATCTTAATTGTCCCACAGAAGGAATCCTTGCGGTTTGGAGCATCTCACAACTCTAATAGTGGGAAAACCCCCATGGCCTCATAATGCCCCCCCCCCCTTCATGAAGGGGCCAACATGGACAGAAACTCCAACCAGAGCCAAAGTCTGATCCTCGACCTGACTTCAGACTCATGAGATCTCAATTCAGCTCTGCAGAGTGTGCCTGCCATGTCCATTCCCCGAAACCTAAGCCTAGCTTGTGTTCTCAGACTTCCGTCCTCACTCTCCTGGCCCACAAGCCCTCCAGTTTGGGAATTCCTAAGCCACAATGCAGCACTCTGCCTGCCCTCCAGAAGAAAAACTTTGCCCTATGCTGCTAATAAGAAACCCCAAATGATTATCTAATGCATGGCACTCGACTGTAAAGCAATTATACAGCCTACCCTGAATACGAATGCCCTGTCTGGCACAGCCTGAGACAAGACATCCCAAACGACACCTAGACAGCTGGCTCCAACCTGTACACAAGGGACCCGCTATGGCAGTAGTACGTCATCTCCTCCCAACCTCGGTTTTCAGGCTTCAGAACCTAGACCTTATCTCCAATCACTGCCCAGGGGTGAACGTGATGCAGAAATTAGAATTCCTCCTTCCCCATGGCCAGAAACCTTGTGGTTGGCATTTTGTCCAACGTTCAATGTGGGAAAAACTGCATTGTCGGAAAGGCCACGCCAGTGCTTGAGGGCCGCCTAGGGCACAGACATGCATTGTGACCTGTAGCGTGAGTCCCGTATTAAAGTAACGCCTCTCAGTGGCTGGACCAAGATCCTGCATATGGGGCTTGTCATATCCATAGGCCCCCAGGCTTAACCAGAGAGCGAGTATTCCAGTTGTCAGTACCCGTTGCTATGCTCCAGAATCCCTCTACTGGGGGGGGCACATGAAGCAGAAAACAGGACTCTTCCCTTACCACAGAATGACCCCAAACTCTTGGGGGCTGGACAAACTACCAGAGAGGGAGACTTCTACGACGCATGAGGCAACTCCTACATTAAACGGCCATTGTGGACAAAATATCCAGAGACAAAAGACTGAGCGACTGCCTCCCTCTCACCCTTCTTTCATATCCAGAGGAGCTCCCCTCACGGACTGTAGATCAGGCCTGCCATTACCTCGGCCCCAAACCTGAGCTGAGTTTGGGTTTTTGGATGTCTGTCTGCACAGCCGTGGCCCACACTGCCTCCAGGCTGCGTCTCTGGAGCCACACCACAGAACTGTGCCTGCTCTCTCCTAAGAAACTGCCCGTTCCATTGGCCACAACTCTACAAAATAGTAGAAACCTCAAGGTCCACAAGGACATCCCACTACCGCAAGCCGCACTGGACAAACAGGGGCATTATGACACCAGCTGAGCAACTACTACCTCCATGCAGACACACAGACTGATATCCGCAGAGACAGAAGATTGAACCAGACAGGCCCCTAGGCCCTATTAAGAACTCTGGATTTGGTGTCCAGGAATCACTCCTCAGAGGCCTGGGTTCGAAGACCAGCTTATGGGGCTATCCTGAGGCACCAGACAGAACACCTCTCATTTCCGCATGGAAAGCTTCCTTGTTGGAGTTGTGTCAAACCCTTCGGGTTGGAGAATCCTGCAGAGTCCCTTAGCTACTGCCACATCCAAGGTCTCCATGGCCAACAACCCACATTATGACTCATCCTCAAGAAAGTCCATTTAAACTCAGCCTTCTGGGTAGCTCACCCAAGAGCCCACAGATTGAGCGTGCCTTGTCTCGACCAGGCAATGGGAAGGGGAGTTGGCGTTTCTCGGCATCCATGCTTAGGCCCCTGCTCTCGAGTCTTTCTGTATGGGGCATCCAGTAACCATCCAATAGTACTCGACTGTCCTGAAGAAGGAAACTTTGAAGTTTGGAGCAGCTCAAAACTCCCAGCATAGGGAAACCTCTCTGGCCTCATGACGCCCCCACCCCCTTCAGGAAGGGGCCGTCATGGACACAAACTCCAGCTTGAGGCAACATCTGATACTCGCCCTGACCTCAGATGCAGGAGATCTCGATTCAGCCTCTGCACAGTGGGCCCAAACCTCGTGCTACCTTGTGTTTTCAGACTTCCTTCCTCACACTTCTGGCAAACATGTCCTTAATACTTGGAATTCTGGAACCAAAATGCAGCCCTATGCTGGCCCTCCAGAAGAAAAACGTTGCTCTATGGGGATCTCCATAAACCCCAAATGAGGATCAACCTGCTCAGTTCTCGACCTCACCCCAATTGGATTGTTCGGGTTGTCCATTCATCCCTCCCCAGAGCTCTGCTTTGGAATCCCTCTTTTGGTGGGACACCTGAGGTAACAAAACTAAAAGGACTACTCCCATCCTTCAGATTGACCCCAAACAATTGGGATTGGACCAAATTCACAGAGAGGAAGTCTCGGCCATGGCCCATGAGGCCTCCCCGAGATTCCACAGCCATCGTTGACAACAAATCCAGAGACAAAAGTCTGAGCAAGCGCCTCACACTCGCTCTTTTGTCGTATCCCGAAGAGTTCTCCTCACGGTCTGTAGATCGGGCCTGCCATACCTACTTCCCAAACCTAAGCCGAGTTTGTGTTTTCAGACTTCTGTCCCCACATTCCTGGCCAACAGACCCTTCAGCCTGGGGCCCCTGGAGCCACACATCATGACTGCGCCTGTCCATACCACGGGAATTCTGCCCATTCCATTGTCCACAATCGTACAAATTAGGAAAAACCTCCAGAGTCCCAAAGGACTTCCCAATAATGGTGGCCGCCCAGGAAAAACAAGGTTCATCTGAAACCAGGACTAGGATTCTGAGCAGGGTTCTAAGGATGGATGGCTGGGTAGCCCACATCGCATTCCAAATGGACTCTCCCGTGGATGTGTCCTAATATGATTTTGTGACTATGGAAACCTTGGAATGAAGCGGTGGCATTGGGGCCCTCAAGGGTTCTCCTAAAGAGAGGCTTTCACACAGCTCCATCGTGCAAGTTTCCCATGTGTAGATGAGATTTGTTCTGAATGGTGAGTCAAGAAACAGCCATATGCTGTTATTGAAATCCAGGCCTCTGAGGAGAGATGCCTGGAAACCAAAGCATTGGACCTGATATGTGCCTAAGGCACGTTCGATCCTTTTTACTTCTGGGGACAGCAGTCTACCGGTCTGAGTTCCGGTAGGTGCTCAGATGGGCCCAGATTGCCCCTGTTTGTACTGGGAAGCCACAAATATTGGGATGGCCTCACGGAATTTGGAGGTTCATCCTATTAGTAGGGTTGTGGCCATTGGAATGGGCACATACAATTCCCTTGGAGAGGGCAAGCACAGTCGTCAGGTTTGGCTCCAGGGGCCTGAGACTGTAGGGTGTGTAGGCCAGGGCTGTTTGGACAGTTGTCTGAAAACACAAACTCGGCTTATGTTTCGGGTCATAGGTATGGCAGGACTGATCTACGGACCATGAGGGGAACTCTTCGGGATATGAAAAAAGGGCGAGTGTGAGGCTCTTGCTCAAGTTTTTGTCTCTTGATATCGTGTCACTCATGGTCGTGAAATTTCCGGGTGACTTCATGGGAAATGTTCGAGTCTTACTCTCTGGGGGTTTGGCCGCTTCCAAAGAGTTTGGGGTCATTCTGTGGGATGGAAGAAGTCCGTTGTTCTGTTGTTGTTAATTTGTTTTGTTTTGTTTTTCAACCTCAGGTGTCCCACCAAATAAGGGATTCCAGAGTAGAGACCTGGGGAGGGGCGACTGGACAACCAGAAATCTGGTTAAAAATTGGTGCCTAGGGACATGTCAAGTCCATTATGACATCTAATGGTCCAGAAACCAAGAGGACGTACTAGAGGACAGGACTCACGCTGAGGTCACAATGCGTGTTTCTGCCCTCATCGCACTCAAGAATGGGTGGGGCCTCAGGCTGAATGCTGGTTTCTCCTACCTTGCACGTTTGACAACATGCCAACCACATGGTTTCTTGCCATGGGTAAGGAAGAGTTCTTTTTTCTGCATCACTGTCACCGCTGGGCAGTGATTGGAGATAAGGTCTAGGTTCTGAAGCCTGAAAACTGAGGTAGGGAAGAGATGATGACCTAAGGCGATGGCGGGTCTGATGTGCTCAGTGTGCGGTCAGCTGTCTGGCTATTGGTCATGAGGTCTGGGCTCAGGTTGTCAGACAGTGCATTAGTGCCCAGTTTAGACTAAATATTTTGGGTGCATTCGAGTGCCGTGTAGGTTCTTATCTGAAGAACTCTTCAGGATATGAAGAATGAGCGAGTCTGAGGCGCGTGCTCAGCCTTTTGTCTCTGGATTTTGTATCAGCGATGCACGTGGACAGTTGGGGAGGCATCATGGTCCATTCACGAATCTTGCTCTCTGTGGATTTGGCCCGATCCAATTGTTTTTCGTCAATCTGTTGGATGGGAGGACTCCTTTCAGGTTTGTTACCTCAGGTGTCCCACAAAAAGAGGAATTCCAAAGCAGAGCCCTGGGGAAGAGTGAAGGGACAAACTGAACTATGTTTAAAACTTGCGGCCTATGGTCATGGCAAACCCAATATGCTGTCTCTCCATCCAGCCACTGAGAGGCCTTACCTGAGGACTGGGCTCAGGCTGAGGGTCACAATGTGTGCTTGTGACCAATGTGGCCCGCACGCATGGGCGGGGCCTCATGTGACAACAGGTTTCAAGTACAGTGAACCTTGGACAACATACCAACCACAAGGTTTCTTGCCATGGGGAAAGAGTTCTGATTTCTGCATCCTTTTCAAACCCGGGCTATGATTGGGGCGAAGGTCTAGGTTCTGAAGACTGTAAACCGAGGTTGAGAAGTGATGACGACCTAAGGCCATGGCGGGTCCGATGTGCTCAGTGTGTGGCCAGCTGTCTTGGTGGGGCCAGGAGGTCCAGGCTCAGGCTGTGTGAGAAAGGGCATTAGTGCCCAATTCACCCTATGTATTTGGGTCACAGCCGAATGGCGTGCAGGTTGATCCTCATTTGGGGTGTCGGGGTAGCCCCAGAGGGCAATGTTTTTCTTCTGGAGGGCAGGCAGAGTGCTGCATTGTAGTTCTGGATTACCAAACTAGAGGGCTTGTGGGCCAGTATTCTGAGGATGGAGGTCTGAGAACCCAAGCTAGGCCTAGGTTTCTGATTGAGGAAATGGCATGCACAATCTTCAGACCTGAATCGAGAACTCGTGCATCTGAAGTCAGGGCGAGGATCAGACGAACGCTCAGGTTGGACATTCTGTCCCTGATGGCCCCATCTTGATGGGGGGGGGTGGATAACGAGGCCATGGGGAATTTCCCACGATGGGAGTTGTGAGATGATCCCAACTGCAAAGATTCTTCTGCAGGACAATTGAGACCTGTTGGTTGGCTACAGGACAACAATTCCGAGCAGGGTTCTAAGGATGGATGGCTGGGTATCCCACCTCGCATTCCAATTGTCTCCAAGCAACAATACACGTTAGATCTGCTGGATCTGGGGGAGCAACCGAGGATGCTGAGTTGAAATGTACTCTCCCGTGGATGTGTCCTAATATGATTTCGTGTCTATGGAGACCTTGGAATGAAGCGGTGGCACTGGGGCCCTGAAAGGTTCTCCTAAAGAGAGGCTATCACACAGCTCCATCGTGCAAGTTTCCCATGTTTAGTTGAGAATTGTTCTGATGGGTGAGTCTAGAAACAGCCATATACTGTTATTGAAATCCAGGCCTCTGAGGAAAGATGCTTGGAAAACAAAGCAATGGATCCGATAGGTGCCTAGGGGCCTGTTCTTTCCTTTTTACCTCTGGGGACATCAGTCTATGGGTCTGAGTGCCGGTAGGGGCTCAGATGGGCCCAGATTGCCCCTGTTTGTCCTGGGAAGCCACAAATACTCGGATCGCCTCAGGGACTGGAGATTTATCCTCTTAGTAGGGTTGTGGCCTTTGGAATGGACACATACAATTTCCTTGGAGAGGGCAAGCACAGGCGTCAGGGGTGGCTCCAGGGGCCTGAGCCTGTAGGTAGGGTGTGTAGGTCAGGGCTGTTTGGACAGTTGTCCTAAAACACAAACTCGGCTTATGTTTCGCGTCATCAGTATGGCAGGACTGATCTACAGACCATGTGGAGAAAACTTAGGAATATGAAAAAAGGGCGAGTGTGAGGCTCTTGCACAAGTATTTGTCTCTGTATATAGTGTCACTCATGGTCGTGAAATTTCCGGGTGACTTCATGGGAAATGGACGATTCTTACTCTCTGGGGGTTTGGCCCCGTTCAAAGAGTTTGGGGTCATTCTGTGGGATGGAAGAAGTCCGTTGTTCTGTTTTTGTTGATTTGTTTTGTTTTGTTTTTCAACCTCAGGTGTCCCACCAAATGATGGATTCCAGAGTAGAGCCGTGGGGAGGGGCGACTGGACAACCAGAAATCTGGTTAAAAATTGGGGCCTAGGGACATGCCAAGCCCATTATGACATCTAATTGTCCAGCCTCTGAGAGGACGTACTAGAGGACAGGACTAACGCTGAGGGTCACAATGCGTTTTTATGCCCTCGTCGCACTCAAGAATGGGCAGGGCCTCAGGGTGAAGGCTGGTTTCTCCTACACTGAACGTTGGACAACATGCCAACCACAAGGTTTCTTGCCATGGGTAAGGAAGAGTTCTGATTTCTGCATCACAGTCACCCCTGGGCAGTGATTGGAGATAAGGTCTAGGTTCTGATGCCTGAAAACTGAGGTAGGGAAGAGATGATGACCTAAGGCCATGGCGGGTCTCATGTACTCAGTGTGCAGTCAGCTGTCTGTGTGTTGGTCACGAGGTCCGGGCTCAGGTTGTCAGACAGTGCATTAGTGCCCAGGTTAGACTATATATTTTGGGTGCATTCGAGTGCCGTGTAGGTTCTTATCTGAAGAACTCTTCAGGATATGAAAAACGAGCGAGTCTGAGGCGCGTGCTCAGGCTTTTGTCTCTGGATTTTGTATCAGCGATGGTCGTGGAATGTAGGGGAGGCCTCATGGGCCATGGACGAATCTTGCTCTCTATGGTCTTGGCCCGATCCCAATTGTTTTTCGTCAATCTGTGGGATGGGAGGACTCCTTTCAGGTTTGTTCCCTCAGGTGACCCACCAAAAGAGGAATTCCAAAGCATAGCCCTGGGGAAGAGTGAAGGGACAACTCGAACTATGGTTAAAAATGGAGGCCTAGGGGCATGGCAAGCCCAATATGCTGTCTCTCCATCCAGGCACTGAGAGTCCTTACCTGAGGACTAGGCTCAGGCTGAGGGTCACAGTGTGTGTTTGTGACCAATGTGGCCCACAAGCATGGGCGAGGCCTCATGTGCCACACTGGTTTCAAGTACATTGAACTTTGGACAACATACCAACCACAAGGTTTCTTGCCATGGGGAAGGAGTTATGATTTCTGCATCATTTTCAAACCCGGGCCGTTATTGGAGATAGGCTCTAGTATCTGAAGCCTGAAAACCGAGGTTGAAAAGAGATGACGACCTAAGGCCATGGCGGGTCCGATATGCTCTGTGTGCGGCCAGCTGTCTGGGTGGGGCCATGAGGTCCAGGATCAGGCTGTGTCAGAAAGTGCATTAGTGCCCAGGTCAGCCTATATATTTGGGGTACAGCCGAATTGCGTGCCGCGTTGATCCTCATTTGGGGTTTCAGAGGGCAAAGTTTTTCTTCTGGAGGGCAGGCAGAGTGCTGCAATGTAGTTCTGGATTGCCAAACTGGAGGGATTGTGGGCCAGTTTCTGAGGAAGGAGGTCTGAGAACCCAAGCTAGGCCTAGGTTTCTGGTGAGGATATGGCAGGCCCAATCTACAGGCCTGAATTGAGTTCTCTTGCATCTGAAGTCAGGGCGAGGATCAGACGATCGATCAGGTTGGACATTCTGTCCCTGATGGCCCCTTCTTGAAAGGTGGGTGGATCACGAGTCCATGGGGTGTTTTCCCACGATTGGAGTTGTGAGAAGCTCCCAACTGCAAAGATTCTTCTGCAGGACAATTGAAACCGGTTGGATGGATCCACGACAACAATTCCGAGCAGGGTTCTAAGGATGGATGGCTGGGAGGACACCTCGCATTCCAGTAGTCTCCAAGCAACAGGACAGGATATATCTGCTGTACCTAGGGGAGCAACCGAGGAGGCTGAGTTGAAATGGACTCTCCCGTGGATGTGTCCTAATATGATTTTGTGGTCTATGGAGACCTTGGAATGAATCGGTGGCACTGGGGCCCTGAAGGGTTCTCCTAAAGAGAGGCTTTCACATAGCTCCATTGTGCAAGTTTCCCATGTGTAGATGAGATTTGTTCTGATGGGTGAATCAAGAAAGCCATATGCTGTTATTGAAATCCAGACCTCTGAGGAGAGATGCCTGGAAAACAAAGCAATGGATCCAATAGGTGCCTAGGTGCCTGTTCGTTCCTTTTTACTTCTGGGCATATCAGACTACGGGGGCTGAGCGCCGGTAGGTGCTCAGATGGGCCCATATTGCCCCATTTGTCCTGGGATGCCACAAATATTGGGATGGCCTCAGGCACTTTGTAGATTTATACTCTTAGTAGGTTTGTGGCCGTTGGAATGGGCACATACAATTCCCTTGGATAGGGCAATCACAGTCGTCAGGTTTGTCTCCAGGGGCCGGAGCCTGTAGGGTCTGTAGGCCAAGGCTGTTTGGACAGTTGTCTGAAAACACAAACTCGGCTTATGTTTTCGGGTCATAGGTATGGCAGGACTGATCTACAGACCATGAGGAGAACTCTTCGGGATATGAAAAAAGGGCGAGTGTGAGGCTCTGCTCAAGTTTTTGTTGCTGGATATCGTGTCACTCATGGTCGTTATATGTCCGGGTACTTCATGGGAAATGGATGAGTCTTACTCTCTGGGGGTTTGGCCCCGTCCAAAGAGTTTGGGGTCATTCTGTGGGATGGAAGAAGTCCGTTGCTCTGTTGTTGTTGATTCGTTTTGTTTCGTTTTTCAACCTCAGGTGTCCCACCAAATGAGGGATTCTAGAGTAGACGCCTGTGCGGGGCGACTGGACAACCAGAAATCTGGTTAAAAATTGGGGCCAGGGACATGTCAAGCCCATTATGACATCTAATGGTCCAGCCACTGAGAGGACGTACTAGAGGACAGGACTCACGCTGAGGGTCACAATGCGTGTTTATGCCCTCGTCGCACTCAAGAATGGGCGGGGCCTCAGGGTGAATGCTGGTTTCTCCTACACTGAACTTTGGACAACATGCCAACCACAAGGTTTCTTGCCATGGGTAAGGAAGAGTTCTTATTTCTGCATCACAGTCACCCCTGGGCAGTGATTGGATATAAGGTCTAGGTTCTGAAGCCTGAAAACTGAGGTAGGGAAGAGATGATGACCTAAGGCGATGGCGGGTCTGATGTGCTCAGTGTGCGGTCAGCTGTCTGGGTGTTGGACACGAGGTCCGGGCTCAGGTTGTCAGGCAGTGCATTAGTGCCCAGGTTAGACTATATATTTTGGGTGTCTTCGAGTGCCTTGTAAGTTCTTATCTGAAGAACTCTTCAGCATATGAAGAATGAGCGAGTCTGAGGCGCGAGTTCCGGCTTTTGTCTCTGGATTTTGTATCAGCGATGGCCGTGGAATGTTAGGGAGGCCTCATGGGCCATGGACGAATCTTGCTCTCTGTGGACTTGGCCCGATCCCAATTGTTTTTCGGCAATCTGTTTGATGGGGAGAACTCCTTTCAGGTTTGTTACCTCAGGTGTCCCACCAAAAGAGGAATTCCAAAGCATAGCCCTGGGGAAGAGTGAAGGGACAACCCGAACTATGGTTAAAAATTGAGGCCTAGGGGCATGGCAAGCCCAATATGCTGACTCTCCATCTAGCCACTGAGAGGCCTTACCTGAACTGGGCTCAGGCTGAGGGTCACAATGTGTGTTTGTTAACAATGTGGTCCGCAAGAATGGGCGGGACCTCATGGGCCACACTGGTTTCAACGACACTGAACCTTGGACAACATACCAACCACAAGGATTCTTGCCATGGGGAAAGAGTTCTGATGTCTGCATCATTTTCAACCCCGGGCCGTGATTGGCGATAGGTCTAGGTTCTGAAGCCTGAAAACCGAGGTTGAGAAAGATGACGACCTAAGGTCATGGTGGTTCCGTTGTGCTCAGTGTGCGGCCAGCTGTCTGGGTGGGGCCAGGAGCTCCAGTATCAAGCTGTGTCAGAAAGGGCATTAGTGCCCAGGTCAGCCTATATATTTGGGGTACAGCCGAATGGTGTGCCCTGTTGATCCTCATTTGGGGTTTCTGGGTAGCTCCAGAGGGCACTGATTTTCTTCTGGAGGGCAAGCAGAGTGCTGCATTGTAGTTCTGGATTGCCAAACTGGAGGGCTTGTGGGCCAGTAGTCTGAGGACTGAGGTCTTAGAACCCAAGCTAGGCCTAGGTTTCTGGGTGAGGATATGGCAGGCACAATTACAGACCTGAATCGAGATCTCGTGCATCTGAAATCAGGGCGAGGATCAGACTATCGCTCAGGTTGGACATTCTGTCCCTGATGGCCCCTTCTTGAAAGGGGGGTGGATCACGAGGCCATGGGAGTTTTCCCACGATGGGAGTTGTGAGAAGCTCCCAACCTCAAAGATTCTTCTGCAGGACAATTGAGACCTGTTGGTTGGCTCCAAGACAACGATTCCGAGCAGGGTCTAAGGATGGATGGCTGGGTAGACCACCTCGCATTCCAATTGTCCTCAATCAACAAGACAGGTTAGATGTGCTGATCTGGGGGAGCAACTGAGGAGGCTGAGTTGAAATGGACTCTCCCGTGGATGTGTCCTAATATGATTTTGTGTCTATGGAGACCTTGGAATGAAGCGTTGGCACTGGGTACCTGAAGGGTTCTCCTAAAGAGAGGCTTTCACACAGCTCCATCGTGCAAGTTTCCCATGTGTAACCCTAACCTCAGGTGTCCCACCAAATGAGGGATTCCAGAGTAGAGCCCTGGGGAGGGGCGACAGGACAACCAGAAATCTGGTTAAAAATTGTGGGATAGGGACATGTCAAGCCCATTAAGACATCTAATGGTCCAGCCACTGAGAGGACAAACTAGAGGACAGGAATCATGCTGAGGGTCACAATGCGTGTTTATGCCCTCGTTGCACTCAAGAATGGGCAGGGCCTCAGGGTGAATGCTGGTTTCTCCTACACTGAACGTTGGACAACATGCCAACCACAAATTTTCTTGCCATGGGAAAGGAAGAGTTCTGATTTCTGCATCACAGACACCCCTGGGCAGTGATTAGAGATAAGGTCTAGGTTCTGAAGCCTGAAATCGGAGGTAGAGAAAAGATGATGACCTATGGCCATGGCGGGTCTGATGTACTCAGTGTGCGGTCAGCTGTCTGTGTGTTGTTCACGTGGTCCGGGCTCAGGTTGTCAGAGAGTGCATTAGTGCCCAGGTTAGACTATATATTTTGGGTGCATTCGAGTTCCGTGTATGTTCTTATCTGAAGAACTCATCAGGATATGAAAAATGAGCGAGTCTGAGGCGCGTTCTCAGGCTTTTGTCTCTGGATTTTGTATCAGCGATGGCCGTGGAATGTTGGGGAGGCCTCATGGGCCATGGACGAATCTTGCTCTCTGTGGACTTGGCCCGATCCCAATTGTTTTTCCTCATCTGTGGTATGGGAGGACTCCTTTCAGGTTTGTTACCTCTGGTGTCCCACCAAAAGAGGAATTCCAAAGCAGAGCCCTGGGGAAGAGTGAAGGGACAACCCGAACTATGTTTAAAAATTGGGGACTAGGGGCATGGCAAGCCAAATATGCTGTCTCTCCACCCAGCCACTGAGAGGCCTTACCTGAGAACTGGGCTCAGGCTGAGGGTCACAATGTGTGTTTGTGACGAATGTGGCCCGCAAGCATGGGCGCGACCTCATGGTCCACACTGGTTTCAACTACACTGAACCTTGGACAACATGACAAGCACCAGGTTTCTTGCCATGGGGAAAGAGTTCTGATGTCTGCATCATTTTCAAACCCGGGCCGTGATTGGAGATAAGGTCTAGGTTCTGAAGCCTGAAAATCGAGGTTGAGAAGAGATGACGACCTAAGGCAATGGCGGGTCCGATGTGCTAGTGTGCGGCCAGCTGTCTGGGTGGGGCTTGAAGACCAGGATCAGGCTTTGTCAGAAAGGGCATTAGTGCCCAGTTCAGCCTATATATTTGGGGTACAGCCGAATGGCGTGCAGGTTGATCCTCATTTGTAGTTTCTGGGAAGCCCCAGAGTGCAATGTTTTTCTTCTGGAGGGCAGGCAGAGTGTTGCATTGTAGTTCTGGATTGCCAAACCTGAGGGGTTGAGGGCCAGTAGTCTGAGGACGAAAGTCTGAGAACCCAATCTAGGCCTAGGTTTCTGGGTGAGGATATGGCAGGAACAATCTAAAGACCTGAATCGAGATCTCGTGCATCTGAAGTCAGGGCGAGGATCAGACGATCGCTCAGATTGGACATTCTGTCCCTGATGGCCCATTCTTGAAGGGGGGTGGATCACGAGGCCATGGGAGTTTTCCCACGATGGGAGTTGTGAGAAGCTCCCAACTGCAAAGATTCTACTGCAGGACCATTGAGACCTGTTGGTTGGCCCTTGGACAATGACTCCGAGCAGGGTTCTAAGCATGGATGGCTGGGCAGCCCACCTCGCATTTCAATTGTCTCTAAGCAACAAGACAAGTTAGATCTGCTGGATCACCGGAGCCACCTGGAGGCTGAGTTGAAATGACTCTCCCGTGGATGTGTCCTAATATGATTTTGTGTCTATGGAGACCTTGGAATGAAGCGGTGGCTCTGGGGCCCTGAAGGGTTCTCCTAAAGAGATGCTTTCACTCAGCTCCATCGTGCAAGTTTCCCATGTGTAGATGAGATTTGTTCTGATGGGTGACACAAGAAACAGCCATATGCTGTTATTGAAATCCAGGCCTCTGAGGAGAGATGCCTGGAAGCGAAACCAATGGAACCGATAGGTGCCTAGGGGCCTGTTCGTCCTTTTTACCTCTGGGGACATCAGTCTACGGGTCTGAGTGCCGGTAGGTGCTCAGATGGGTCCAGATTGCCCCTGTTTGTCCAGGGACGCCACAAATATTGGGATGGCCTCAGGGACTTTGGAGGTTTATACTATTAGTGTGGTTGTGGCCATTGGAATGGGCACGTACAATTCCCTTGGAGAGGGCAAGCACAGTCGTCAGGTTTGGCTCCAGGGGCCTGAGCCTGTAGGATGTGTAGGCCACGGCTGTTTGGACAGTTGTCTGAAAACACAAACTCGGCTTATGTTTCGGGTCATAGGTATGGCAGGACTGATCTACAGACCATGAGGAGAACTCTTCGGGATATGAAAATAGGGCGAGTGTGAGGTTCTTGGTCAAGTTTTTGTCTCTGGATATCGTGTCACTCATGGTCGTGAAATTTCCGGGTGACTTCATGGGAAATGGACGAGTCTTACTCTCTGGGGCTTTGTCCCCGACCAAAAAGTTTGGGGTCATTCTGTGGGATAGAAGAATTCCGTTGCTCAGTTCTTGTTGATTTCTTTTGTTTTGTTTTTAACCACAGGTGTCCCATCAAATGTGGGATTCCAGAGTAGAGCCCTGGGGAAGGGCGAATGGACAACCAGAAATCTGGTTAAAAATTGGGGCCTAGGGACATGCCAAGCCCATTATGACATCTAATTGTCCAGCCTCTGAGAGGACGTACTAGAGGACAGGACTAACGCTGAGGGTCACAATGCGTTTTTATGCCCTCGTCGCACTCAAGAATGGGCAGGGCCTCAGGGTGAAGGCTGGTTTCTCCTACACTGAACGTTGGACAACATGCCAACCACAAGGTTTCTTGCCATGGGTAAGGAAGAGTTCTGATTTCTGCATCACAGTCACCCCTGGGCAGTGATTGGAGATAAGGTCTAGGTTCTGATGCCTGAAAACTGAGGTAGGGAAGAGATGATGACCTAAGGCCATGGCGGGTCTCATGTACTCAGTGTGCAGTCAGCTGTCTGTGTGTTGGTCACGAGGTCCGGGCTCAGGTTGTCAGACAGTGCATTAGTGCCCAGGTTAGACTATATATTTTGGGTGCATTCGAGTGCCGTGTAGGTTCTTATCTGAAGAACTCTTCAGGATATGAAAAACGAGCGAGTCTGAGGCGCGTGCTCAGGCTTTTGTCTCTGGATTTTGTATCAGCGATGGTCGTGGAATGTAGGGGAGGCCTCATGGGCCATGGACGAATCTTGCTCTCTATGGTCTTGGCCCGATCCCAATTGTTTTTTTCGTCAATCTGTGGGATGGGAGGACTCCTTTCAGGTTTGTTCCCTCAGGTGACCCACCAAAAGAGGAATTCCAAAGCATAGCCCTGGGGAAGAGTGAAGGGACAACTCGAACTATGGTTAAAAATGGAGGCCTAGGGGCATGGCAAGCCCAATATGCTGTCTCTCCATCCAGGCACTGAGAGTCCTTACCTGAGGACTAGGCTCAGGCTGAGGGTCACAGTGTGTGTTTGTGACCAATGTGGCCCACAAGCATGGGCGAGGCCTCATGTGCCACACTGGTTTCAAGTACATTGAACTTTGGACAACATACCAACCACAAGGTTTCTTGCCATGGGGAAGGAGTTATGATTTCTGCATCATTTTCAAACCCGGGCCGTTATTGGAGATAGGCTCTAGTATCTGAAGCCTGAAAACCGAGGTTGAAAAGAGATGACGACCTAAGGCCATGGCGGGTCCGATATGCTCTGTGTGCGGCCAGCTGTCTGGGTGGGGCCATGAGGTCCAGGATCAGGCTGTGTCAGAAAGTGCATTAGTGCCCAGGTCAGCCTATATATTTGGGGTACAGCCGAATTGCGTGCCGCGTTGATCCTCATTTGGGGTTTCAGAGGGCAAAGTTTTTCTTCTGGAGGGCAGGCAGAGTGCTGCAATGTAGTTCTGGATTGCCAAACTGGAGGGATTGTGGGCCAGTTTCTGAGGAAGGAGGTCTGAGAACCCAAGCTAGGCCTAGGTTTCTGGTGAGGATATGGCAGGCCCAATCTACAGGCCTGAATTGAGTTCTCTTGCATCTGAAGTCAGGGCGAGGATCAGACGATCGATCAGGTTGGACATTCTGTCCCTGATGGCCCCTTCTTGAAAGGTGGGTGGATCACGAGTCCATGGGTGTTTTCCCACGATTGGAGTTGTGAGAAGCTCCCAACTGCAAAGATTCTTCTGCAGGACAATTGAAACCGGTTGGATGGATCCACGACAACAATTCCGAGCAGGGTTCTAAGGATGGATGGCTGGGAGGACACCTCGCATTCCAGTAGTCTCCAAGCAACAGGACAGGATATATCTGCTGTACCTAGGGGAGCAACCGAGGAGGCTGAGTTGAAATGGACTCTCCCGTGGATGTGTCCTAATATGATTTTGTGTCTATGGAGACCTTGGAATGAATCGGTGGCACTGGGGCCCTGAAGGGTTCTCCTAAAGAGAGGCTTTCACATAGCTCCATTGTGCAAGTTTCCCATGTGTAGATGAGATTTGTTCTGATGGGTGAATCAAGAAAGCCATATGCTGTTATTGAAATCCAGACCTCTGAGGAGAGATGCCTGGAAAACAAAGCAATGGATCCAATAGGTGCCTAGGTGCCTGTTCGTTCCTTTTTACTTCTGGGCATATCAGACTACGGGGCTGAGCGCCGGTAGGTGCTCAGATGGGCCCATATTGCCCCATTTGTCCTGGGATGCCACAAATATTGGGATGGCCTCAGGCACTTTGTAGATTTATACTCTTAGTAGGTTTGTGGCCGTTGGAATGGGCACATACAATTCCCTTGGATAGGGCAATCACAGTCGTCAGGTTTGTCTCCAGGGGCCGGAGCCTGTAGGGTCTGTAGGCCAAGGCTGTTTGGACAGTTGTCTGAAAACACAAACTCGGCTTATGTTTCGGGTCATAGGTATGGCAGGACTGATCTACAGACCATGAGGAGAACTCTTCGGGATATGAAAAAAGGGCGAGTGTGAGGCTCTGCTCAAGTTTTTGTTGCTGGATATCGTGTCACTCATGGTCGTTATATGTCCGGGTACTTCATGGGAAATGGATGAGTCTTACTCTCTGGGGGTTTGGCCCCGTCCAAAGAGTTTGGGGTCATTCTGTGGGATGGAAGAAGTCCGTTGCTCTGTTGTTGTTGATTCGTTTTGTTTTGTTTTTCAACCTCAGGTGTCCCACCAAATGAGGGATTCTAGAGTAGACGCCTGTGCGGGGCGACTGGACAACCAGAAATCTGGTTAAAAATTGGGGCCAGGGACATGTCAAGCCCATTATGACATCTAATGGTCCAGCCACTGAGAGGACGTACTAGAGGACAGGACTCACGCTGAGGGTCACAATGCGTGTTTATGCCCTCGTCGCACTCAAGAATGGGCGGGGCCTCAGGGTGAATGCTGGTTTCTCCTACACTGAACTTTGGACAACATGCCAACCACAAGGTTTCTTGCCATGGGTAAGGAAGAGTTCTTATTTCTGCATCACAGTCACCCCTGGGCAGTGATTGGATATAAGGTCTAGGTTCTGAAGCCTGAAAACTGAGGTAGGGAAGAGATGATGACCTAAGGCGATGGCGGGTCTGATGTGCTCAGTGTGCGGTCAGCTGTCTGGGTGTTGGACACGAGGTCCGGGCTCAGGTTGTCAGGCAGTGCATTAGTGCCCAGGTTAGACTATATATTTTGGGTGTCTTCGAGTGCCTTGTAAGTTCTTATCTGAAGAACTCTTCAGCATATGAAGAATGAGCGAGTCTGAGGCGCGAGTTCCGGCTTTTGTCTCTGGATTTTGTATCAGCGATGGCCGTGGAATGTTAGGGAGGCCTCATGGGCCATGGACGAATCTTGCTCTCTGTGGACTTGGCCCGATCCCAATTGTTTTTCGGCAATCTGTTTGATGGGAGAACTCCTTTCAGGTTTGTTACCTCAGGTGTCCCACCAAAAGAGGAATTCCAAAGCATAGCCCTGGGGAAGAGTGAAGGGACAACCCGAACTATGGTTAAAAATTGAGGCCTAGGGGCATGGCAAGCCCAATATGCTGACTCTCCATCTAGCCACTGAGAGGCCTTACCTGAACTGGGCTCAGGCTGAGGGTCACAATGTGTGTTTGTTAACAATGTGGTCCGCAAGAATGGGCGGGACCTCATGGGCCACACTGGTTTCAACGACACTGAACCTTGGACAACATACCAACCACAAGGATTCTTGCCATGGGGAAAGAGTTCTGATGTCTGCATCATTTTCAACCCCGGGCCGTGATTGGCGATAGGTCTAGGTTCTGAAGCCTGAAAACCGAGGTTGAGAAAGATGACGACCTAAGGTCATGGTGGTTCCGTTGTGCTCAGTGTGCGGCCAGCTGTCTGGGTGGGGCCAGGAGCTCCAGTATCAAGCTGTGTCAGAAAGGGCATTAGTGCCCAGGTCAGCCTATATATTTGGGGTACAGCCGAATGGTGTGCCCTGTTGATCCTCATTTGGGGTTTCTGGGTAGCTCCAGAGGGCACTTTTTTCTTCTGGAGGGCAAGCAGAGTGCTGCATTGTAGTTCTGGATTGCCAAACTGGAGGGCTTGTGGGCCAGTAGTCTGAGGACTGAGGTCTTAGAACCCAAGCTAGGCCTAGGTTTCTGGGTGAGGATATGGCAGGCACAATTACAGACCTGAATCGAGATCTCGTGCATCTGAAATCAGGGCGAGGATCAGACGATCGCTCAGGTTGGACATTCTGTCCCTGATGGCCCCTTCTTGAAAGGGGGGTGGATCACGAGGCCATGGGAGTTTTCCCACGATGGGAGTTGTGAGAAGCTCCCAACCTCAAAGATTCTTCTGCAGGACAATTGAGACCTGTTGGTTGGCTCCAAGACAACGATTCCGAGCAGGGTCTAAGGATGGATGGCTGGGTAGACAACCTCGCATTCCAATTGTCCTCAATCAACAAGACAGGTTAGATGTGCTGATCTGGGGGAGCAACTGAGGAGGCTGAGTTGAAATGGACTCTCCCGTGGATGTGTCCTAATATGATTTTGTGTCTATGGAGACCTTGGAATGAAGCGTTGGCACTGGGTACCTGAAGGGTTCTCCTAAAGAGAGGCTTTCACACAGCTCCATCGTGCAAGTTTCCCATGTGTAACCCTAACCTCAGGTGTCCCACCAAATGAGGGATTCCAGAGTAGAGCCCTGGGGAGGGGGCGACAGGACAACCAGAAATCTGGTTAAAAATTGTGGGATAGGGACATGTCAAGCCCATTAAGACATCTAATGGTCCAGCCACTGAGAGGACAAACTAGAGGACAGGAATCATGCTGAGGGTCACAATGCGTGTTTATGCCCTCGTTGCACTCAAGAATGGGCAGGGCCTCAGGGTGAATGCTGGTTTCTCCTACACTGAACGTTGGACAACATGCCAACCACAAATTTTCTTGCCATGGGAAAGGAAGAGTTCTGATTTCTGCATCACAGACACCCCTGGGCAGTGATTAGAGATAAGGTCTAGGTTCTGAAGCCTGAAATCGGAGGTAGAGAAAAGATGATGACCTATGGCCATGGCGGGTCTGATGTACTCAGTGTGCGGTCAGCTGTCTCTGTGTGTTGTTCACGTGGTCCGGGCTCAGGTTGTCAGAGAGTGCATTAGTGCCCAGGTTAGACTATATATTTTGGGTGCATTCGAGTTCCGTGTATGTTCTTATCTGAAGAACTCATCAGGATATGAAAAATGAGCGAGTCTGAGGCGCGTTCTCAGGCTTTTGTCTCTGGATTTTGTATCAGCGATGGCCGTGGAATGTTGGGGAGGCCTCATGGGCCATGGACGAATCTTGCTCTCTGTGGACTTGGCCCGATCCCAATTGTTTTTCCTCATCTGTGGGATGGGAGGACTCCTTTCAGGTTTGTTACCTCTGGTGTCCCACCAAAAGAGGAATTCCAAAGCAGAGCCCTGGGGAAGAGTGAAGGGACAACCCGAACTATGTTTAAAAATTGGGGACTAGGGGCATGGCAAGCCAAATATGCTGTCTCTCCACCCAGCCACTGAGAGGCCTTACCTGAGAACTGGGCTCAGGCTGAGGGTCACAATGTGTGTTTGTGACCAATGTGGCCCGCAAGCATGGGCGCGACCTCATGGTCCACACTGGTTTCAACTACACTGAACCTTGGACAACATGACAAGCACCAGGTTTCTTGCCATGGGGAAAGAGTTCTGATGTCTGCATCATTTTCAAACCCGGGCCGTGATTGGAGATAAGGTCTAGGTTCTGAAGCCTGAAAACCGAGGTTGAGAAGAGATGACGACCTAAGGCAATGGCGGGTCCGATGTGCTAGTGTGCGGCCAGCTGTCTGGGTGGGGCTTGAAGACCAGGATCAGGCTTTGTCAGAAAGGGCATTAGTGCCCAGTTCAGCCTATATATTTGGGGGGTACAGCCGAATGGCGTGCAGGTTGATCCTCATTTGTAGTTTCTGGGAAGCCCCAGAGTGCAATGTTTTTCTTCTGGAGGGCAGGCAGAGTGTTGCATTGTAGTTCTGGATTGCCAAACCTGAGGGGTTGAGGGCCAGTAGTCTGAGGACGAAAGTCTGAGAACCCAATCTAGGCCTAGGTTTCTGGGTGAGGATATGGCAGGAACAATCTAAAGACCTGAATCGAGATCTCGTGCATCTGAAGTCAGGGCGAGGATCAGACGATCGCTCAGGTTGGACATTCTGTCCCTGATGGCCCATTCTTGAAGGGGGGTGGATCACGAGGCCATGGGAGTTTTCCCACGATGGGAGTTGTGAGAAGCTCCCAACTGCAAAGATTCTACTGCAGGACCATTGAGACCTGTTGGTTGGCCCTTGGACAATGACTCCGAGCAGGGTTCTAAGCATGGATGGCTGGGCAGCCCACCTCGCATTTCAATTGTCTCTAAGCAACAAGACAAGTTAGATCTGCTGGATCACCGGAGCCACCTGGAGGCTGAGTTGAAATGACTCTCCCGTGGATGTGTCCTAATATGATTTTGTGTCTATGGAGACCTTGGAATGAAGCGGTGGCTCTGGGGCCCTGAAGGGTTCTCCTAAAGAGATGCTTTCACTCAGCTCCATCGTGCAAGTTTCCCATGTGTAGATGAGATTTGTTCTGATGGGTGACACAAGAAACAGCCATATGCTGTTATTGAAATCCAGGCCTCTGAGGAGAGATGCCTGGAAGCGAAACCAATGGAACCGATAGGTGCCTAGGGGCCTGTTCGTCCTTTTTACCTCTGGGGACATCAGTCTACGGGTCTGAGTGCCGGTAGGTGCTCAGATGGGTCCAGATTGCCCCTGTTTGTCCAGGGACGCCACAAATATTGGGATGGCCTCAGGGACTTTGGAGGTTTATACTATTAGTGTGGTTGTGGCCATTGGAATGGGCACGTACAATTCCCTTGGAGAGGGCAAGCACAGTCGTCAGGTTTGGCTCCAGGGGCCTGAGCCTGTAGGATGTGTAGGCCACGGCTGTTTGGACAGTTGTCTGAAAACACAAACTCGGCTTATGTTTCGGGTCATAGGTATGGCAGGACTGATCTACAGACCATGAGGAGAACTCTTCGGGATATGAAAATAGGGCGAGTGTGAGGTTCTTGGTCAAGTTTTTGTCTCTGGATATCGTGTCACTCATGGTCGTGAAATTTCCGGGTGACTTCATGGGAAATGGACGAGTCTTACTCTCTGGGGCTTTGTCCCCGACCAAAAAGTTTGGGGTCATTCTGTGGGATAGAAGAATTCCGTTGCTCAGTTCTTGTTGATTTCTTTTGTTTTGTTTTTAACCACAGGTGTCCCATCAAATGTGGGATTCCAGAGTAGAGCCCTGGGGAAGGGCGAATGGACAACCAGAAATCTGGTTAAAAATTGGGGCCTAGGGACATGTCAAGCCTATTATGACATCTAATGGTCCAGCCACTGAGAGGACCTACTAGAGGACAACACTCACGCTGAGGGTCACAATGCGTGTTTATGCCCTCGTCGCACTCAAGAATGGCCGGGGCCTCAGGGTGAATGCTGGTTTCTCCTACACTGAACGTTGGACAACATGCCAACCACAAGGTTTCTTGCCATGGGTAAGGAAGAGTTCTGATTTCTGCATCACAGTCACCCTTGGGCCGTAATTGGAGTTAAGGTCTAGGTTTTGAAGCCTGAAAGCTGAGGTAGGGAAGAGATGATGACCTAAGGCCATGGCGGGTCTGATGTGCTCAGTGTGCGGTCAGCTGTCTGGGTGTTGGTCACGAGGTCCGGGCTCAGGTTGTCAGACAGTGAATTAGTGCCCAGGTTAGACTATATATTTTGGGTGCATTCGAGTGTCGTGTAGGTACTTATCTGAAGAACTCTTCAGGATATGAAGAATAGTCGAGTCTGAGTCCGGTGCTCAGGCTTTTCTCTCTGGATTTTGTATCAGCGATGGACGTGGAATGTTTGGGAGGCCTCATGGGCCATGGACGAATCTTGCTCTCTATGGACTTGCCCGATCCCAATTGTTTTTCGTCAATCTGTGGGATGGGAGGACTCCTTTTAGGTTTGTTACCTCAGGTGTCCCCCCAAAAGAGGAATTCTAAAGCAGAACCCTGGGAAAGTGTGCAGACACAATTCGAACTACGGTTAAAAATTGGGGCCTAGGGGCATGGCAAGCCAAATATGCTGTCTCTCCATCCAGCCACTGAGAGGCCTTACCTGAGGACTTGGCTCAGGCTGAGGGACACAATGTGTGTTTTTTGACCAATATGGACCGCAAGAATGGGCGGGGCCTCATGGGCCACACTGGTTTCAACGACACTGAAACTTGACAACATGGCAACCACAAGGAGTCTTGCCATGGGGAAAGAGTTCTGATTTCTGCATCATTTTCAAACACAGGCCGTGATTGGAGATAAGGTCTAGGTTCTGAAGCCTGAAAACCGAGGTTGAGAAGAGATGACGACCTAAGGCAATGGCGTGTCCGATGTGCTCAGTGTGCGGCCAGCTGTCTGGGTGGGGCCAGGAGGTCCAGGCTCAGGCTGTGTCAGAAAGGGCATTTGTGCCCAGGTCAGCCTATATATTTGGGGTACAGCTGAATGGCGTGCAGGGTGATCCTCATTTGGGGTATATGAGTAGCCCCAGAGTGCAATGTTTTCTTCTGGAGTGCAGGCAGAGTGCTGCATTGTAGTCTGGATTGCCAATTCGGAGGGCTTGTGGGTCATCAGTCTGCGGACGGAAGTCTGAGAACCCAAGCAAGGCCTAGGATTCTGGGTGAGGATATGGCAGGCACAATCTCCATACCTGAATCAAGATCTCGTGCATCTGAAGTCAGGGCGAGGATCAGGCAATCGCTCAGGTTGGACATTCTGTCCCTGATTGTCCCTTCTTGAAGGGGGGGTGGATCACGAGGCCATGACGGTTTACCCACGATGGGAGTTCTGAGAAGCTCCGAATTGTAAATATTTTTCTGCAGGACAATTGAGACCTGTTGGTTGGCTCCAGAACAACGATTCCGAGCAGGATTCTAAGGATGGATGGCTGGGTAGCCCACCTCGCATTCCAATTGTCTCCAAGCAACAAGACAGGTTTAATCTGCTGGATAAGCGGAGCAACCGAGGAGGCTCATTTGAAATGGACTCTCACGTGGATGTGTCCTAATATGATTTTGTGTCTATGGAGACCTTGGAATGAAGCGGTGGCACTGGGGCCCTGAAGGGTTCTCCTAGGGAGGGGCTTTCACACAGCTCCATTGTGCAAGTTTCCCATGTGTAGATGAGTTTTGTTCTGATGGGTGAGTCAAGAAACAGCCATATGCCTCTGAGGAGAGATGCCTGGAAGCGAAACCAATGGATCCGATAGGTGCCTAGGGGCCTGTTCGTTCCTTTTTACCTCTGGGGACATCAGTCTACGGGTCTGAGTGCCGGTAGGTGCTCAGATGGGCCCAGATTGCCCCTGTTTGTCCAGGGACACCACAAATATTGGGATGGCCTCAGGGACTTAGGAGGTTTAACCTATAAGTACGTTTGTGGCCATTGGAATGGGCACATACAATTCCCTTGCAGATGGGAAGCACAGTCGTCATGTTTGGCTCCAGGGGCCTGAGCCTGTACGATGTGTAGGCCACGGCTGTTTGGACAGTTGTCTGAAAACACAAACTCGGCTTATGTTTCGGGTCATAGGTATGGCAGGACTGATCTACAGACCATGAGGAGAACTCTTCGGGATATGAAAAAAGGGGGAGTGTGAGGCTCTTGCTCACGTTTTTGTCTCTGGATAACGTGTCACTCATGGTCGAGTAATATCCGGGTGACTTCATGGGAAATGGACGAGTCTTACTCTCTGGGGGTTTGGCCCCGTCCAAACAGTTTGGCGTCATTCTGTGGGATGGAAGAAGTCCGTTGTTCTGTTGTTGTTGATTTCTTTTTTTTTTTCTACCTCAGGTGTCCAACCAAATGAGGGATTCCAGAGTAGAGCTCTAGGGAGGGGCGACTGGACAACCATAAATCTAGTTAAAAATTGGGGCCGAGGGACATGTCAAGCCCATTATGACATCTAATGGTCCAGACACTGAGAGGACGTACTAGAGGACAGGACTCACGCTGAGGGTCACAATGCGTGTTTATGCCCTCGTCGCACTCAAGAATTGGCGGCGCCTCAGGGTGAATGCTGGTTTTTCCTACACTGAACGTTGGACAACATGCCGACCACAAGGTTTCTTGCCATGGGTAAGGAAGAGTTCTGATTTCTGCATCTCAGTCACTCCTGGGCAGTGATTGGAGATAAAGTCTAGGTTCTGAAGCCTGAAAACTGAAGTAGGGAAGAGATGATGACCTAAGGCCATGGCGGGTCTGATGTGCTCAGTGTGCGGTCAGCTGTCTGGGTGTTGGTCACGAGGTCCGGGCTCAGGTTGTCAGACAGTGCATTAGTGCCCAGGTTAGACTATATATTTTGGGTGCATTCGGGTGCCATGTAGGTTCTTATCTGAAGAACTCTTCAGGATATTAAGATTGAGCGAGTCTGAGGCGCGTGCTCAGGTTTTTGTCTCTGGATTTTGTATCAGCGATGGCCGTGGAATGTTGGGGAGGCCTCATGGGCCATGGACGAATCCTGCTCTCTGTGGATTTGGCCCGATCCCAATTGTTTTTCGTCAATCTGTGGGATGGGAGGAATCATTTCATGTTTGTTACCTCAGGTGTCCCCCCAAAAGAGGAATTCCAAAGCAGAGCCCTGGGGAAGAGTGAAGACACAACCCGAACTACGGTTAAAAATTGGGGCCTAGGGGCATGGCAAGCCAAATATGCTGTCTCTCCATCCAGCCACTGAGAGGCCTTACCTGAGGACTGGGCTCAGTCTGAGGGTCACAATGTGTGTTTGTGACGAATCAGGCCCGCTAATACGGGCGGGGCCTCATGGGCAACACTGGTTTCAACGAAACTGAAACTTGGACAACATGGCAACCACAAGGAGTCTTGCCATGGGGAAAGAGTTCTGATTTCTGCATCATTTTCAAAACCGGGCCGTGATTGGAGATAAGGTCTAGGTTCTGAAGCCTGAAAACCGAGGTTGAGAAGAGATGACGACCTAAGGCCATGTCGGGTCCGATGTGCTCAGTGTGCGGCCAGCTGTCTGGGTGGGGCCAGGAGGTCCAGGCTCAGGCTGTGTCAGAAAGGGCATTTGTGCCCAGGTCAGCCTATATACTTGGGGAACAGCCGAATGGGGTGCATGTTGATCCTCATTTGGGGTTTCTGAGAAGCCCCAGAGGGCAATGTTTTTCTTCTGGAGGGCAGGCAGAGTGCTGCATTGTAGTCTGGATTGCCAAATGGAGGGCTTGTGGGTCAGTATTCTGAGGACGGAAGTCTGAGAAACCAATCTAGGCCTAGGATTCTGGGTGGGAACATGGCAGGCACAATCTCCAGACCTGAATCGAGATCTCGTGCATCTGAAGTCAGGGCGAGGATCAGACGAACTCTCAGGTTGGACATTCTGTCCCTTTTGGCCCCTTCTTAAAGGGGGGGTGGATCACGAGGCCATGACGGTTTTCCCACGATGGGAGATGTGAGAAGCTCAGAATTGCAAAGATTCTTCTGCAGGACAATTGAGACCTGTTGGTTGGCTCCAGGACAACGATTCCGAGCAGGGTTCTAAGGATGGATGGCTTGGTAGCCCACCTCACATTTCAATTGTCTCTAAGCAAGAAGACAGGTTAGATCTGCTGGATCACCGAAGCCACCGAGGAGGCTGAGTTGAAATGGACTCTCCCGTGGATGTGTCCTAATATGATTTTTTGTCTATGGAGACCTTGGAATGAAACGGTGGCACTGGGGCCCTGAAGGGTTCTCCTAAAGAGAGGCTTTCACACAGCTCCATCGTGCAAGTTTCCCATGTGTAGATGAGATTTTTTCTGATGGGTGAGTCAAGAAACAGCCATATGCTGTTATTGAAATCCAGGCCTCTGAGGAGTGATCCCTGGAAGCCAAACCAATGGAACCGATAGGTGCCTAGTGGCCTGTTCGTTCCTTTTTACCTCTGGGGACATAAGTCTACGGGTCTGAGTGCCGGTAGGTGCTCAGATGGGCCCAGATTGCCCCTGTTTGTCCTGGGACACCACAAATATTGGGATGGCCTCAGGGACCTTGGAGGTTTATACTATTAGTATGGTTGTGGCCATTGGAATGGGCAAATACAATTCCCTTGGAGAGGGCAAGCACAGTCGTCAGGTTTGGCTCCAGTGGCCTGAGCCTGTAGGATGTGTAGGCCACGGCTGTTTGGACAGTTGTCTGAAAACACAAACTCGGCTTATGTTCCGGGTCATAGGTATGGCAGGACTGATCTACAGATCATGAGGAGAACTCTACGGGATATGAAAAGGGCGAGTGTGAGACTCTTGCTCAAGTTTTTGTCTCTGGATATCGTGTCACTCATGGTCTAGAAATTTCTGAGTGACTTCATGGGAAATGGACAAGTCTTACTCTCTGGGGGTTTGGCCCCGTCCAAACAGTTTGGCATCATTCTGTGGGATGGAAGAAGTCCGTTGTTCTGTTGTTGTTGATTTGTTTTGTTTTGTTTTTCAACCTCAGGTGTCCCACCAAATGAGGGATTCCAGAGTAGAGCCCTGGTGAGGGGCGACTGGAAAACCAGAAATCTGGTTAAAAATTGGGGCCTAGGGACATGTCAAGCCCATTATGACATCTAATGGTCCAGACACTGAGAGGACATACAAGAGGACAGGACTCACGCTGAGGGTCACAATGCGTGTTTATGCCCTCGTCGCACTCAAGAATGGGCGGGGCCTCAGGTGAATGCTGGTTTTTCCTACACTGAAAGTTGGACAACATGCCGACCACAAGGTTTCTTGCCATGGGTAAGGAAGAGTTCTGATTTCTGCATCTCAGTCACTCCTGTGCAGTGATTGGAGATAAGGTCTAGGTTCTGAAGCCTGAAAACTGAAGTAGGGAAGAGATGATGACCTAAGGCCATGGCGGGTCTGATGTGCTCAGTGTGCGGTCAGCTCTCTGAGTGTTGATCACGAGGTCCGGGCTTAGGTTGTCAGACAGTGCATTAGTGCCCAGGTTAGACTATATATTTTGGGTGCATTCGGGTGCCGTGTAGGTTCTTATCTGAAGAACTCTTCAGGATATTAAGAATGAGCGAGTCTGAGGCGCGTGCTCAGGCTTTTGTCTCTGGATTTTGTTTCATCGATGGCCGTGGAATGTTGGGGAGGCCTCATGGGCCATGGACGAATCTTGCTCTCTATGGATTTGACCCGATCCCAATTGTTTTTCGTCAACCTGTGGGTAGGGTGGACTCCTTTCAGGTTTGTTTCCTCAGGTGTCCCACCAAAAGAGGAATTCCAAAGCACAGCCGCGGGGAAGAGTGAAGGGACAACCCGAAATACGGTTAAAAATGGGGGCCTAGGGGCATTGCAAGTCCAATATGCTGTCTCTCCATCCAGCCACTGAGAGGCCTTACCTGAGGACTGGGCTCAGGTTGAGGGTCACAATGTGTGTTTGTGACCAATGTGGCCCGCAAGCATGGGCGTGGCCTCATGGGCCACACTTGTTTCAACTACATTGAACATTGGACAACATGCCAACCACAAGGGTTCTTGCCATGGGGATAGAGTTCTGATTTCTGCATCATTTTCAAACCTGGGCCGTGATTGGAATTAAGGTAGAGGTTCTGAATCCTGAAAACCGAGGTTGAGAAGAGATGACGACCTAAGGCCATGGCAGGTCTGATGTGCTCAGTGTGCAGCCAGCTGTCTGGGTGTGGCCAGGATTTCCAGGCTCAGGATGTGTCAGAAAGGGCATTATTGACCAGGTCAGCCTATATATTTGGGGTACAGCCGAATGGCGTGCTGGTTAATCCTGATTTGGGGTTTCTGGGTAGCCCCAGAGGGCAATGTTTTTCTTCTGGAGGGCAGGCAGAGTGCTGCATTGTAGTCTGTATTGCCAAACTTGAGGGCTTGTGGGCCAGTAGTCTGAGGACGGAAACTGAGAACCCAAGCTAGGCCTAGGATAGTGAGTGAGGATATGTCAGGTACAATCTCCAGACCTGAATCGTGATCTCGTGCATCTGAAGGCAGGGCGAGGATCATACGATCGCTCAGGTTGGAAATTCTGTCCCTGATGTCCCCTTCTTGAAGGGGGGGGTGGATCACGAGGCCATGTGGGTTTTACCACGATGGGAGTTGTGAGAAGCTACCAACTGCAAGATTCTTCTGCAGGACAATTGAGACCTGTTGGTTGATTCCAGGACAACGATTCCGAGCAGGGTTCTAAGGATGGATGGCTGGGTAGCCCACCTCGCATTCCAATTGTCTCCATGCAACAAGACAGGTTAGTTCTGCTGGATTTGGGGGAGCAACCGAGGAGGCTGAGTTGAAATGGGCTCTCCCGTGGATGTGTCCTAATATGATTTTGTGTCTATGGAGACGTTGGATTGAAGCGGTTTCACTGGGGCCCTGAAGGGTTCTCCTAAAGAGAGGCTTTCACACAGCTCCATCGTGCAAGTTTCCCATGTGTAGATGAGATTTGTTCTGATTGGTGAGTCAAGAAACAGCCATATGCTGTTATTGAAATCCAGGCCTCTGAGGAGAGATGCCTGGAAACCAAAGCAATGGATCTGATAGGTACCTAGGGGTCTGTTCGCTCCTTTTATCTCTGGGTACATCAGTCTACGGGTCTGAGTGCCGGTAGGTGCTCAGATGGGCCCAGATTGCCCCATGTCAAGCCCATTATGACATCTAATGGTCCAGCCACTGAGAGGACGTACTAGAGGACAGGACTCACGCTGAGGGTCACAATGCGTGTTTATGCCCTCGTCGCACTCAGGAATGGGCGGGGCCGCAGGGTGAATGCTGGTTTCTCCTACACTGAACGTTGGACAACATGCCGACCACAAGGTTTCTTGCCATGGGTAAGGAAGAGTTCTTATTTCTGCATCACAGTCACCCCTGGGCAGTGATTGGAGATAAGGTCTAGGTTCTGAAGCCTGAAAACTGAGGTAGGGAAGAGATGATGACCTAAGGCCATGGCGGGTCTGATGTGCTCAGTGTGCGGTCAGCTGTCTGGGTGTTTGTCACGAGGTCCGGGCTCAGGTTGTCAGACAGTGAATTAGTGCCCAGGTTAGACTATATATTTTTGTGCATTCGAGTGCCGTGTAGGTTCTTATCTGAAAAACTCTTCAGGATATGAAGAATGAGTGAGTCTCTTGCGCGTACTCAGGCTTTTGTCTCTGGATTTTGTATCATCGGTGGCCGTGGAATGTTGGGGGGGCTTCATGGACAATGGAGGAATCTTGCTCTCTGTGTATTTGGCCCGATCCCAATTGTTTTTCGTCAATCTGTGGGATGGGAGGACTCCTTTCAGGTTTGTTACCTCAGGTGTCTCACCAAAAGAGGAATTCCAAAGCAGAGCCCTGGGGAAGACTGATGGGACATCCCGAACTATGGTTAAAAATTGGCGCCTAGGGGCATGGCAAGCCCAATATGCTGTCTCTCCATCCAGCCACTGAGAGGCCTTACCTGAGGACTGGGCTCAGGCTGAGGGTCACAATGTGTGTTTGTGACCAATGTGGCCCGCACGCACGGGCGGGGCCTCATATCCACACTGGTTTCAAGTACACTGTACCTTGGACAATATGCCAACCACAAAGTTTCTTGCCATGGGAAAGAGTTCTTATTTCTGCATCATTTTCAAACCGCGCCGTGATTGGAGATAAGGTCTATAGTCTAAAGCCTGAAAACCGAGGTTGAGAAGAGATGACGACGTAAGGCCAAGGTGGGTCCGTTGTGCTCTGTGTGCATCCAGCTGTCTGGGTGGGGCCAAGAGGTCCAGACTCAGGCTGTGTTAAAAAGGGCATTAGTGCCCAGGTCAGCCTATATATTTGGGGTACAGCCGAATGGCGTGCAGGTTGATCCTCATTTGGGGTTTCTGGGTAGCCCCAGAGAGCAATGTTTTTCTTCTGGAGAACAGGCAGAGTGCTGCATTGTAGTTCCAGATTGCAAACTGGAGGGCTTGTGGGCCAGTAGTCTGAGGACGGAATTATGAGAACCCAAGCTAGGCCTAGGTTTCTGGGTGAGACCTGAATCGAGATCTCATGCATCTGAAGTCAGGGCGAGGATTAGACGATTGCTCAGGTTGGACATTCTGTCCCTGATGGCCCCTTCTTGAAGGGGGGGTGGATCACGAGGCCATAGGTGTTTTCCCACGATGGGAGTTGTAAGAAGCTCCCAACTTCAAAGATTCTTCTACAGGTAAAGTGAGACCTGTTGGTTGGCTCCCGGACAACGATTCCGATCAGGGTTCTAAGGATGGATGGCTGGGGAGCCCACCTCGCATTTCAATTGTCTCCAAGCAACAAGCAGGTTAGATCTGCTGGATATGGGGGAGCAACCGAGGAGGCTGAATTGAAATGGACTCTCCCGTGGATATGTCCTAATATGATTTTGTGTTTATGGAGAGCTTGGAATGAAGCGGTGGCACTGGGGCCCTGAAGGGTTCTCCTAAAGAGAGGCTTTCACACAGCTCCATCGTGCAAGTTTCCCATGTAAAGATGAGATTTGTTTTGATGGGTGAGTCAAGAAACAGCCATATGCTGTTATTGAAATCCAGGCCTCTGAGGAGAGATGCCTGGAAACCAAAGCAATGGATCCGATAGGTGCCAGGGGCCTGTTCGTTCCTTTTTAACTCTGGGGATATCATCTACGGGTCTGAGTGCAGGTAGGTGCACAGATGGGCCCAGATTGCCCCTGTTTGTCCTGGGAAGCCACAAATATTGGGATGGCCTCAGGGACTTTAGAGGTTTATCCTATTAGTAGGGTTGTGTCTTTTGGAATGGGCACATACAATTCCCTTGGAGAGGGCAAGCACAGTCGTCAGGTTTGGCTCCAGGGGCCTTAGCCTAGAGGGTGTGTAGGCCAGAGCTGTTTGGACAGTTGTCTGAAAACACAAACACGGCTTATGTTTTGGGTCATAGGTATGGCAGGACTGATCTACAGACCATGAGGAGACCTCTTCGGGTTATGAAAAAAGGGCGAGTGCGAGGCTCTTGCTCAAGTTTTATCTCTGGATATCGTGTCTCTCATGATCGTGAAATTTCCGGGTGACTTCATGGGAAATGGACGAGTCTTACTCTCTGGGGGTTTGGCCCCGTCCAAAGAGTTTGGGGTCATTCTGTGGGATGGAAGAAGTCCGTTGTTCTGTTGTTGTTGATTTGTTTTCTTTTGTTTTTCAACCTCAGTTGTCCCACCAAATGAGGGATTCCAGAGTAGGGCCCTGGGGAGTGGCGACTGGACCACCAGAAATCTGGTTAAAAATTGGGGCCTAGGGACATGTCAAGCCCATTATGACATCTAATGGTCCAGCCACTGAGAGGACGTACTAGAGGGCAGGAATCACGCTGAGGTTCACAATGCCTGTTCATGCCCTCGTCGCACTGAAGAATGGGTGGGGCCTCAGGGTGAATGCTGGTTTCTCCTACACTGAACGTAGGACAACATGCCAACCACAAGGTTTCTTGCCATGGGTAAGGAAGAGTTCTGATTTCTGCATCACAGTCACCCCTGGGCAGTGATTGGAGATAAGGTCTAGGTCAGAAGCCTGAAAACTGAGGTAGGGAAGAGATGATGACCTAAGGCCATGGCGGGTCTGATGTGCTCAGTGTGCGGTCAGCTGTCTGGGTGTTGGTCACGAGGTCCGGGCTCAGGTTGTCAGACAGTGCATTAGTGCCCAGGTTAGACTATATATTTTTGTGCATTCGAGTGCCGTGTAGGTTCTTATCTGAAGAACTCTTCAGGATATGAAGAATAAGTCTGAGGCGCGTGCTCAGGCTTTTGTCTCTGGATTTTGTATCAGCGATGGCCGTGGAATGTTGGGGAGGCCTCATGGTCCATGGATGAATCTTGCTCTTTGTGGAGTTGGCCCGATCCCAATTGTTTTTCGTCAATGTGTGGGATGGGGGCACTCCTTTCAGGTTTGTTACGTCAGGTGTCCCACCAAAAGCGGAATTCCAAAGCAGAGCCCTGGGGAAGAGTTAAGGGACAACCCGAACTATGGTTAAAAATTGGGGCCTAGAGGCATGGCAAGCCCAATATGCTGTCTCTCCATCCAGCCACTGAGAGGCCTTACCTGAGGACTGGGCTCAGGCTGAGGGTCACAATGTGTGTTTGTGACCAATGTGGCCCGCACGCATGGGTGGGGCCTCATATCCACACTGGTTTCATGTACACTGAACTTTGCACAACATGCCGACCACAAGGTTTCTTGCCATGGGGAAAGATTTCTGATTTCTGCATCATTTTCAAACCCGGGCCGTGATTGGAGATAAGGTCTAGGTTCTGAAGCCTGAAAACCGAGTTTGAGAAGAGATGACTATGGAGAGCCATTCAGCAGATGCAAGTAGTCACGTAGATGGCAGTGCCTCTAGATTGAGGAATTAAGAATGATTGGTTTAGGTGGATGTGGGTGCGCTCGTGGCTGATGCATGTGCAGCACCAGGAGCCAAGAAAGAAATGCATGATCACCGCTAGAGAACAATAGAGCCCTGTATGGTTACATAAGAGTGCCACGAGGACGCTGCATGCGTGGCATTGTGATTGGGCGAGGGGGGGGGTGAACGCGCGTGCATAAATATCGCTGTGTGCTTGGTTTGCGGGCGGCCGCCATTATTAAAAAAGAAGCTTGCCACTCACCTCGTCTGCGGGTCGTTCTTGCGGGCCGAGAGCGACAACTGGTGCCGAAAACCCGGGACCCCTACATTTAGACGCAGAACGAGGATCGAGGTAAGAGCAACGATAAGGTAAAGAGTGCACCAATAACTGTCTGTTGACAGGGAGGTTCCCCGTAGGCGATCGGACGTTAGGTTGCTTGTGACGTTCTACGGGGACGATAAGGTAAGTTTCCTCGGAATGTGGAACGATCTTGCTCGCTTGTAGGACTCCTTAAAAGATGTCCTCAAGACGAACGGTACCCCCTTAAAGGCAAAAACAGCGAGGGCCTTTTTGAAAGAAGTAGAAGAGATTGCCCCCTGGTTTATAGAAGAAGGGCTCCTAAATGTACCACAATGGGAAAACCTGGGTGAGGACTTAAAACGCTGCCCCTCTACATCCCCGGGGACTCTAGCTGTGTGGTCCTTGGTGAAGGTATGTTTGCAATCCCCCCGAGGGCCCTTGCAGCGAGCTGTACAACAGGGGGGCAAAGTCCTTGAGCAAATGAAGGAAGAGTCCCGTAAGGGCTCCTCCCGAGATTCTGAATCCGAAAGCGAAAGCTCAGAAGGGATGTCCGAACGCGAGTTACAGGAGCTAGGAAAGATAGAGGCAAGTAACAAGAAAAGGGAATCTCCCGGTCTCCAGACAGACTTGGAGACCGTGAGGCAGCAACTTGAGGAAAAGAAGGCGGAATTGCAAAAGGCATTAGGAGAATTAAGAGTGCAGGGAGAAGTAATGGCGCAGCTGAAAGCAGGGGCGGAAGCCGCAGTTGTGGCGCAGTCGAAATTAAAAACGGAAGTTACACCGCTTCCGCATTCTAGCCCCATGGCGCCACCCCATGAGTGGCCCCCGCCTTATAGGCCCAGCTGTGCCAAGACGTGCTATTGTTCGGGCTGTACCGCGGAAAATTGGAGAGAGGTCCTTGGCCCAGGAAAAGGCTTTTTTCCAGTGTTAGAAGATCAGAATCAGCAGAGGTACCACCAGCCACTAGATTTCAAGTTGGTAAAGCAGCTTAAGGAGGCAGTCAGCGCCTATGGACCCCAGGCAGCTTTCACTGTCTCCCTTGTGGAGTCGCTGGGAACACTTTACCTCGCTCCTGAGGATTGGGCTAACTTGACCAGAGCGGTATTAATTGGAGGACAATATCTAGAATGGAAAATCCAAAATCAGGACAATTGTCAGGACAGAGCTCGGAGAAATGCGGCCGCAGGTAACCCACAATGGAGTTTGGAAATGCTGACGGGCACGGGGCCATACCTTGGGGCCCATGTGCAGAGTACATACCCCCTGCGGTGTATCAACAGGTAGCTACGGCAGCCCTCAAGGCTTGGAAGACTTTGAGAGGGGCAGGAGACTTGCAAGGCCAATTATCCAAAGTATTGCAAGGGCCCAACGAGCCCTTTGCTGATTTTGTGGACAGGTTGATACAGACTGCAGGTAGAATGTTCCGGGATGTTGATACAGCAATGCCACTTATCAAGCAGTTAGCCTATGAGAATGCCAATAAATGGTGTAGCGAGGCTATCAGACCCTGGAGATCAAAGGACTTATCAGCCTACATCAAAGTCTGTAGAGATATAACGGGGCCTATAATTCAGGGACAGGTTATGGCAGCGGCATTCGCACAAGCCATGTACGGCCAGGAAGGAGTCCGCCCCAAAGGATGCTTTCAATGTGGCCAGGAAGGACACGTTAAGAGGAATTGCCTGCAGCGTGGAACCCAGGCAGGAAGAGCGCACCCAAAAGTACCGCCAGAAGGCTTAAGGCCTCGGCGTTGCCCGCGATGTAGGAAGGGAAATCACTGGGCACATGAATGTCGCTCCATGGAGGACACTGAGGGGAACCCGTTGCCTCCTAACAACTGGGGGAATTCAAAAAACGGGAGGCAGGGCCCCACCCCCTGGGGCCCGAATCAAATGTACGGGGTGGCAATGTCCCTACCTACCAAGCCGAGATGGGTTTTCCCACCCTCCGATCAGGGGAGTCAATCCACGCAGGGCCCAGGAGAGCCACAACAGGTTCCACCGGACTTGACGTCTGTGCCACCACCCGAATAGTCCTAACGCCTGAAATGGGAGTGCAGGCCGTGCCATCTGACCTGCATGGAGGGCCTCCAAAAGGAACGGTGGGGCTCCTCCTTGGTAGGAGCTCCTCCACTATGCGGGGACTTCAGGTCCACCTGGGAGTCATTGATCCCGATTTCGAAGGGGAGGTTAAAATTCTGATTTCATCTCCGAGGGGTATTAACATTATAAATCCAGGGGATAGGGTCGCACAGCTCTTAATTTTGCCCAGCGATCACGAAAAATATCCATCCACAGGCCAGGCGAGGAAAGGTGGCCTAGGATCCACAGGATCTTCCCTCACGTGCCTTACCATGGGCATGAAAGAGAGGCCCATGCTTAAATTAAGGATCAGAGGAAGACCATTCTGGGGGCTCCTAGATACAGGAGCAGACAAAAGTATTATAAATCATCTAGATTGGCCAAAGGCCTGGGCCCTGATTAAGGCTAATCAAACCCTCCGAGGATTAGGGGTAGCTACCAGCCCAGATATTAGTGTCGCATCCTTAGATTGGGAAGATGAGGAGGGTCATAAAGGCATTTTCCAACCGTATGTTTGTGCCACCCCCATTTCTCTGTGGGGACGCGTTGTGCTGGAGCAGATGGATATTAGACTTACTACTGAAAAACTGTATAGTGGGGCCTCCCAAACCATAATGAGGAACATGGGATATAAGCCTGGCCAGGGCCTTGGAGCCAAGGGCCAGGGAGATCCCGATCCCCCTTCCATGGGAGGTCAGGGTTTTTCCTAGCGGCCACTGAGGCAATTCGAATAACTTGGAAACAACAGGAGCCGCGCTGGGTGCCTCAGTGGCCTTTAACAAAAGACAAGCTACAAGCGGCAAGAGAATTAGTCCAAGAACAACTCAAAGCAGGACACCTTCAAGAATCCACGTCCCCGTGGAATACTCCCATATTTGTGATAAAAAAGAAATCAGGCAAATGGCGATTGTTACATGACCTGCGACAAATTAATGGTCAAATGCAGGTCATGGGACCCCTTCAGTTGGGGCTCCCAGTCATGACAGCGTTACCCAAAAATTGGCCCTCTACCATAATAGATATCAAAGACTGTTTCTGCTCCATTCCTTTACACCCTGTGGATATGGAGCGCTTTGCCTTTACTCTGCCATCCATTAATCATGCTGAGCCAGATCTAAGATATGAATGGAGAGTACTCCCTCAAGGGATGGCTAATAGCCCCACCTTATGTCAGTTGTATGTGAGTCGAGCATTGGAACCTTTTCGAAAAGCATTTCCAAACCTACTTTGTTATCACTATATGGATGACATCCTGATCTGTGGGCCAGATGAGAGGTCTCTGCCCTCGGCTCTAACCTTCCTACAGAAGCAATTGGCAGAGTGGGGACTAACTATATCCCCTGAAAAGATCCACGCAGGTAACCTACAGAAATACCTTGGTATGCAGCTCTCTAACGCAACAGTAAAACCTCAATTGGTCCAGATCCGTAGGGATCACCTGCACACTTTGAATGACTTCCAGAAACTTCTAGGAGACATTAATTGGATCCGACCATATATAAAAATCACTACAGCAGAATTGAAACCCTTATTTGATATCCTGCCTGGAGATTCTAAATTAGACTCCCCAAGAACTCTTACCCCAGCTGCCATTAGATCATTACAGTTGGTTGAAAGCAGACTAGCCTTAACTGCAGCAGATAGATGTGACCCGGAAAAGCCTATAAATGCCGTAGTTATCCCATCCCCTGGATCACCCACAGGAGCACTATGGCAGGGAGGACCCCTGTTATGGATTTACCTGCCCCATAATCTTAGCCGTGTCATCACCCCGTATGCTACAGCTGTAGCTATGATAGCAAGCAAAATATTCAAAGCTAGCATACAGGTCCTCGGGAGACTGCCCGATGCATGTATAGTCCCTTATGACAAAACCCAAGTGAACATTCTAACACATGAAAATGATGATTGGGCCATTTTGACGATCGCTTATCCTGTCACATTTGATAATCATTATCCCTCACACCCCCTAATTGGATTTTACAAAAATACACCCCTCATATGGCCTAAATCCTGCCGATTAGAGCCATTGGTTGATGCCCTCATGGTGTTTAAAGATGGTAGCAAATCTGGAACTGGTGCCTACGTGGTGGAAGGAGAGGTAGTTCCGGTTGTTGTGCCATCAACCTCAGCTCAAAGAACTGAATTGTTGGTAATTATGTGTGTTTTACAAAGGTTTCAAAATCAGCCTATCAATATTATTTCAGACAGTAAATATGCAGTTGTAGCTACCAGATCTGTTGAGACTGCCATTATCTCAGCCAGTCAATCAGAAATTTCCTCCCTGCTGATTGAATTGCAAGACCTCATTCTCTCTCATGGTGCCCCTTTTTATATCGGACATCTCAGAGCACACTCGGACCTCCCAGGGCCTATGGCTAAGGGAAACCGAATAGCTGACACGGCCGCACGCTTTCATGTCTGTAGCGCCTTGGAAGACGCGAGAACCTATCATAAAAGGTGGCATGTCAATGCCCAAACTTTAAAGATGCGTTTTAACATCTCAAGAGCTGATGCACGAGACATCGTGAAGTCTTGTGGTAATTGTGTAACACATTTGCCTATGCCCTCCCTAGGGGTAAATCCCAAAGGGCTCTTACCTAACCCCCTATGGCAAATGGATGTAACACATGTTCCTTCCTTCGGACAACAAAGATACGTCCATTTAAGTGTAGACACTTGCTCGGGGATTGTTAGCGCGACCCCCTTGCGAGGGGAAAATGTCAAAAATGTGATGTCCCATTGCCGGTGCAGCTTTGCCTGCTGGGGAGTGCCAAAGCACTTGAAAACAGACAATGCCCCTGCTTACACTACTGCAGGCTTTCGCAGCTTCATGGCCTGCTACAATATCCAGCATGTTACAGGCATACCATATAATCCTCGAGGCCAGGGCATTGTGGAACGTGCGCACCTGACCTTTAAAACTACCTTGCAAAAAATACTAAAAGGGGGAATTGGAGAGGAGTATCGTACACCCAATGACCTCACCAATCTGGTCACCTTTATTTTAAATTTTCTCACGGTTGACAAGGACGGCACTTCGGCCGCCTTGTCTTTGGGGCCAACAGAAAATGCAGCAGTCAATGGTGAAATGGAAAGATGTCCTTACTGGCTTATGGAAGGGACCTGACCCGGTGCTTCGGTGGCACCGAGGTTCCCTTTGTGTTTTCCCACAGGATGCGCCTGCTCCACTCTGGGTGCCGGAACGCCTCACCAGGCTGGTGGCCGTGGAACTTGTGGAGGATGCTGGTGATGATGATGATAGCGACGACGACTGTCCTGCAGCCTGTTCCCATGAAGGCGGAGCCAGTCCAACTGTGGCCGAGACAAGAGACTGCCCAGCTTCAGGCCCTTCTTCAAATGGCTCAGCATAGAGTGCATTCTTCTCTCCCGAACTCATGTTTGCTACTGACGCTTATTTTTATGCAACAGGTGTTGGCAGCCCAGGGCTCATTATATTGGGCATATGTCCCCGATCCACCCCTGTTACAGCCCGTGGGTTGGGATGTGAGTTCTATTCCTGTATATGTTAATGATACTGTCTTGCTAGGCCCTCCCTCTTCTGTTCATCTCCGGCCACAGCAGGCTGCCATATCTTACAAGGGCTATTCTGATGTATATCCCATATGCTTTGCGATGAAGCGCACAATACCACGCTGTTTAAGTGTTTCCCCGCGATCTGGTTATAGTGGTGTGAGTATAGCTGGCCTTGACACTACCTATAGCACCATAGTGACTTCTGGTATAGCCCCACGGGATATTCCACTTTGTGCAGCTAACTTAAGTATAGCTAAGGGGATTGGAGTACCCTGGAGGCTCTGCCTAGGACAAAAAGCTACTAAGTACTCACTAGAGGATAGATATGAGCTTTGGGATTGGGGGTCTATAATATCTTCCGGATGTCCTGAATGCCGTCCGAAAATACCCCCAATTCTCACTCCTCAACGTGGCTATCCGGTGCAAACTGAGATTTGGAAACTTATTGCCGCCTTTGGAGGCGCCACCCTCCTTGTCCCGCAAACCAGTAACGCTAAGACCATATTTGGATATGAGAATATTGGACAAATACTCAGATACCCCCAAGCCTGCGTGCCCCATCCATTCATGCTAGTTGTAGGAAACCTTACAGTAAAAAAAAGAAAATGCCACTTATCATTTCTCTTGTTATGACTGTACCCTAACCAATTGTATTCGAGGAGTGCTGCCAGGCGATGGATTATTAGTGGTAAAACAGCCCCCATTTGTTATGATCCCAGTTAATATCTCCAAACCATGGTATTCTAACCCAGGCTTAGAGTTGTGGGAGCGTGTACAGGCTGCCCTAAGCCGACCCCGACGAGAGCTAGGATTGTTGTTACTCGGGATTGTCTCCTTAATCACCCTAATTGCAACAGCTACCACAGCGTCTGTGTCCCTTGCTCAGGCTGTGCATACTGCTGATACTGTGGATCAGCTCGCACATAACACTTCTGCCGTGCTGGGAATTCAGAAAGATATAGATAAAAGGGTTGAAACCCGGTTAAATGCACTATATGATACTGTTAGATTTCTAGGGGAGGAAATTCAGAGCTTAAAATTGCGCACCAGGATCCGGTGTCATAGCGATTATCACTGGATATGCGTAACCTCTAAAAAATATAATGCCTCTGAGACTTCGTGGGACCGAGTACAACGCCATCTCGTGGGGGTATGGTCTAACTCTAATCTATCCCTTGATCTGTTGCAATTACATCAAGAAATATTAGATATTGAAGAAGCTCCTCATGCCAAGTTAACTGTTGCTTAGCTTGCTGAAAACTTTGTAAGCTCCTTGATTTCTCACTTTCCTTCCCTGACGCATGCATGGTATGTTGTAGGAACAATTATAGGAGTGCTAGTGGTAATTGTTCTTTTCATGTGCCTCTTGCCTTGTGCGGTTAAAATTATACTCGCAGAAGTTTGTAAGTTAAGAGCCATCATACGTAACCATCAACTAATCAACCGCTGTGGGCTCAGAATGTCACCTTGAACGCCACCCAGGTATCTCTTGGCTCCGTCAGCAATTTGGTTAGTATGTTATAACAATCAGTCTCATTCCTCAAAAACTGGGCAGGCATAGGAGCCCTGATTATGATGATGATTCTGGCTCAAGTGCTCCTTCTACAATGCATCGCGCGACAACAACGGCTAAAGCAACGGGCTTTGGTCTAAGCCATGATGGCTCTGGAGGCTGGCACCTCCCCCCCCAAATATGGCTTAGTATGCTGGGTCGGTACCCAAAGACGGGTAAGACTGATCCCTCACCATAGCAACCTAAGACAGGGGCTCCTCGGCCAGGGGGAGTACCCGATGATGGGTAAGCATGTGTGCTGGGGATTGGCAACCTAAGACAGGCACGATCCATGCCATATAAACAATAAAAAAGGTGGAGCTGTGGAGATCCATCCAGCAGATGCAAGGAGTCACGTAGACGGGAGTGCCTGAAGATTGAGGAACTGAGAATGATTGGTTTAGGAGGATGTGGGTGCGCTCGTGGCTGACGCACACAGCACCAGGAGCCAAGAGATAAACGCATGATCACCGCTAGAGAACAATAGAGTCCTGTATGGTTACATAAGGGTCCACAAGGACACTGCGTGCACGGCGTTATGATTGGCCAAATAGGGAGGCAAGACCGGGTGAACTTCGTGAATAAATACTGCTGTAAGTGCTTGGTGCGGCGCGGCCGCAATTACTCATGAAAGAAGCTTGCCACTCACCTCGTCTGCAGGTCGTTTTTACGGGCCGAGAGTGACAGGGTCCGATGTGCTCAGTGTGCGGCCAGCTATCTGGGTGGGGCCGGGAGGTCCAGGAACAGGCTGTGTCAGAAAGGGCATGAGTGCCCAGGTCAGCTTATATATTTGGGGTACAGCCGAATGGCGTGCAGGTTGATCCTCATTTGGGGTTTCTGGATAGCCCCAGAGGGCAATGTTTTTCTTCTGGAGGGTAGGCCGAGTGCTGCATTGTAGTTCTGGATTGCCAAACTAGAGGGATTTGGGGCCAATAGTCTGAGGACGGAAGTCTGAGAACCGAAGCTAGGCCTAGGTTTCTGGGTGAGGATATGGCAGGCACAATCTACAGACCTGAATGGAGATCTCGTGCATCAGAAGTCAGGGCGAGGATCAGATGATCGCTCAGGTTGGATATTCTGTCCCTGATGGACCCTTCTTGAAGGGGGGGTGGATCACAAGGCCATGGGGGTTTTCCCACGATGGGAGTGGTGAGAAGCTCCTTACTCCAAAGATTCTTCTACAGGACAATTGAGACCTGTTGGTAGGCTCCAGGTCAACGATTCCGAGCACGGTTCTAAGGATGGATGGCTGGGTAGCCCACCTCGCATTCCAATTGTCTCCAAGCAACAAGACAGGTTAGATCTGCTGGATCGGGGGGAGCAACCGAGGAGGCTGAGTTGAAATGGACTCTCCCGTGGATGTGTCCTAATATGATGTTGAGTCTATGGAGACCTTGGAATGAAGCGGTGGCACTGGGGCCCTGAAGGGTTCTCCTAAAGAGAGGCTTTCACACAGCTCCATCGTGCAAATTTCCCATGTGTAAATGAGATTTGTTCTGATGGGTGAGTCAAGAAACAGCCATATGCTGTTATTGAAATCCAGGCCTCTGAGGAGAGATGCCTGGAAAACAAAGCAATGGATCCGATAGGTGCCTAGGGCCCTGTTCGTTCCTTTTTACCTCTGGGGACATCAGTCTACGGGACTGAGTGCAGGTAGGTGCTCAGATGGGCCCAGATTGCCCCTGTTTGTCCTGGGAAGCCACAAATATTATGATGGCCTCAGGGACGTTGGAGGTTTATCCTATTAGTAGGGTTGTGACCTTTGGAATGGGCACATACAATTCCCTTGGAGAGGGCAAGCACAGTCCTCAGGTTTGGCTCCAGGGGCCTGAGCATGTAGGGTGTGTAGGCCAGGGCTGTTTGGACAGTTGTCTGAAAACACAAACTCGGCTTATGTTTCGGGTCATAGGTATGGCAGGACTGATCAACAGACCATGAGGAGAACACTTCAGGATATGAAAAAAGGGCGAGTGTGAGGCTCTTGCTCACGTTTTTGTCTCTGGATATCGTGTCACTCTTGGTCGTGAAATTTCCGGGTGACTTCATGGGAAATGGACGAGTCTTACTCTCTGGGGGTTTGGCCCCGTCCAAAGAGTTTGGGGTCATTCTGTGGGATGGAAGAAGTCCGTTGTTCTGTTGTTGTAGATTTGTTTTGTTTTGTTTTTCAACCTCAGGTGTCCCACCAAATGAGGGATTCCAGAGTAGAGCCCTTGGGAGGGGCGACTGGACAACCAAAATCTGGTTAAAAATTGGGGCCTAGGGACATGAAAAGCCCATTATGACATCTAATGCTCCAGCCCCTGAGAGGACATACTAGAGGACAGGACTCACGCTGAGGGTCACAATGCGTGTTTATGTCCTCGTCGCACTCATGAATGGGCGGGGCGTCAGGGTGAATGCTGGTTTCTCCTACACTGAATGTTGGACAACATGCCAACCACAAGGTTTTTTTCCATGGGTAAGGAAGAGTTCTGATTTCCGCATCACAGTCACCCCTGGGCAGTGATTGGAGATAAGGTCTAGGTTCTGAAGCCTGAAAATAGAGGTAGGGAAGTGATGATGTCCTAAGGCCATGGCGGGTCTGATGTGCTCAGTGTGCGGTCGGCTGTCTGGGTGTTGGTCACGAGGACCGGGCTCAGGTTGTCAGACAGTACTATAGTGCCCAGGTTAGACTATATATTTTGGGTGCATTCGAGTGCCTTGTAGGTTCTTATCTGAAGAACTCTTCAGGATATGAAGAATGAGCGAGTCTGAGGCGCGTGCTCAGTCTTTTGTCTCTGGATTTTGTATCAGCGATGGCCGTGGAATGTTGGGGAGGCCTCATGGGCCATGGACGAATCTTGCTCTCTGTGGATTTGGCCGTATCCCAATTGTTTTTCGTCATCTGTGGGAAGGGAGGACTCCTTTCATGTTTGTTACCTCAGGTGTCCCACCAAAAGAGGAATTCCAAAGCAGAGCCCTGGGGAAGAGTGAAGGGACCACCCGAACTATGGTTAAAAATTGGGGCCTAGGGGCATGGAAAGCCCCATATGCTGTCTCTCCATCCAGCCACTTAGAGGCCTTACTTGAGGAAAGGGCTCAGGCTGAGGGGTCACAATGTGTGTTTGTGACCAATGTGGCCCGCAAGCATGGTCGGGGCCTCATGGGCCACACTGGTTTCAACTACAATGAAACTTGGACAACATGCCAACCACAAGGTTTCTTGCCATGGGGAAAGAGTTCAGATTCCTGCATCATTTTCAAACCCGGGCGGTGATTGGAGATAAGTCTAGTTTCTGAAGCTTGAAAACCGACGTAGAAGAGATGACGACCTAAGGCCATGGTGGTTCCGATGTGCTCAGTGTGCGGCCAGCTGTCCGGGTGGGGCTAGGAGGTCCAGGCTCAGGCTGTGTCAGAAAGGGCATTAGTGCCCAGGTCAGCCTATATATTTGGGGTACAGCCGAATGGCGTGCAGGTTGATACTAATTTGGGGTTTCTGGGTAGCCCCAGAGGACAATGTTTTTCTTATGGAGGGCAGGCAGAGTGCTGCATTGTAGTTCTGGATTGCCAAACTGGAGGGCTTTTGGGCCAGTAGTCGGAGGACGGAAGTCTGAGAACCCAAGCTAGGCCTAGGTTTCTGGGTGAGGATATGGTAGGCACAATCTACAGACCTGAATCGAGATCCCGTGCATCTGAAGTCAGGGCGAGAATCAAACGATCGCTCAGGTTGGACATTCTGTCCTTGATGGCCCCTTCTTTAAGGGTGGGTGGATCACGAGGCCATGGGGGTTTTCCCACTATGGGAGTTCTGAGAAGCTCCAAACTGCAAAGATTCTTCTGCAAGACAATTGAGACCTGTTGGTTGGCTCCAGGACAACGATTCCGAGCAGGGTTCTAAGGATGGATGGCTGGGTAGCCCACCTCGCATTCCAATTGTCTCCAAGCAACAAGACAGGTTAGATCTGCTGGATCTGGGGGAGCAACCCAGGAGGCTGAGTTGAAATGGACTCTCCCGTGGACGTGTCCTAATATGAATATGTGTCTATGGAGACCTTGGAATGAAGCCTGTGGCCCTGAACGGCTCTCCTAAAGAGAGGCTTTCACACAGCTCCATCGTGCAAGTTTCCCATGTGTAGATGAGATTTGTTCTGATGCTGAGTCAAGAAACAGCCATATGCTGTTATTGAAATCAAGCCCTCTGAGGAGAGATGCCTCGAAACCAAAGCAAAGAATCCGATAGGTGCCTAGGGGCCTGTTCGTTCCTTATTACCTCTGGGGATATCAGTCTATGGGTCTGAGTGCAGATAGGTCCTCAGATGGGCCCAGATTGCCCCTGTTTGTCCTGGGACGCCACAACTATTGGGATGGCCTCAGGAATTTTGGAGGTTTATCCTCTTAGTAGGGTTGTTGCCATTGCAATGGGCACATACAATTCCATTGGAGAGGCCAAGCACAGTCTTCATGTTTGGCCTCAGGGGCCTGTGCCTATAGGGTGTGTAGGCCAGAGCTGTTGGGACAGTTGTCTGAAAACACAAACTCGGCTTATGTTTTAGGTCATAGGTATGGCAGGACTGATCTACAGACCTTGAGGAGAAAACTTTGGGATATGAAAAATGGGTGAGTGTGAGGCTCTTGCTCATGTTTTTGTCTCTAGATATTGTGTCATTCATGGTGGTGAAATTTCCTGGTGAATTCAGGGGAAATGGACGAGTCTTACTCTCTGGGGGTTTGGCCCAGTCCAAGGAGTTTGGGGTTACTCTGTGTGATGGAAGAAGTTCGTTTTTTTGTTGTTTTTGATGTGTTTTGTTTTGTTTTTCAACCTCAGGTGTCCCAACAAATGAGGCATTCCAGAGTAGAGCCCTGGGGAGTTGTGACTGGACAAGCAGAAATCTGGTTAAAAATTGGGGCCTAGGGACATCTCAAGCCCATTATGACATCTAATGGTCCAGCCACTGAGAGGATTTACTAGAGGTCAGGAATCACGCTGATGCTCACAATGCGTGTTTATGCCCTTTTCACACTAAAGAATGGGCGGGGCCTCAGGGTGAATGCTGGTTTCTCCTACACTGAACGTAGGACAACATGGCAACCACAAGGTTTCTTGCCATGGGTAAGCAGGAGTTTTGATTTCTGCATCACAGTCACCCCTGGGCAGTGATTGGAGATAAGGTCTAGGTTTTGAAGCCTGAAAACTGAGGTAGGGAAGAGATGATGCCTAAGGCCATGGCGGGTCTGATGTGCTCAGTGTGCGGTCAGCTGTCTGGGTGTTGCTCAGGAGGTCCGGGCTCAGGTTGTGTCAGACAGTGCATTACTGCCCAGGTTAGACTATATAATTTGGGTACATTTGAGTGCCGTGTAGGCTTATTATCATTTAATGTGCCCGGGCAGCTCATTAGGCAATATATTTTTTCTAGAGGGCAGGCAGAGTGCTGCAATTATGGTCCGGATTTGCCAAACTTGTGGGCTTCGGTGCCAGGAGTGTGAGGATGGAAGTCTGAGAACACAAGCTAGACTTGGGTTTCAGGGCGAGGGTACGGCATGTACCCCCTGAAGATCTGAAGCAATATCTCATGCTTCTGAAGTCAGAGCGAGGATCAGACATTGGCTCAGCTTGGATTTCTTTCATGACGGCCCCTTCATGAAGGGAGCGGATTCTCGAGAGCGTGGAGGTTTTCCCACGTTGGGAGTGGTGGGATACCCCTCCAAGGATTCCTTCTGCTGGACAATTGTGACCTGTTGGACAGCTCCAGGACATCCCATATGGAAGAATCCAGACCAACGTTCAAGGATGGATGCCTGGGAAGCCCGCCTCGCATTCCAATTGTCTCCTAGCGACAAGACAGTTTAGATCTGATGGCTCTGCGGGAGCAACCGGGGTGGCTGAGTTGAAATGGACTTTCCTGAGGATGGGTCTAATGTGTGTTTGTGTCCATGAGGGCCTTGGAATGGGGCGGTGGCACCGGGACCCTGAATAATTCTCCTAAGCTTTTGACATAGCTCCCATGCACAAGTTTCCTTGTGGAGACGAGGTTTGTTCTGATGGGTGCCTCAGGAAAACCCCAATGCTGGTATTGGAATCCAGGGTTTTGAGGAGACATGCCTGTAAACCAAAGCAATGGATCCGATTTTGGCCTAGGGTCCTGTCTGGTTCAATCTCCTTCTCTGGGGACATCCTTCTAGGTTATGAGTGGAGGTAGATGCTCAGCTGGTGTCAGACTGCCCTTTTTTTGTCCCAGGCGACCTATACTATTGGGATGGCCTCAGGGACTTTGGAGGGTTCTCCTAATTTGTATGATTATGGACAATGGAATGGGCAGAATTCCCATGGATTGGGTAGGCACAGTCCTAATGTGTGGCTCCAGGGTCCCCAGCCTGGAGGGTTGTGGCCCAGGACTTTGAGGACAGAAGTCTGAAAACACAAACTCAGCTTATGTTTGGGGACGTAGGTATGGCAGGCCCGATCTACAAACCATGAGAAGACATCTTCAGGATATGAAGATAATGTGAGTCTGAGGCACTTGATTAGGCTTTTGACTCTGGATTTTGTATCAGCGATGGCCGTGGAATGTCGAGGAGGCCTCATGGGCCATGGACTAATCTTGTTCTCTGTGGATTTGGCCCGATCCCAATTGTTTTTCGTCAATCTGTTGGATGGAGGTCTCCTTTCAGGGTTGTTACATCAGGTGTCCCACCAAAAGAGTAATTCCAAAGCAGAGCCCTGGGGAAGATCGAAGGGACAACACGAACTATGGCTAAAAATTGGGGCCTAGGGGCATGGCAAGCCCAATATGCTGTCTCTTTATCCAGCCACTGAGAGGGCTTACCTGAGGACTGGGCTAAGGCTGAGGGTCACAATGTGTGTTTGCTACCTATCTGGACCACGAGAAATGGCGGGGCCTCACGGGACACACTGGTTTCCACTACACTGAACGTTGGACAACAAGCCAACCACAAGTTTTCCTGCCATCGGGAAGGAGTTCTGATTTCTGCATCCTTTTCAAACCTGGGCAGTGATTGGAGATAAGGTCTAGGTTCTGAAGCCTGAAAACTGAGCTTGGGAATGGATAACGACCTAAGGCCATGGGGGGTCTGAAGTTCTCAGTTTGTAGCCAGCTGTCTGGGTGGGCCTAGAAGGTCCAGGCTCAGGCTGTTTCAGAATGGGCTTTATTGCCCAGGTCATCCTATATATTTTGGGTATATCCAAGTGTCGTGCAGGTTGATCTTCATTTGGGGTTTCTAGGTAGCCCCAGAGGGCAATTTATTTCTTCTGCAGGGCAGGTAGAGTGCTGCATTGTAGTTCTGGATTGCCAAACTGGAGGGCTTGTGAGCCTGTAGTCTGTGGATAGAAGTCTGAGGACACAAGCTAGGCTTAGGTTTCTGGGTGAGGACATGGAAGGCACAATCTACAGACCTGAACCAAGATCTCGTGCATCTGAAGTCAGGGCAAGGATCAAACGATCGCTCAGGTTGGACATTCTGTCCCTGATGGCCCCTTTATGAAGGGGGGGATCATGTGGCCATGGGAGTTCTCTCACGATGGGAGTTTTGAGAAGCTCCCAACTGCAAAGATTCTTCTGCAGGACAATTGAGACCTGTTGGTTGGCTCCAGGCGATCTATTCCGATCAGGGTTTTAAGGATGGATGGTGGGGTAGGCCACCTCACATTCCAATTGTCTCCTAGCAACAAGACAAGTTAGATCTGCTGGATCTCGCGGAGCAACCGAATACACTCAGTTGAAATGGGCTCTCCTGTGGATGGGTCCTATTGTGTTTCTGTGTCTATGGAGACCTTGTAATGGGGCAGTGGCACACAGGCCTTGAAGGATTCTCCAAACTGAAGGTTTTGAGACATCTTCAAAGGATAATTTTCCCATGTGGAGAAGAGATTTGTTCTGATTGCTGCCTCATGAAATCCCCATATGCTAATATTGGAAACCAGGCCTCTGAGGAGAGATACCTGTAACCGAAAGCAATGAATCTGATTCAGGCCTAGGGGCCTGTCTGATTCAATCTTCTTCTCTGGGGACATCCATCTACGCTGAGTAGAGGTAGATTCTCAGCTGGTTTCAGATGACCCTTGTTTGTCCTGGGCGGCCTACATTATTGGGATGTCCTTGGGGACTCTGGAGGTTTGTCCTAATTTGTACGATTGTGGACAATGGAATGGGCAGAATTCCCATGGTATGGACAGGCACAGTCCTGATGTGTGGCTCCAGGGGCCCCAGCCTGAAGGGTCTGTGGGCCAGGAATGTGGGGACAGAAGTCTGAAAACACAAACTCGGCTTAGGTTTGGGAAGTAGGTATGGCAGGCCCGACCTAAGGACCGTGAGGAGAACTCTTCGGGATACGACAAAAGAGAGAGTGTGAGGCGCTTGCTCAGACTTTTGTCTCTGGATTTGTTGTCAACGATGGCTGTGGAATCTCGGGGAGGCCCCATGGGCCATGGACGAGACTTACTCTCTGTGAATTTGGTCCAATCCCAATTGTTTGGGGTCAATCTGAAGGATGGGAGGAGTCCTTTTAGTTTTGTTACCTCAGGTGTCCCACCAAAAGAGGGATTCCAAAGCAGAGCTCTGGGGAGGGATGAATGGACAACCCGAACAATCCAATTGGGGTGAGGTCGAGAACCGAGCAGGTTGTTCCTCATTTGGGGTTTATGGAGATCCCCATAGAGCAACGTTTTTCTTCTGGAGGGCCAGCATAGGGCTACATTTTGGTTCCAGAATTCCAAGTCTTGAGGACATGTTTGCCAGGAGTGTGAGGAAGGAAGTCTGAAAACACAAGGTAGCACGAGGTTTGGGCCCACTGTGCAGAGGCTGAATCGAGATCTCCTGCATCTGAGGTCAGGGCGAGTATCAGATGTTGCCTCAAGCTGGAGTTTGTGTCCGTGACGGCCCCTTCCTGAAGGGGGTGGGGGCGTCATGAGGCCAGGGAGGTTTCCCTACGCTGGGAGTTGTGAGCTGCTCCAAACTTCAAAGTTTCCTTCTTCAGGACAGTCGAGTACTATTGGATGGTTCCAGGATGCCCCATACAGAAAGACTCGAGAGCAGGGGCCTAAGCATGGATGCCGAGAAACGCCAACTCACCTTCCCATTGCCTGGTCGAGACAAGGCACGCTCAATCTGCGGGCTCTTGAGTGAGCTACCCAGAAGGCTGAGTTTAAATGTACTTTCCTGCGGATGGGTGGAATAGACAAGATGGCGGAGAAGTAGCAAGCTGAGACTGCTTCAGCTAGCCGGAGATCAGCTAAATAGCTTATCTAAAGATTGCAAACACCTAAAAATCCATCGGCAGATCGAAGAGAAGAAGAACAGCAATTCTGGAAACAGAAAATCAACCACTTTCTGAAATGTAGGACCGGCGGTGAAGTGAATCCAAAGCGACGGGAAGATAGACCCCGGGGGGAGGGGCCGGCTCCCGGCAAGCGGCGGAGCAACCGCGCACAAAATCAGGACTTTTAAAAGTCTGTTCCGCTGAGGGACATCGCTCCAGAGGCTAAACTGGGGCGAAGCCCACGCGGGGTCAGCGTGGCCTCAGGGGTCGCAGGGTCACAGAAGGATCGGGGGTGTCTGAGTGTCGCAGAGCTTGCGGGTATTGGAACGGGAAAGCCCGCTACAGAGACAGAGCCGACAGTAAGCTCGCAGCTCCGTGTTACCTTGAACCGGTCGCAGGCTCGGTGAGCTCGGATCGCGGCCCGGAGGTCAGGCAGACGGGAGTAACTGGGCGCTGTTCTCTGAGGGCGCACTGAGGAGTGGGGCCCTGGGCTCTCGGCTCCTCCGGGCCGGAGACCAGGAGGCCGCCATTTGTATTCCCGTCCTCTGGAACTCTACAGAAAGCGCTCAGGGAACAAAAGCTCCTGAAAGCAAACCCGAGCGGATTACTCACCCCGGCCCCGGGTAAGGGCGGTGTAATTCCGCCTGGGGCAAAGACACTTGAGAATCACTACAACAGGCCCCTCCCCCAGAAGATCAACAAGAAATCCAGCCGAGACCAAGTTCACCTACCAAGGAGTGCGGTTTCAATACCAAGGAGAGCAGCAGAATTCCAGAGGAGGAGAAAGCCAAGCACGGAACTCATGGCTTTTTTCCTGTGATTTTTTTTAGTCTTGCAGTTAATTTAATTTTTTTCTTTTTCATTTTTTTTTTCTTTTTTTTTCTCGCCTTCGGGTAAATTTTTTTTTTTTAACTGTTACCTTTTTCTTTTTTAACGATTTTTTACTAGTTTATCTAATATATATATATATATATATATATTTTACATTTTTCTTAGGTGTTTTCTTTTTTTAAAATTCTTTTCTTTTCTTTTCTTTTCTTTTTTCTCTCTTCCTTTTTGAACCTCTTTTTATCCCCTTTCTCCCCACTCACGATTTTGGATCTCTTCTAATTTGGTTAAAGCATATTTTCCTGGGGTTGTTGCCACCCTTTTAGTATTTTACTTGCCCCTTCATTTACTCTTATCTGGACAAAATGACAAGACGTAAAAATTCAACACAAAAAAAATGAACAAGAGGCAGTACCGAAGGCTAGGGACCTAATCAATACAGACATCGGTAATATGTCAGATCTAGAGTTCAGAATGACAATTCTCAAGGTTCTAGCCGGGCTCGAAAAAGGCATGGAAGATATTAGAGAAACCCTCTCGAGAGATATAAAAGCCCTTTCTGGAGAAATAAAAGAACTAAAATCTAACCAAGTTGAAATCAAAAAAGCTATTAATGAGGTGCAATCAAAAATGGAGGCTCTCACTGCTAGGATAAATGAGGCAGAAGAAAGAATTAGTGATATAGAAGACCAAATGACAGAGAATAAAGAAGCTGATCAAAAGAGGGACAAACAGCTACTGGACCACGAGGGGAGAATTCGAGAGATAAGTGACACCATAAGACGAAACAACATTAGAATAATTGGGATTCCAGAAGAAGAAGAAAGTGAGAGGGGAGCAGAAGGTATACTGGAGATTATTATTGGGGAGAATTTCCCCAATATGGCAAAGGGAACGAGCATCAAAATTCAGGAGGTTCAGAGAATGCCCCTCAAAATCAATAAGAATAGGCCCACACCCCGTCACCTAATAGTAAAATTTACAAGTCTCAATGACAAAGAGAAAATCCTGAAAGCAGCCCGGGAAAAGAAGTCTGTAACATACAATGGTAAAAATATTAGATTGGCAGCTGACTTATCCACAGAGACCTGGCAGGCCAGAAAGAGCTGGCATGATATTTTCAGAGCACTAAACGAGAAAAACATGCAGCCAAGAATACTATATCCAGCTAGGCTATCATTGAAAATAGAAGGAGAGATTAAAAGCTTCCAGGACAAACAACAACTGAAAGAATTTGCAAATACCAAACCAGCTCTACAGGAAATATTGAAAGGGGTCCTCTAAGCAAAGAGAGAGCCTACAAGTGGTAGATCAGAAAGGAACAGAGACCATATACAGTAACAGTCACCTTACAGGCAATACAATGGCACTAAATTCATATCTCTCAATAGTTACCCTGAATGTGAATGGGCTAAATGCCCCTGTCAAAAGACACAGGGTATCAGAATGGATAAAAAAAACAAAACCCATCTATATGTTGCCTCCAAGAAACACATTTTAAGCCCGAAGACACCTCCAGATTTAAAGTGAGGGGGTGGAAAAAGAATTTACCATGCTAATGGACATCAGAAAGAAAGCAGGAGTGGCAATCCTTATATCAGATCAATTAGATTTTAAGCCAAAGACTATAATAAGAGATGAGGAAGGACACTATATCATACTCAAAGGGTCTGTCCAACAAGAAGATTTAACAATTTTAAATATCTATGCCCCCAATGTGGGAGCAGCCAACTATATAAACCAATTAATAACAAAATCAAAGAAACACATCAACAATAATACAATGATAGTAGGGGACTTTAACACTCCCCTCACTGAAATGGACAGGTCATCCAAGCAAAAGATCAGCAAGGATATAAAAGCCTTAAATGACACACTGGACCAGATGGACATCACAGATATATTCAGAATATTTCATCCCAAAGCAACATAATACACATTCTTCTCTAGTGCACATGGAACATTCTCCAGAATAGATCACATCCTCGGTCCTAAATCAGGACTCAACCGGTATCAAAAGATTGGGATCATTCCCTGCATATTTTCAGACCACAATGCTCTAAAGCTAGAACTCAACCACAAAAGGAAGTTTGGAAAGAACCCAAATACATGGAGACTAAACAGTATCCTTCTAAAGAATGAATGGGTCAACCGGGAAATTAAAGAAGAATTGAAAAAAATCATGGAAACAAATGATAATGAAAACACAACGGTTCAAAATCTGTGGGACACAACAAAGGCAGTCCTGAGAGGAAAATATATAGCGGTACAAGCCTTTCTCAAGAAACAAGAAAGGTCTCAGGTACACAACTTAACCCTACACCTAAAGGAGCTGGAGAAAGAACAAGAAAGAAACCCTAAGCCCAGCAGGAGAAGAGAAATCATAAAGATCAGAGCAGAAATCAATGAAATAGAAACCAAAAAAACAATAGAACAAATCAACGAAACTAGGAGCTGGTTCTTTGAAAGAATTAATAAAATTGATAAACCCCTGGCCCGACTTATCAAAAAGAAAAGAGAAAGGACCCAAATAAATAAAATCATGAATGAAAGAGGAGAGATCACAACTAACACCAAAGAAATACAAACTATTATAAGAACATACTATGAGCAACTCTACGGCAATAAATTTGACAATCTGGAAGAGATGGATGCATTCCTAGAAACATATAAACTACCACAACTGAACCAGTAAGAAATAGAAAGCCTGAACAGACCCATAACCAGTAAGGAGATTGAAACAGTCATTAAAAATCTCCAAACAAACAAAAGCCCAGGGCCAGACGGCTTCCCGGGGGAATTCTACCAAACATTTAAAGAAGAACTAATTCCTATTCGCCTGAAACTGTTCCAAAAAATAGAAATGGAAGGAAAACTTCCAAACTCATTTTATGAGGCCAGCATCACCTTGATCCCAAAACCAGACAAGGATCCCACCAAAAAAGAGAGCTATAGACCGATATCCTTGATGAACACAGATGCGAAAATACTCAACAAAATACTAGCCAATAGGATTCAACAGTACATTAAAAAGATTATTCACCACGACCAAGTGGGATTTATACCAGGGCTGCAAGGTTGGTTCAACATCCGCAAATCAGTCAATGTGATACAACACATCAATAAAAGTAAGAACAAGAACCATATGATACTCTCAATAGATGCTGAAAAAGCATTTGACAAAGTACAACATCCCTTCCTGATCAAAACTCTTCAAAGTGTAAGGATAGAGGGCACATACCTCAATATCATCAAAGCCATCTATGAAAAACCCACCGCAAATATCATTCTCAATGGAGAAAAACTGAAAGCTTTTCCGCTAAGGTCAGGAACACGGCAGGGATGTCCATTATCACCACTGCTATTCAACATCGTACTAGAGGTCCTAGCCTCAGCAATCAGACAACAAAAGGAAATTAAAGGCATCCAAATCGGCAAAGAAGAAGTCAAATTATCACTCTTCGCAGATGATATGATACTATATGTGGAAAACCCAAAAGACTCCACTCCAAAACTGCTAGAACTTATACAGGAATTCAGTAAAGTGTCAGGATATAAAATCAATGCACAGAAATCAGTTGCATTTCTCTACACCAACAGCAAGACAGAAGAAAGAGATATTAAGGAGTCAATCCCATTTACAATTGCATCCAAAACCATAAGATACCTAGGAATAAACCTAACCCAAAGAGACACAGAATCTATACTCAGAAAACTATAAAGTACTCATGAAAGAAATTGAGGAAGACACAAAGAAATGGAAAAATGTTCCATGCTCCTGGATTGGAAGAATAAATATTGTGAAAATGTCTATGCTACCTAAAGCAATCTACACATTTAATGCAATTCCTATCAAAGTACCATCCATCTTTTTCAAAGAAATGGAACAAATAATGCTAAAATTTATATGGAACCAGAAAAGACCTCGAATAGCGAAAGGGATATTGAAAAAGAAAGCCAACGTTGGTGGCATCACAATTCCGGACTTCAGGCTCTATTACAAAGCTGTCATCATCAAGACAGCATGGTACTGGCACAAAAACAGACACATAGATCAATGGAACAGAATAGAGAGCCCAGAAATAGACCCTCAACTCTATGGTCAACTAATCTTCGACAAAGCAGGAAAGAATGTCCAATGGAAAAAAGACAGCCTTTTCAATAAATGGTGCTGGGAAAATTGGACAGCCACATGCAGAAAAATGAAATTGGACCATTCCCTTACACCACACACAAAAATAGACTCAAAATGGATGAAGGACCTCAATGTACGAAAGGAATCCATCAAAATCCTTGAGGAGAACACGGGCAGCAACCTCTTCGACCTCTGCTGCAGCAACATCTTCCTAGGAACAACGCAAAAGGCAAGGGAAGCAAGGGCAAAAATGAACTATTGGGATTTCATCAAGATCAAAAGCTTTTGCACAGCAAAGGAAACAGTTAACAAAATCAAAAGACAACTGACAGAATGGGACAAGATATTTGCAAACGACATATCAGATAAAGGACTAGTGTCCAGAATCTATAAAGAACTTAGCAAACTCAACACCCAAAGAATAAATAATCCAATCAAGAAATGGGCAGAGGACATGAACAGACATTTCTGCAAAGACATCCAGATGGCGAACAGACACATGAAAAAGTGCTCCATATCACTCGGCATCAGGGAAATACAAATCAAAACCACAATGAGATATCACCTCACACCAGTCAGAATGGCTAAAATCAACAAGTCAGGAAATGACAGATGCTGGCGAGGATGCGGAGAAAGGGGAACCCTCCTACACTGTTGGTGGGAATGCAAGCTGGTGCAGCCACTCTGGAAAACAGCATGGAGGTTCCTCAAAATGTTGAAAATAGAACTGCCCTATGACCCAGCAATTGCACTATTGGGTATTTACCCTAAAGATACAAATGTAGTGATCCAAAGGGGCACATGCACCCGAATGTTTATAGCAGCAATGTCCACAATAGCCAAACTATGGAAAGAACCTAGATGTCCATCAACAGATGAATGGATCAAGAAGATGTGGTATATATACACAATGGAATACTATGCAGCCATCAAAAGAAATGAAATCTTGCCATTTGCAACAACGTGGATGGAACTAGAGCGTATCATGCTTAGCGAAATAAGTCAAGCAGAGAAAGACAACTATCATATGATCTCCCTGATATGAGGAAGTGGCGATACAACATGGAGGCTTAAGTGGGTAGAAGAAGAATAAATGAAACAAGATGGGATTGGGAGGGAGACAAACCATAAGTGACTCTTAATCTCACAAAACAAACTGAGGGTTGCCGGGGGCAGGGGGTTTGGGAGAAGGGGGTGGGATTATGGACATTGGGGAGGGTATGTGATTTGGTGAGTGCTGTGAAGTGTGTAAACCTGGTGATTCACAGACCTGTACCCCTGGGGATAAAAATATATGTTTATCAAAAATAAAAAATTAAAAAAAAAATAAATAAATAAAAAAACAATGTACCTAAAAAAAAAAAAAAAAATTGGGGCCTAGGGACATGTCAAGCCCATTATGACATCTAATGGTCCAGCCACTGAGAGGACGTACTAGAGGACAGGACTCACACTGAGGGTCACAATGCGTGTTTATGCCCTCGTCGCACTCAAGAATGGGCGGGGCGTCACGGTGAAAGCTGGTTTCTTTCCTACACTGAACATTGGACAACATGCCAACCACATGGTTTCTTGCCTTGGGTAAGGAAGAGTTTTGATTTCTGCATAATAGTCACCCCAGGGCAGTGATTGGAGATAAGGTCTAGGTTTTGAAGACTGAAAACTGAGGTAGGTAAGAGATGATGACCTAAGGCCATGGCGGGTCTGATGTGCTCAGTGTGCGGTCAGCTGTCTGGGTGTTGGTCACGAGGTCCGGGCTCAGGTTGTCAGACAGAGCATTAGTGCCCAGGTTAGACTATATATTTTGGGTGCCTTCGAGTAACGTGTAGGTTCTTTTCTGAAGAACTCTTCAGGATATGAAGAATGAGCGAGTCTGAGCTACGTGCTCAGTCTTTTGTCTCTGGATTTTGTATCAGCGATGGCCGTGGAATTTTGGGGAGGCCTCATGGGCCATGGACGAATTTTGCTCTCTGTGGACTTGGCCCGATCCCAATTGTTTTTCTTCAATCTGTGGAATGGGAGGACTCCTTTTACGTTTGTTACCTCAGGTGTCCGACCAAAAGAGGAATTCCAAATCAGAGCACTGGGGAAGAGTGAAGGGACAACCCGAACTATGGTTAAAAATTGTGGCCTAGGGGCATGGCAAGCCCAATATGCCGTCTCTCCATCCAGCCACTGAGAGGCCTTACCTGAGGACGGGGCTCAGACTGAGGGTCACAATGTGTGTTTGTGACCAATGTGGCCCGCAAGCATGGGCGGGGCCTCATGGGCCACACTGGTTTCAAGTATACTGAAACTTGGACAACATGCCAACCACATGGTTTCTTGCCATGGGGAAAGCGTTCTGATTTCTGCATCATTTTCAAACCCGGGCCGTGATTGGAGATAATGTCTAGGGTCTGAAGACTGAAACCTGAGATTGAGAAGAGATGAAGTCCTAAGGCCATGGCAGGTCATATGAGCTCAGTGTGCGGCCAGCTGTCTGGGTGGGGCCAGGAGGTCCAGACTCAGGCTGTCTCAGAAAGGGCATTAGTGCCCAGGTCAGCCTATATATTTGGGGTACAGCCGAATTGCGTGCAGGTTGAATCTCATTTGGGGTTTCTGGGTAGCCCCAGACGGCAATGTTTTTCTTCTGGAGGGCAGGCAGAGTGCTGCACTGTAGTTCTGGATTGCCAAACTGGAGGGCTGGTGGGCCAGTAGTTGAGGACGGAAGTCTGAGAACCCAAGCTAGGCCTAGGTTTCTGGGTGAGGATATGGCAGGCACAATCTACAGACCTGAATCGAGGTCTCGTGCATCTGAGGTCAGGGAGAGGATCAGACGATCTCTTAGGTTGGACATTCTGTCCCTGATGGCCCCTTTTTTAAGGGAGGAGTGGATCACGAGGTGATTGCTGGTTCCTCCTGCACTGAATGTTGGACAACATGCCAACCACAAGGTTTCTTGCCATGGGTAAGGAAGAGTTCTGATTTCTGCATCACAGTCAACCCTGGGAAGTGATTGGAGATAAGGCAGAGTGATGCAATGTTGGTCCGGAATTGCCAAACTTGTGGGCTTCGGGGCCAGGAGTGTGAGGATGGAAGTCTGAGAACACAAGCTAGACTTGGGATTCAGGGCGAGGGCACGGCATGTACCTCCTGAAGATCTGAAGGAATATCTCATGCATCTGAAGTCAGAGCGAGGATTAGACGTTGGCTCAGCTTGGATTTTCTGTTCATGATGGCCCCTTCATGAAGGGAGCCGAAAATCGAGGACGGGGAGGTTCCCACGTTGGGAGTGGTGGGATGCCACCTCCAAGGATTCCTTCTGTGGGACAATTGAGACCTGCTGGACAGCTCCAGGACATCCCATATGGATGAGTCCAGACCATCGTTCGAGGATGGATGCCTGGGAAGCCCGACTCGCATTCCATTTGTCTCCTAGCGACACGACAGTTTAGATCTGATGCCTCTGCGGGAGCAACCGCGGTGGCTGAGTTGAAATGGACTTTCCTGAGGATGGTTCTAATGTGTGTTTGTGTCCATGAGGGCCTTGGAATGGGGCGGTGGCACCGGGACCCTGAATTATTCTCCTAAGCTTTTGACATAGCCCCCATGCACAAGTTTCCTTGTGGAGACGAGGTTTGTTCTGATGGGTGCCTCAGGAAAACCCCAATGCTAGTATTGGAATCCAGGGTTTTGAGGAGACATGCCTGTAAACCAAAGCAATGGATCCGATTTTGGCCTAGGGTCCTGTCTGGTTCAATCTTCTTCTCTGGGGACATCCTTCTAGGGTATGAGTGGAGGTAGATGCTCAGCTGGTGACAGACTGACCTTTTTTGTCCCTGGCGACCTGTACTATTGGGATGGCCTCAGGGACTTTGGAGGGTTCTCCTAATTTGTACGATTTTGGACAATGGAATGGGCAGAATTCCCATGGATTGGGTAGGCACAGTCCTAATGTGTGGCACCAGGGTCCCCCGTCTGGATGGTGTGTGGCTCAGGACTTTGAGGACAGAAGTCTGAAAACACAAACTCAGCTTATGTTTGGGGACGTAGGTATGGCAGGCCCGATCTACAAACCATGAGAAGACATCTTCAGGATATGAAGATAGTGCGAGTCTGAGGCGCTTGCTCAGGCTCTTGTCTCTGGAGTTTGTTTCAGCGATGGCCTTGGAATGTCGAGGAGTCCTCATGGGCCATGGATGAATCTTGCTCTCTGTGGATTTGGCCTAATCCCAATTGTTTTTCATCAATCTGTTGGATGGAGTACTCCTTTCAGGGTTGTTACCTGAGGTGTCCCACAAAAAGAGGAGTTCCAAAGCAGAGTCCTGGGGAAGAGTGAAGTGACAACCCAAACTATTGTTAAAAATTGGGGCGTAGGGGCATGGCAAGCCTAATATGCTGTCTCTTCAACCAGCCACTGAGAGGCCTTACCTGAGGACTGGGCTAAGGCTGAGGGTCACAATGTGTGTTTTCCACCTATGTGGCCCGCGAGCAATGGCGGGGCCTCATTGGAAACACTGGTTTCTTGCCATCGGGAAAGAGTTCTGATTTCTGGATCATTTTCAAACATGGGCAGTGATTGGAGATAAGGTCTAGTTTCTAAATCCTGAAAACCGAGGCTGGGAAGAGATAACGACCTAAGGCAATGGCTGGTCAGATGTGCTCAGTGAGCGGCCAGCTGTATGGATGAGCCTGGAGGTCCAGGCTCAGCCTCTGTCAGAAAGGGCATTATTGCCCAGGTCAGCCTATATATTTTGGGTACAGCCAAGTGGCGTGCAGGTTGATCTTCATTTGGGGTTTCTGGGTAGCCCCAGAGGCAATGTTTTTCTTTTGGAGGGAAGGCAGAATGCTGCATTATAATTCTGGATTGCCAAACTGGAGGGCTTGTGGGCCATTAGTCTGAGGATGGAAGTCGTAGGACACAAGCTAGGCTTAGGTTTCTGGGTGAGGACATGGCAGGCACAATCTACAGATCTGAACCGAGATCTCGTGCATCTGAAGTCATGGTGAGGATCAGATGATCGCTCAGGTTGGATTTATGTCCCTGAGGGCCAATTCATGAAGGGGGGGGGGGATCACGAGTCCATGGGTGTTTTCTCATGATGGGAGATGTGAGAAGCTCCCAACTTCAAAGATTCTTCTGCAGGACAAATGAGACCTGTTGGTTGGCTCCAGGCTAACGATTCCGAGCAGGGTTCTCAGGATGGATGGCTCGGTAGCCCACCTCGCACTCCAATTGTCTCCTAGCAATAAGACAAGTTAGATCTGCTGGATCTCGCGGAGCAACCGAATACACTGAGTTGAAATGGACTCTCGTGTGGATGGGTCCTAATGTGTTTTTGTGTCTTTGGATACCTTGGATGACGCGGTGGCACTGGTGCCATGAAGGATTCTCCTAAACAGAGGCTTTGACATCACTCCCACGTGCAAGTTTCCCATGTGTAGATGAGACTTGTTCTGGTGGGTGAGTCAAGAAACAGCCATATGCTGGTACTGAAATCCAGGCCTCTGAGGAGAGATGCATGGAAACCAAAGCAATGGATCCGATTAGGGCCTAGGGGCCTGTTCGTTCCTTTTTACCTCTGGGGATATCAGTCTACGTGTCTGAGTGCAGGTAGGTTCTCAGATGGGCTCAGATTGCTCCTGTTTGTCCTGGGAAGCCACCACTATTGGGATGGCCTCAGGGACTTTGGAGATTTATCCTATTAGTAGCGTTGTGGCCATTGGAATGGGCACACAGAATTCCCTTGGAGAGGGCAAGTACAGTCCTCAGCTTGGCTCCAGGGGCCTAAGCCTGTAGGCTGTGTAGGCCAGGGCTGTTTGGACAGTTGTCCTAAAACACAAACTCGGCTTATGTTTCGGGTCATAGGTATGGCAGGACTGATCTACAGACCATGAGGAGAACTCTTCGGGATATGAAAAAAGGGTGAGTGTGAGGCTCTTGCTCAAGTATTTATCTCTGGATATCATGGCATTCATGGTCATGAAATTTCCGGATGACTTCATGGGAAATGGACGAGTCTTACTCCCTGGGGGTTTGGCCAAATCCAAAGAGTTTGGCGTCATTCTGTGGGACGGAGAAGTCCGTTTTTTGTTCTTGTTGTTTTGTTTTGTTTTGTTTTTAAAACTCATTTGTCCCACCAAATGAGGGATTCCAGAGTAGAGCCCTGGGGAGGGGCGATTTGACAACCAGAAATCTGGTTAAATTTGGGTCCTAGGGACAGCTAGACTTGGGTTTCAGGGAGAGGGCACGGCATGTATCCCCTGAAGATCTGAAGCAATATCTCATGCATTTGAAGTCACAGCGAGGATCAGACGTTTGCTCAGCTTGGATTTTCTGTTCATGACGGCCCCTTCATAAAGGGAGCCGAATCTCGAGGCCGTGGAGGTTTTCCCACGTTGGGAGTCGTGGGATGCCCCCTCCAAGGATTCCTTCTGCGGGATAATTGAGACCTGTGGGACAGCTCCAGGACATCCCATATGGATGAGTCCAGACCAACGTTCGAGAATGGATGCCTGGGAAGCCCGCCGGGCATTCCAATTGTCTCCTAGCGACAAGACAGTTTAGATCTGATGACTCTGCGGGAGCAACCGGGGTGGCTGAGTTGAAATGGACTTTCCTGAGGATGGGTCTAATGTGTGTTTGTGTCCATGAGGGCCTTGGAATGGGGCGGTGGCACTGGGACCCTGAAGTATTCTCCTAAGCTTTTGACATAGCTCCCATGCACAAGTTTCCTTGTGGAGACGAGGTTTGTTCTGATGGGTGCCTCAGGAAAACCCCAATGCTGGTATTGGAATCTAGGGTTTTGAGAAGACATGCCTGTAAACCAAAGCAATGGATCCGATTTTGGCCTAGGGTCCTGTCTGGTTCAATCTTCTTCTCTGGGGTCATCCTTCTAGGGTATGAGTGGAGTTAGATGCTCAGCTGGTGTCAGACTGACCTTTTTTGTCCCGGGCGAACTATACTATTGGGATGGCCTCAGGGACTTTGGAGGGTTCTCCTAATTTGTACGATTTTGGACAATGGATGGGCAGAATTCCCATGGATTGGGCAGGCACAGTCCTAATGTGTGGCTCCAGGGTCCCCAGCCTGGATGGTGTGTGGCCCAGGACTTTGAGGAGAGAAGTCTGAAAACACAAACTCAGCTTATGTTTGGGGACGTAGGTATGGCAGGCCCGATCTACAAACCATAAGACATCTTCAGGATATGAAGATAGTGCGAGTCTGAGGCGCTTGCTCAGGCTTTTGTCTCTGGATTTTGTTTCCGCGATGGCCGTGGAATGTCGAGGAGGCCTCATGGGCCATGGACGAATCTTGCTCTCTGTGGATTTTGCCCAATCCCAATTGTTTTTCATCAATCTTTTGGATGGAGTACTCCTTTCAGGGTTGTTACCTCAGGTGTCCCACCAAAAGCGGAGTTCCAAAGCAGAGCCCTGGGGAAGAGTGAAGGGACAACCCGAACTATTGTTAAAAATTGGGTCTAGGGGCATGGCAAGCCCAATATGCTGTCTTTTCATCCAGCCACTGAGAGGCCTTACCTGAGGACTGGGCTAAGGCTGAGGGTCACAATGTGTGTTTGCCACCTATGTGGCCCGCGAGCAATGGTGGGGCCTCATCGGACAAACAGGTTTCCACTACACTGAAGATTATACAACAAGCCTACCACAAGATTCTTGCCATCGGGAAAGAGTTCTGATTTCTGCATCATTTTCAAACCTGGGCAGTGATTGGAGATAAGGTCTAGGTTCTAAATCCTGAAAACCGAGGCTGGGAAGAGATAACAACCTAAGGCAATGGCTGGTCCGATGTGCTCAGTGCGCGGCCAGCTGTATGGGTGAGCCAGGAGGTCTAGGCTCAGCCTCTGTCAGAAAGGGCATTATTGCCCAGGTCTGCCTATATATTTTGGGTACAGCCAAGTGGCGTGCCGGTTGATCTTCATTTGGGGTTTCTGGGTAGCCCCAGAAGGCAATGGTTTTCTTCTGGAGGGCAGGTAGAGTGCTGCATTATAATTGTGGATTGCCAAACTGGAGGGCTTGTGGGCCATTAGTCTGAGGATAGAAGTCTTAAGACACAAGCTATGTTTACGTTTCTGGTGAGGACATGGCAGGCACAATCTACAGACCTGAACCGAGATCTCATGCATCTGAAGTCAGGGTGAATATCAGACGATCACTCAGGTTGGACCTTATGTCCCTGAGGGCCCCTTCATGAAGGGGGGGGGGTATCACGAGGCCATGGGTGTTTTCTCACGATGGAAGTTGTGAGAAGCTCCCAACTTCAAAGATTCTTCTGCAGGAGAAATGAGACCTGTTGGTTGGCTCCAGGCCAACGATTCCTAGCAGGGTTTTAAGGATCGATGGCGGGGTAGGCCACCTCGCATTCCAATTGTCTCCTAGCAACAAGACAAGTTAGATCTGCTGGATCTCGAGGAGCAACCGAATACGCTCAGTTGAAATGGACTCTCCTGTGGATGGGTCCTAATGTGTTTTTGTGTCTATGGAGAACTTGGAATGAAGCGGTGGCCCTGGGGCCATGAAGGGTTCTCCTAAACAGAGGCTTTGACAAAGCTCCCACGTGCAAATTTCCCATGTGTAGATGAGATTTGTACTGAAGTGTGAGTCAGGAAACAGCCATATGCTGGTATTGAAATCCAGGCCTCTGAGGAGAGATGCCTGGAAACCAAAGCAATGGATCCGATTAGTTCCTAGGGGCCTGTTCGTTCCTTTTTACCTCTAGGAATATCAGTCTACGGGTCTGAGTGCAGGTAGGTTCTCGGATGGGCTCATATTACTCCTGTTTGTCCTGGGAAGCCACCACTATTGGTATGGCCTCAGGAATTTTGGAGGTTTATCCTATTAGTAGGGTTGTGGCCATTGGAATGGGCACACAGAATTCCCTTGGAGAGGGCAAGTACAGTCCTCAGGTTGGCTCCAGGGGCCTGAACCTGTAGGGTGTTTAGGCCAGGGATGTTTGGTCAGTTGTCTGAAAACATAAACTCGGCTTATGTTTCGGGTCATAGGTATGGCAGGACTGATCTACAGACCTTGAGGAGAACTCTTCACGATATGAAAAAAGGGCGAGTGTGAGGCTCTTGCTCAAGTTTTTGTCTCTGGATATCGTGTCACTCATGGTCGTGAAATTTCTGGGTGACTTCATGGGAAATGGATGAGTCTTATTCTCTGGGGTTTGGCCTTTTCCAAAGAGTTTGAGGTCATTCTGTGGGATGGAAGAAGTCAGTTTTTTGTTGTTGTTGTTGTTGTTGTTGTTTTAACCTCAGGTGTCCCACCAAATGAGGGATTCCAGAGTAAAGCCCTGGGGAGGGGTGACTGGACAACCAGAAATCTGGTTAAAAATTGGGGCCTAGGGACATGTCAAGCCCATTATGACATCCAATTGTCTCCTAATGTTCCAGCCACTGTGAGGACTTACTAGAGGACAGGACTCACGCTGAGTGTCACAATGCGTGTTTATGCCCTCGTCGCACTCAAGAATGGGCGGGGCCTCAGGGTAAATGCTGGTTTCTCCTACACTGATCGTTGGACAACTTTCCAACCACAAGGCTTCCTGCCTTGGGTAAGGAGGAGTTCTGATTTCTGCATCACATTCAACCCTTGTTAGGGCTTGGAGTTAAGGTCTAAGTTTTGAAGCCTGAAAAGTTAGGTTGGGAAGAGATAACGAGCTAAGAGCATGTCGGGTGTGATGTTCTCAGTGTGCGGTCAGCTGTCTCGGTTTTGGTCAGGAGGTCCGGGCTCACTCTGTATCAGACAGTGTATTAGTGGCCAGGTTAGACTATCTAATTTGGGTACATTCGAGTGCCGTGTATGTCTATCCTCATTTGGGTTATGTGAGAAACTCCATAGGTCAAAATTTTTCTTCTGGAAGGCAGGCAGAATGCTTCATTTTGTGTCCCGAATTTCCAAATGTGAGGGCTTGGGGGCCAGGAGTGTGAGGACGGAAGTGTGAGAACACAAGCTAGTCATAGGATTCAGGGGGCGAGGGCAAGGAAAGCACACTCTGCAGAGCTGCATCGAGATCTCTCATGCATCTGAATTCAGGGTGAAGATCAGACGTTGTCTTAGGTTGGAGTTCCTATCCATGATTTCCCCTTCATAAATGGGCGGGGGGGGGGGGGCATCACAAAGCCATCTAGATTTTCCCAGGTTGGGAGATGTGAGATGCTCCTAAACTCAAGGATTCCTTCTGCTAGACATTTGAGACCTGTTGGATGGCTCCAGGACATCCCATACGGAACGACGCCAGAGCAGAGCTCTAAGGATGGATGGTTGGGTAGCCCGCCTCGCAGTCCAATTGTCTCCTAGTAAAGACAGGTTCAGTCTGCTCGCTCTGGGGGAGCAGCCAAGGGAGATGAGTTGAAATGGAATTTCCTGTGGATGGGTTCTAATTTGGATTTCTGTCCATGGAGACCTTGTAATGGGGCAGTGGCACACAGGCCCTGAAGGATTCTCCTAACTGGAGGTTTTGAGACATCTTCAAAGGATAATTTTCCCATGTGGAGAAGAGATTTGTTCTGATTGCTGCCTCAGGAAATCCCCATATGCTAATATTGGAAACCAGGCCTCTGAGGAGAGATACCTGTAACCGAAAGCAATGAATCTGATTCAGGCCTAGGGGCCTGTCTGATTCAATCTTCTTCTCTGGGGACATCCATCTACGCTGAGTAGAGGTAGATGCTCAGCTGGTTTCAGATGACCCTTGTTTGTCCTGGGCGGCCTACATTATTGGGATGTCCTTGGGGACTCTGGAGGTTTGTCCTAATTTGTACGATTGTGGACAATGGAATGGGCAGAATTCCCGTGGTATGGACAGGCACAGTCCTGATGTGTGGCTCCAGGGGCCCCAGCCTGAAGGGTCTGTGGGCCAGGAATGTGGGGACAGAAGTCTGAAAACACAAACTCGGCTTAGGTTTGGGAAGTAGGTATGGCAGGCCCGATCTACAGACCGTGAGGAGAACTCTTCGGGATACGACAAAAGAGCGAGTGTGAGGCGCTTGCTCAGATTTTGTCTCTGGATTTGTTGTCAACGATGGCTGTGCAATCTCGGGGAGGCCTCATGGGCCATGGACGAGACTTCCTCTCTGTGAATTTGGTCCAATCCCAATTGTTTGGGGTCAATCTGAAGGATGGGAGGAGTCCTTTTAGTTTTGTTACCTCAGGTGTCCCACCAAAAGAGGGATTCCAAAGCAGAGCTCTGGGGAGGGATGAATGGACAACCCGAACAATCCAATTGGGTGAGGTCGAGAACCGAGCAGGTTGATCCTCATTTGGGGTTTATGGAGATCCCCATAGAGCAACATTTTTCCTCTGGAGGGCCAGCATAGGGCTGCATTTTGGTTCCAGAATTCCAAGTCTTGAGGACATGTTTGCCAGGAGTGTGAGGAAGGAAGTCTGAAAACACAAGGTAGCACGAGGTTTGGGCCCACTGTGCAGAGGCTGAATCAAGATCTCCTGCATCTGAGGTCAGGGCGAGTATCAGATGATGCCTCAAGCTGGAGTTTGTGTCCATGACGGCCCCTTCCTGAAGGGGGTGGGGGCGTCATGAGGCCATGGAGGTTTCCCTACGCTGGGAGTTGTGAGCTGCTCCAAACTTCAAAGTTTCCTTCTTCAGGACAGTCGAGTACTATTGGATGGTTCCAGGATGCCCCATACAGAAAGACTCGAGAGCAGGGGCCTAAGCATGGATGCCGAGAAACGCCAACTCACCTTCCCATTGCCTGGTCGAGACAAGGCACGCTCAATCTGCGGGCTCTTGGGTGAGCTACCCAGAAGCCTGAGTTTAAATGGACTTTCCTGAGGATGAGTCATAATGTGGGTTGGTGGCCATGGAGACCTTGGAATGTGGCAGTAGCTAAGGGACTCTGCAGGATTCTCCAACCCGAAGGGTTTGACACAACTCCCACAAGGAAGCTTTCCATGTGGAGATGAGAGGTGTTCTGTCTGGTGCCTCAGGATAGCCCCATATGCTGGTCTTCGAACCCAGGCCTCTGAGGAGTGATACCTGGACACCAAAGCAAGAGTTCATAATAGGGCCTAGGGGCCTGTCTGGTTCAATCTTCTGTCTCTGTAGATATCAGTCTGTGTGTCTGCATGGAGGTAGTAGTTGCTCAGCTGGTGTCATAATGCCCCTGTTTGTCCAGTGCGGCTTGCGGTAGTGGGATGTCCTTGGGGACCTTGAGGTTTCTACTATTTTGTAGAGTTGTGGCCAATGGAACGGGCAGTTTCTTAGGAGAGAGCAGGCACAGATCTGTGCTGTGGCTCCAGAGACCCAGCCTGAAGGCGGTGTGGGCCACGGCTGTGCAGAGAGACATCCAAAAACCCAAACTCAGCTCAGGTTTGGGGCCGAGGTTATGGCAGGCCTGATCTACAGTCCGTGAGGGGAGCTCCTCTGGATATGAAAGAAGGGTGAGAGGGAGGCAGTCGCTCAGTCTTTTGTCTCTGGATATTTTGTCCACAATGGCCGTTTAATGTAGGAGTTGCCTCATGGGTCGTGGAAGTCTCCCTCTCTGGTAGTTTGTACAGCCCCCAAGAGTTTGGGGTCATTCTGTGGGAAGGGAAGAGTCCTGTTTTCTGCTTCATGTTTCCCCCCCAGTAGAGGGATTCTGGAGCATAGCAGTGGGTACTGACAACTGGAATACTCGCTCTCTGGTTAAGCCTGGGGGCCTATGGTTATGACAAGCCCCATATGCAGGATCTTGGTCCAGCCACTGAGAGGCGTTACTTTAATACGGGACTCACGCTACAGGTCACAATGCATGTCTGTGCCCTAGGCGGCCCTCAAGCACTGGCATGGCCTTTCCGACAATGCACGTTTTCCCACATTGAACGTTGGACAACATGCCAACCACAAGGTTTCTGGCCATGGGGAAGGAGGAATTCTAATTTCTGCATCACGTTCACCCCTGGGCAGTGGTTGGAGATAAGGTCTAGGTTCTGAAGCCTGAAAACCGAGGTTGGGAAGAGATGACGAACTACAGCCATAGCGGGTCCCTTGTGTCCAGATTGGAGCCAGCTGTCTAGGTGTCGTTTGGGTTGTCTTGTCTCAGGCTGTGCCAGAGAGGGCATTAGTATTCAGGGTAGGCTGTATAATTGCTTTACACTCGAGTGGCATGCATTAGATAATCATTTGTGGTTTCTTATTAGCACCATAGGGCAAAGTTTTTCTTCTGGAGGGCAGGCAGAGTGCTGCATTGTGGCTACGGAATTCCCAAACTGGAGGGCTTGTGGGCCAGGAGAGTGAGGACGGAAGTCTGAGAACACAAGCTAGGCTTAGGTTTCGGGGAATGGACATGGCAGGCACACTCTGCAGAGCTGAATTGAGATCTCATGAGTCTGAAGTCAGGTCAAGGATCAGACTTTGGCTCAGGTTGGAGTTTCTGTCCATGTTGGCCCCTTCATGAAGGGGGAGGGCAATATGAGGCCATGGGTGTTTTGCCACTATTAGAGTTGTGAGATGCTCCAAACTGCAAGGATTCCTTCTGTGGGACAATTAAGATATGTTGGATGGCTCCAGGACGTCTCCTAAGGTATTTTTCCAGAACAGGGTTCTAAGTATGGATGCCTGGGCAGACAGCCTCAATTCCAATTGTCTCCTAGCAACAAGAAACGTTTGATCTGCTGGCTTGGGGTAGCATCAGAGGGGGCTGAGTTGGAATGGCCTTTCCTGAGGATGGGCTTAAATGAGTTGAAATGGACTTTCCTGAGGATGGTCTTAATGTTGGTTTGAGTCCATTGAGACCGTGGTATGGGGCAGTGGCACCAGGGCCCTGAAGGATTCTCCTAACCAGAGGTTATAACAAAGCTCCAATGAGCAAGTTTTCCATGGGGAGACGAGATTTGTTCTTATTGGTGCCTCAGGAAACCACCATTTGCTGGTATTGGAAATGAGGCCTCTGAGGAGAGATGCCTGGAAACCAAAGCAATGGATCTGATTAGGGCCTAGAGGTCTGTCCGGTTCAATATTCTTCTCTGGGGACATCTTTTGTCTGAGTGGAGGTAGTTGCTCAGCTGGTTTGAGGTCACACCTGTTGTCCTGGGCGGCCTACACTATTGGGATGGCCTCGGTAACTTTGGAGGTTTTTCCTAATTTGGAAGGTTGTGGTCAATGGAATGGGAAGAATTCTCTTGAAAGGGAAGCACAGTCCTGAGGTGTGGCTCCAGGGACCCAAGTGTGGAGTGTGTGTTGTCGAGGGCTATTTGGACAAAAGTCTGAAAACAGAAACTCCACTTAGGCTTGGGTCTGTAGGAATGGCCGGCCCGATATATAGACCGTGAGGAGAACTCTTCGGGATATGAACAAAGGGCGAAAGTGAGGTGCTTGCTCATGCTTATTTTTTTCTGGATATGTGTCACCGATTGCCATGGAATGTCCGGGTGTCCTCATGGGCCATCGATGAGGCTCTCTTTCTGGGGATTTGACCCAATCCCAAGAGTTTGGGTTCATTCTGTGGGAACGGAGGAGGCCTTTCTGTTTTTTTTTTTTTTTTTTTTTTTTTGTTTTTTTTTTTTTTATCTCAGGTGGACCACCAAAAGAGGGATTCCACAGCAGAGTCCTGGGGAGGGGCGACTGGACAACCAGAACTCTGGTTAACATTGGGACCTAAGAACATGGCAAGCCCCATATGTGGGCTCTTGGTCCAGACACTGAGAGGCCTTCCTTGAGCATAGGGCTCACATTGAGTTTCACAATGTGTTTTTGTGCCCAAGGAGCCCCTCAAGTCAGGGCGTGGCCTAATGTACCATGCTGGTTTCTCCTACACGGAACGTTGCACAATATGGCAACCACAAGTTTTCTGGCCATGGGGAAGAAGGAGTTCTAATTTCTGCAACACTTTCACTCCTGGACTGTGATTGGATTTAAGGTCTAGGTTCTGAAGCCTGAAAACTGAGGTTGGGAAGAGATGAACAACTAAGGCCATGGTGTGACTGATGTGCTCAGTGTTCGGCCAGCTGTTGAGTGTGGGTTGGGAGGTGCAGGCTCAGGCTGTGGCAGACAGGGAATTAGTGCCCAGCCTAGACTGTATCATTGGGGTACAGTCGAGTTTCGTGCAGGTTGGTACTCATTTGTGGTTACTGGGTAGCCCCAGAGGGCAACGTTTTTCTTCTGGAAGGAAGACACAGTGCCACATAGTGGCTCCAGAATTCCCAAACTGGAAGTCTTGTGGGCCAGGAGTGTGAGGAAAAAATTCTGAGAACACAAGCCAGACTTAGATTTCGGGGTGAGGGGACGGCAGGAACCGTCTGCAGAGATGATTCGAGATCCCGTGTACCTGAAGACAGTGCTAGGATCAGACGTTGGCTCAGGTTGGAGTTTCTGTCCATGACGGCCCCTTCATGAAGGGGAGGGTGTCACGAGGCCACAGAGGTTTTCCCACGATGGGAATTGTGAGATGCTCCAAACCGCAATGATTCCTTCCGTGGGACAGTCGAGACCTGCTGGATGGCTCCAGGACATCCCATAAGGAAGCTATCCAGAGCAGGGTTCTAAGGATGGATGCCTGGGCAGCCTGCCTCCCATTCCAGGTGTCTCATAGCGCCAAGGCAAGTTCGATCTGCTGGATCTAGGGGAGTAACCGAGGCGGGTGTGTTAAAATGGGTGAGTTGAGGATGGGTCATAATGTGCATTTGTGTCCATGGATACCTTGGAATGGGGTGCTTGATCCAGGGCCTTGAGGGATGTTCATAACCAGAGGTTTTGATGGAGCTCTAAAGAGTACGTTTCCTATGAAGAGAAGAGAATGTTTTGATGAGTGCCTAAGGAATCTCCCATATGCTGGTATTGGAAACCAGGCCTCTGAGGAGAGATGCCTGGAAACAAAAGCAATGGATATGATTAGGGCCTAGGTGCCTGTCCGGTTCAATCTCTTTCCTGGGGATACGTGTCTATGGATCTGAGGGGAGGTAGTTGCTCGGCTTGTGTCAGATCGGCCCTGTTTGTCCTGGGCAGCCTATAATATTGGGAATGGCCTCGGGATTTTGGAGTTTCTCCTGATCTATAGGGTTGTGGCCAATGGAATGGGCAGAAATCCCCTGGAGAGGGCAGGCAAAGTTCTGAGTTTGGCTCTAGGGGCCCAGCCTTGAGGGTGTGTGGGCCAGGCCTGTGGTGACAGAAGTCTGAAACCACAAATTCCGCTTAGGATTGGGGACATAGGTATGGCACGCCCAATCTACAGACCGTGATAACACTTCGGGATATGAAAAAGGGTGAGTTTGAGGTGCTTGCTCAGGTTTTGTCTCTGGATTTGTGTCAACAATGTGGGTCGAATGCTGCCGTGGCCTCATGGCTTGTGGACGGCTTTCCTTCTCTGAGGATTGGACTCAATCCCAAGAGTTTGGGTACATTCTGTGGGATGGGAGGTGTCCTTTCTGTTTTTTTTTTATTTTATTTTATGTACCTCATGTGTGTCAATAAAAGAGGGATTCCAGAGCAGAGTCCTTGGTAGGGACAACTGGATAAACCCACCTCTGTTTAAGTTTGGGGGCCTAGGGGCATGGCAAGTCCAATATGTGGGCTCTTGATTCAGACACTGAGAGGTCTTCCTTGAGGACAGGGCTCATGCTGAGGGTCACAATGCCTATTTGTGCCCAACAAGGCCCTCAAGCATGGGAAGGGCCTCATGGACCACGCTGGATTCTCCTACACTGAACGTTGGAGAATATGCCAACCACAAGGTTTCCGGCCATGGCGAAGGAAGAGTTGTGATTTCTGCATCACGTTCACCCCTGGACAGTGATTGGAGTTTAGGTCTGGGTTCTGAAACCCGAAAACCGAGGTTGGGAAGAGATGAAGACCTAAGGACCTGATGGGTACAATGAGCTCAGTGTGTGGCTAGCTGTTGAGCGTAGGTCTGGAGGTGTGGGCTCATGCTGTGTCAGACAGGGCAGTAGACAGGGTAGACTGTATATTTGGGGTGCAGTCGAGAGGCGTTCAGTTGATCCTCATTCGGGTTTCTAGGTAGCTCCATAAGGCAATGTTTTTCTTCTGGAGGGCAGGCAGAGTGCTGCATTGTGGCCCCAGTATTGCCAAACTCTAGGGCTTTTGGGCCAGGGGTGTGAGGATGGTAGTCTGAGAACACAAGCTAGGCTTAGTTTTTGGGGTGAGGGCACAGAAGACACACTCTGCAGAGCTGAATCAAGATCTCATGCACCTGAAGCCATGGCGAATATCAGACGTTTGCTCAGGTTGGAGTTTCTGTCCATGATGGCCCCTTTATAAAGTGGAGCGTCTCAAGACGCCATGAAGATTTTCCCACAATGGGTGATGTGAGATGCACCAGACTGCAAAGATTCCTTCTGTGGGACACTTGAGACCTGTTCGATGGCTCTAGGATGTCCCATATGGAACGACTCCAGAGTAGGGTTCTAAGGATGGATGCCTGGGCAGCCCGCCTCCCATTCTAGTTGTCTCCTAGCAACAAGGCAGGTTTGATCTGCAGGCCCTGGGGGAGAAACCAAGGGGGATGAGTTGACATGGACTCTACCGAGGATAGATCATAATGTGGGTTTAAGTCCATGGAGACCTTGGAATGGGGCACTTGATCCGGGGTCCTGAAAGATTCTCCTAAACAGAGGTTATTATAGAGCTCCAAAGAGTACATTTCCTATGTGGAGACGAGATTTTTCTATGAGTGCCTCAGTAATCCCCCATATGCTGGTATTGGTAACCAGGCCTCTGAGGAGAGATGCCTGGAAACAAAAGCAATGGATCTGATTAGGGCCTAAGTGCCTGTCCAGTTCAATCTTATTCTATGGGGATATCTGTCTCTGGGTCTGAGTGGAGGTAGTTTCCTAACTTGTGAAAGATCATCCCTGTTTGTCCTGGGCAGCCAACACTATTGGGATGGCCTCGGGGAGTTTGGAGGTTTCTCCTAATCTATAGGGTTGTGGCCAATGGAAATGGCAGAATACCCCTGGAGAAGGAAGCCACAGTCCTCAGGTGTGGCTCCAGGGGCCCCAGTTTGGATGGTGTGTGGGCCAGGACTGTGGAGACAGAAGTCTGAAAACACAAACTCAGCTTAGGTTTGGGGATGTATGTATGAAGACTCGATCTACAGACCGTGAGAATTTTCCGGGCTATGAACAAAGGGCGAGTATGTGGCGTTTGGTCAGGCTTTTGTCTCTGGATTTGGTGCCTACGGTGGCCGTGGAATGGCGGGGTGTCCTCAAGGGCCATGGACAAGTCTTTCTCTGGTGATTTGGCCTGATCCCAAGTAGTTGGGATCATTCTGTGGATGGGAAGAGTTCTTTCTGTATTTTTTTTTTTACCTCAGGTGTCCCACCAAAGAGAGATTCGAGAGCAGTGCCCTGAGTAGGGGTGACTAGACATCTCTAACTCTGGTTGAGATTGGGGGACTAGGGGCTTGGCAAGCCCCATATGTGGGCTGCTGTTCCAGACACTAAGAGGCTTTACATTTGGATAGGGATCACGCTGAGGGTCACAATGTGTGTTTGTGCAAATTGTAGCCCTCAGGGATAGGTGGGGCCTCAGAGTCCATGCTGCTTTCTCCTACAATGAACGTTGGACCACATGCCAACCACAAGGTTTCTTGCCATGGCGAAGGAGAAGTTCTGATTCTTGTATCACGTTCACTCCTGAGCAGTGAGTGGAGATAAGGTCTAGGTTCTGAAGGTGAAAACTGAGGTTGGGTAGAGATGATGGCCGAAAGCCATTGTGGGTTTGATATGCTCAGTGTACGGCCAGATGTCTGGGTGTTGGCCTGGAGGTCTGCCTTCAGGCTGTGTCAGACAGGGCTTTAGTGCACAGGCTAGATTGTATAATTGGGGTATGGTCGAGTGGCATGCAGGTTGTTTCTCATTTGGCATTTCTGGTTAGCCCTATAGGGCAACATTTTTCTTCTGGAGGGCAGGCAGAGTGCTGCATTGTGTCTCCAGAATTGCCAAACTGGAGGGGTGTGGCCAGGATTGTTAAGACGGAAGTCTGAGAACACAAGTTCGGCTTAGGTTTCGGGGCGAGGGCACAGCAGGCACACTCTCAAGTGCTGAATCGAGATCTCGTGCTTCTGAATTCAGGGCGCGGATCAGACTTTGGCTTAGGATGGAGTTTCTGTCCATGATGGCCCATTTATGAAGGTGTGGGGCATCATGAGGAAATGGAGGTTTTCTCACAGTGGGATTGTGTGATGCTTCAAACCACAAGGATTCATTCTGCGAGACAGTCAAGACAGGTTGGTTGGATTCAAGACGTCCCATAAAGAAATTCTCCAGAGCAGGGTTCTAAGAATGGATGCCTGGGCAGCCCAACTCGCATTCCAACTGTCTCCTAGTGACAAAGCAGGTTTGATCTGCTGGCTCTGGGTGAGCAGCCGAGGGGGCTGATTTGAAATGGACTCTCCTGAGGATGGATCATAATGTAAGTTTGTGTCCTTGGAGACCTTGGAATTGGGCCATGGTGCCAGCGCCCTGAAGGATCCTCCTAACCTGAGGTATTGACACAGCTCCAAAGAGCAAGTTTCTCATGTGGAGATGAGATCTGTTCTGATTGTTTCCTTAGGAAACCCCCATATTCTGATATTGGAAACCAGGCCTCTGAGGAGAGATACATAGAAACCAAAGCAATGGATCAGAAGTTGGCTCAGGTTGGAGTTTCTGTCCATGATGGCCCCTTTATAAAGGGGAGCATCTCATGAGGCCATGTAGGTTTTCCCACGATAGGAGTTGTGAGATGCTCCAATCTGCAAGGATTCCTTCTGCAGGACAGTCAAGACCTGTTGGAGGCTCCCAGGACATCCCATATGGAACGGCGCCAGAGCAGGATTCCAACGATGGATGCCTAGAGAGTCTGCTTTGCATTCCAGTTGTCTCCTAGCGACAAGGCAGGTTTGATATTCTGGCTCTGGGGGAGTAATCAACGGGGCTGAGTTGAAATGTACTCTCCTGCCGAATGGTCATAATGCGGGTTTGTGTCCATGGAGACCTTGGAATAGGGCGGTGGCTCCGGTTACCTGAAGGTTTCTTCTAACTGTAGGTTTTTACAGAGCTCCAAAGGAGAAGTTTCCCATGTGGAGACAAGATTTGTTCTGATTGGTATCTCTGGAATCCCCCATATGCTGGTATTGGAAAACAGGCCTCTGAGGAGAGATGCTTAGAAACAAAAGCAATGGAACCAATTACGTTCTAGGGGCCTGTCCAGTTTAATACCTTTCTCTTGGGATATCTGTCTACGGGTGAGTTGAGGTCGTTGCTCAGCTTGTGACAGATCACCCCTCTTTGTACTGGGCGGCCTACACTATTGGAATGGCCTCTGGGACTTTGGAGGTTTCTCCTAATCTGTAGGGTTGTGGCCAATGGAATGGGAAGAATTTCCTTGGAGAGGGCAGGCACAGTCCTGAGGTGGGGCTCCAGGGGCCTCAGCCGGGAGGGTGTTTGGGACAGGGATGTCAGGATAGAAGTCGGAAAACACGGTTTGGGGACGTAGGTATGGCAGGCCCGATCTACAGTCTATAAGGTGAATTTTTTGGGCTATGACCTAAGGGTGAGGCTTATGTCTCTGGATTTTGTGTCAATAGTGGCCGTGGAATATCGGGCTGGCCTCATGGGCCATGGAGGAGTCTTTCTCTCTGGGGATGGCCTGATCCCAAGTGATTGGGGTCATTCTGTGGGTGGGAGGAATCCTTTCTGTGTTGACTTACCTCAAATGTCCGACCAAAGAGGGATTCCAGAGCAGAGCCCTGAGTAGGGGTGACTAGATGTCTCTACCTCTGGTTAAGATTGGTGACTTGGGGCATGGCAGGCCCCATATGCGGGCTCATGGTCCAGCCACTGAGAGGCTTTACTTGAGGACAGGGCTCAAACTGAGGGTCCCAATGTGTGTTTCTGCCCACCGCAGCTCTTAAGCAGGGGCAGGGCCTCAGGGACCCTACACTACCCTCAGGGGCCCTACTACTACTCCTGTAGGCCCTACAGGGGTCCTACTCTGAACTTTGGATAAGATGCCAACCACAAGATTCTGGCGAGAGGGAAGGAGGAGTTATGATTTCTGCATCACGTTCACCCATGGGAAATGAGTAGAGATAAGGTCTAGGTTTCTGTCGCCTGAAAACCAGGTTGGAAAGAGAGGGCAACCAAAGGCCATGGCGGTTCAGATGATCTCCGTGTACGGCAAGCTGTCTGGGTGTCGGTTGGGAATTCAGGACTCAGGTTGTGTCAGACAGGGCATTATTGCACAGGCTAGACTAGATAATTGGTGTACAGTTGAGTGGCATGCAGGTTTATCCTCATTTGAGGTTTCTGGGTAGACCCATATGGCAACCTTTTTCTTCTAGAGGGCAGGCAGAGTGCAGCACTGTGTCATCGGAAATCCCAAAATGGAGGGCGTGTGGTCCAGGAGAGTGAGGACGGAAGTCTGAGAACACTAGCTATGCTTACGCTTTGGGGTGAGGGCACAGCAGCTGCACTCTGAAGAGCTTAATCAAGATCTCATGCATCTGAAGTCAAGGCGAAGATCAGCCGTTGTCTCAGGTTGGAGTTTCGTTCCATGATCCAACGCCATGAAAATTGGGGGTATCATGTGACCTTGGAAGCTTTCCATGATATGAGTTGTGAGGTGGTCCATGAACAAGGACTCTTGTGGGACAGTCGACACCTCTTGGATGGCTCAAGGATGTCCCGTAAGGAACGACGCAAGAGCAGGGTTCTAAGGGTTCTAAGGATCTCTAGGAGAGATGCCTGGACACCAAAGCAATAGATCCGATAGGTGCCTATGGGCCTGTTCGTTCCTTTTACTCTCTGGGAACATCAGTCTACGGGACTGAGTGCCGGTAGGTGCTCAGATGGGCCCAGATTGCCCCTGTTTGTCCTGGGAAGCCACAAATATTGGGATGGCCTCAGGGACTTTGGAGGTTTATCCTATTAGTAGGGTTGTGGCCATTGGAATGGGCACATACAATTTCCTTAGAGAGGGCAAGCCCAGTCTTCATGTTTGGCTCCAGGGGTCTTAGCCTGTAGGGTATGTAGGCCAGGGCTGTTTGGACAGTTGTCTGAATACACAAACTCGGCTTATGTTTCGGGTCATAGGTATGGCAAGACTGATCTACAGACCATGAGGAGAACTCTTCAGGATATGAAAAATGGGCGAGTGTGAGGCTCCTGCTCAAGATTTTGATTCTGGATATCGTGACAATCATGGTCGTGATATTTCCGGGTGACTTCCTGGGAAATAAACGAGTCTTACTCTCTGGGGGTTTGGCCCCGTCCAAAGAGTTTGGGGTCCTTCTGTGGGATGGAAGAAGTCCGTTGTCCTGTTGTTGTTGATTTGTTTTGTTTTGTTTTTCAACCTCAGGTGTCCACCAAATGAGGGATTCCAGAGTAGGGCCCTGGGGAGGGGGACTGGACAACCAGAAATCTGGTTAAAAATTGGGGCCTAGGGACATGTCAAGCCCATTATGTCATCTAATGATCCAGCCACTGAGAGGACATACTAGAGGACAGGACTCACGCTGAGTGTCACAATACGTGTTTATGCCCCCGTCGCACTCAAGAATGGGCGGGGCCTCAGGGTGAATGCTGGTTTCTCCTACACTGAACGTTGGACAACATGCCAACCACAAGGTTTCTTGCCATGGGTAAAGAAGAGTTCTGATTTCTGCATCACAGTCACCCCTGGGCAGTAGTTGGAGATACGGTCTAGGTTCTGAAGCCTGAAAACTGAGGTAGGGAAGAGATGATGACCTAAGGCAATGGCGGGTCTGATGTGCTCAGTGTGCGGTCAGCTGTCTGGGTGTTGGTAACGAGGTCCGGGCTCAGGTGTCAGACTGTGCATTAGTGCCCAGGTTAGACTATATATTTTGGGTGCCTTCGAGTGCCGTGTAGGTTCTTATCTGAAGAACTCTTCAGGATATGAAGAATGAGCGAGTCTGAGGCGCGTGCTCAGGCTTTGGTCTCTGGATTTTGTATCAGCGATGGCCGTGGAATGTTGGGGAGGCCTCATGGGCCATGGACGAAATTTGCTCTCTGTGGATTTGGCCCGATTCCAATTGTTTTTCGTCAATCTGTGGGATGGGGGGACTCCTTTCACGTTTGTTGTCTCAGGTGTCCCACCAAAAGAATAATTCCAAAGAGAGCCCTGGGGAAGGGTGACGGGACAACCTGAACTACGGTTAAAATTGGGGCCTATGGGCATGGCAAGCACAATATGCTGTCTCTCCATCCAGCCACTGAGAGGACTTACCTGAGGACTGGGCTCAGGCTGAGGGTCACAATGTGTGTTTGTGACCAATGTGTCCCGCAAGCATGGGCGGGGCCTCATGGGACACACTAGTTTCAACAAGACTGAACCTTGGACAACATGCCAACCACAAGGTTTCTTGCCATGGCGAAAGAGTTCTGATTTCTGCAACATTTTCAAACCCGGGCCGTGATTGGAGTTAAGGTCTAGGTTCTGAAGCCTGAAAACCGAGGTTGAGAAGAGATGACGACCTAAGGCCATGGCGGGTCCGATGTGCTCAGTATGGGGCCAGCTGTCTGGGTGGGGCCAGGAGGTCCAGGCTCAGGCTGTGTCAGAAACGGCATTAGTGCCCTGGTCAGCCTTTATATTTGGGGTACAGCCCAATGGCGTGCAGGTTGATCCTCAATTGGGGTTTCTGGGTAACCCCAGAGAGCAATGTTTTTCTTCTGGAGGGCAGGCAGAGTGCTGCATTGTGGTTCTGGATTGCCAAACTCTAGGGCTTGTGGGCCAGTAGTCTGAGGACGGAAGTCTGACAACCCAAGCTAGGCCTCAGTTTCTGGGTGAGGATATGGCAGGCACATTCTACAGACCTGAATCGAGATCTCGTGCATCTGAAGTCAGGACGAGTGTCAGACAATCGCTCAGGTTGGACATCCTGTCCCTGATGGCCCCTTCTTGAAGGTGGGGTGGATCACGAGGCCATGGGGATTTTCCCACGATGGGAGTTGTGAGAAGCTCCCAACTGCAAAGATTCTTCTGCAGGACAATTGAGACCTGTTGGTTGGCTCCAGGACAACGATTCCGAGCAAGGTTCTAAGGATGGATGGCTGGGTAGCACACCTCGCATTTCAATTGTCTCCAAGCAACAAGACAGGTTAGATCTGCTGGATCTGGGGGAGCAACCGAGGAGGATGAGTTGAGATTGACTCTCTCGTGGATGTGTCCTAATATGATTTTGTGTCTATGGAGACCTTGGAATGAAGCGGTGGCAATCGGGACCTCAAGGGTTCTCCTAAAGAGAGGCTTTCACACAGCTCCATCGTGCAAGTTTCCCATGTGTTGATGAGATTTTTCTGAATGGTGAGTCAAGAAACAGCCATATGCTGTTATTGAAATCCATTCCTCTGAGGAGAGATGCCTGGAAACCAAAGCAATGGATCCGATAGGTGCTTGGGGCGTGTTCGTTCCTTTTTACTTCTGGGGATATCAGTCTACGGGTCTGAGTGCCGGTAGGTGCTCAGATGGGCCCAGATTGCCCCTGTTTGTCCTAGGAAGCCACAAATATTGGGATGGTCTCAGGGAATTTGGGTGTTTAATCTATTAGTAGGGTTGTGGCCATTGGAGTTGGCACATACAATTCCCTTGGAGAGCGCAAGCACAGTCGTCAGGTTTGGTTCCAGGCGCCTGAGTCTGTAGGGTGTGTAGGCCAGGCTTTTTGGACAGTTGTCTGAAAACACAAACTCGGCTTATGTTTCGGGTCATAGGAATGGCAGGACTGATCTACAGACCATGAGAAGAACACTTCAGGATATGAAAAAAGGGCGAGTGTGAGGCTCTTGCTCAAGTTTTTGTCTCTGGATATCGTGTCACTCATGGTCGTGAAATTTCCGGGTGACTTCATGGGAACTGGACGAGTCTTACTCTCTGTGGGTTTGGCCCTGTCCAACAGTTTGGGGTCATTCTGTGGGATGGAAGAAGTCCGTTGTCCTGTTGTTGTTGATTTGTATTGTTTTGTTTTTTAACCTCAGGTGTTCCACTAAATGGGGGATCCAGAGTAGATCCCTGTGGAGGGGAGACTGGACAACCAGAAATCTGGTTAAAAATTGGGTCCTAGGGACATGTCAAGCCCATTATGACATCTAATGGTCCAGCCACTGAGAGGACGTAGTAGAAGACAGGATTCACGCTGAGGGTCATAATGCGTGTTTATGTCCTCATCACCCTCAATAAGGGGCGGGACCTCACTGTGAATGCTGGTTTCTCCTACAATGAACGTTGCACAACATGCCAACCACAAGGTTTCTTGCCATGGGTAAGGAAGAGTTCTGATTTCTGCATCACAGTCACCCCTGGGCAGTGGTTGGAGATACGGTCTAGGTTCTGAAGCCTGAAAACTGAGGTAGGGAAGAGATGATGACCTAAGCCATGGCGGGTCTGATGTGCTCAGTGTGCGGTCAGTTGTCTGGGTGTTGGTCACGAGGTCCAGGCTCAGGTTGTCAGACAGTGCATTAGTGTCCAGGTTAGACTATATAATTTGGGTGCCTTCGAGTGCCGTGTAGGTTCTTATCTGAAGAACTCTTCAGGATATGAAGAATGAGCGAGTCTGAGGCGCATGCTCAGGCTTTTGTCTCTGGATTTTGTATCAGCGATGGCCGTGGAATGCTGGGGAGGCCTCATGGGCCATGGACGAATCTTGCTCTCTGTTGACATGGCCCGATTCCAATTGTTTTTCGTCAATCTGTGGGATGGGAGGACTCCTTTCAGGGTTGTTACCTCAGGTGTCCCACCAAAAGAGGAATTCCAAAGCGGAGCCCTGGGGAAGAGTGAAGGGACAACCCGAACTATGGTTAAAAATTGAGGCCTAGGGGCATGGCAAGCCCAATATGCTGTCTCTCCATCCAGCCACTGAGAGGCCATACCTGAGGACTGGGCTCAGGCTGAGGGTCACAATGTGTGTTTGTGACCAATGTGGCCCACAAGCATAGGCGTGGCCTCATGGGCCACACTGGTTTCAACCACAATGAACCTTGAACAACATGTCAACCACAAGGTTTCTTGCCATGGTAAAGAGTTCTGATGTCTGCATCATTTTCAAACCCGGGCAGTGATTGGAGATAAGGTCTAGGTTCTGAAGCCTGAAAACCGAGTTTGAGAAGAGATGACAACCTAAGGACATGGCGGGTCCATTGTGCTCAGTGTGCGGCCAGCTGGCTTGGTGGGGCCAGGAGGTCCAGGCTCAGGCTGTGTCAGAAAGGGCATTAGTGCCCAGGTCAGCCTATATATTGGGGTACAGCCGAATGCCGTGCATGTTGATCCTCATTTGGGGTATCTGGTTAGCCCCAGAGGGCAATGTTTTTCCTCTGGAGGGCAGGAAGAGTGCTGCATTGTAGTTCTGAGTTGCCAAACTGGAGGGCTTGTGGGCCAGTAGTCTGAGGACGGAAGTCTGAGAACCCAAGCTAGGCCTAGGTTTCTGGGTGAGGATATGGCAGGCACAATCCACAGACCTGAATCGTGATCTCGTGCATCTGAAGTCAGGGCGAGGATCAGACGATCGCTCAGGTTGGACATTCTGTCCCTGTTGGCCCCTTCTAGAAGGGGGGGTGGATCACGAGGCCATGGGCATTTTCCCACGATGGGAGTTGTAAAAAGCTCCCCACTGTAAAGATTCTCTGCAGGACAATTGAGACCTGTTGGTTGGATCCAGGACAACGATTCCGAGCAGGGTTCTAAGGATGGATGGCTGGGTAGCCCAACTCGCATTCCAATTGTCTCCAAGCAACAAGACAGGTAAGATCTGCTGGATCTGGGGGAGCAACCGAGGAGGCTGAGTTTAAATGGACTCTCCCATGAATGTGTCCTAATATGATTTTGTGTCTATGGAGACCTTGGAATGAAGCGGTGGCACTGGGGCCCTGAAGGGTTCTCCTAAAGAGAGGCTTTCACACAGCTCCATCGTGCAAGTTTCCCATGTGTAGATGATATTTGTTCTGATGGGTGAGTCAAGAAACAGGCATATGCTGTTATTGAAATACAGGCCTCTGAGGAGAGATGTCTGGAAGCCAAACCAATGGATCTGATAGGTGCCTAGGGACATGTTCGTGCCTTTTTACCTCTGGGCACATCAGTCTACGGGTCTGAGTGCAGGTAGGTGCTCAGATAGGCCCAGATTGCCCCTGTTTGTCCTGGGAAGCCACAAATATTGGGATGGACTCAGGGGCTTTGGAGGTTGATCCTCTTGTTAAGGTTGCGGCCATTGGAATGGGCACATACAATTCCCTTGGAGAGGGTAAGCACAGTAGTCAGGTTTGGCTCCAGGGGCCTGAGCCTGTAGGGCGTGTAGGCCAGGGCTGTTTGGACAGTTGTCTGAAAACACAAACTCGGCTTATGTTTCGGGTCATAGGTATGGCAGGACTGATCTACAGACCATGAGGAGAACTCTTCGGGATGTGAAAAAAGGGCGAGTGTGAGGCTCTTGCTCAAGGTTTTCTCTCTGGATATCATGTCACTCATGGTTGTGAAAATTCCGGATGACTTCATAGGAAATGGACGAGTCTTACTCTCTGGGGGTTTGGCCCCGTCCAAAGAGTTTGGGGTCATTCTGTGGGATGTAAGAATTCCGTAGTTCTCTGGGTGTTGATTGGTTTTGTTTTGTTTTTCAACCTCAGGTGTCCCACCAAATGAGGGATTCCAGAGTAGAGCCCTGGGCAGGGGCGACTGGACAACCAGAAATCTGGTTAAAAATTGGGGCCTAGGGACATGTCAAGCCCATTATGACATCTAATGGTCCAGCCATTGAGAGGACGTACTAGAGGATAGGACTCACGCTGAGGGTCACAATGCGTGTTTATGCCCTCGTCGCACTCACGAATGGGCGGGGCCTCAGGGTGAATGCTGGTTTCTCCTACACTGAACGTTGTACAACATGCCAACGCAGGGTTTCTTGCCATGGGTAAGGAAGAGTTCTGATTTCTGCATCACACTCACCCTTGGGCAGTGATTGGAGATAAGGTCTAGGTTCTGAAGCCTGAAAACTGAGGTAGGGAATAGATGATGAACTAAGGTCATGGCGGGTCTGATGTGCTCAGTGTGCGGTCCGCTGTCTGGGTGTTGGTCACGAGTTCCAGGCTCAGGTTGTCAGACAGTGCATTAGTGGCCAGGTAAGACTATATATTTTGGGTGCATTCGAGTGCCGTGTAGGTTCTTATCTGAAGAAGTCTTCAGGATATGAAGAATGAGCGAGTCTGAGGCGCGTGCTCATGCTTTTGTCTCTGGATTTTGAATCAGCGATGGCCGTGGAACGTTGGGGAGGCCGCATGGGCCATGGACGAATCTTGCTCTCTGTGGATTTGGCCCGATCCCAATTGTTTTTCGTCAATCTGTGGTATGGGAGGACTCCTTTCAGGTTTGTTACCTCAGGTGTCCCACCAAAAGTGGAAATCCAAAGCATAGCCCTGAGGAAGAGTGAAGGGACAACCCGAACTATGGTTAAAAATTGGGGCCTAGGGGAATGGCAAGCACAATATGCAGTCTCAAAATACAGCCACTGAGAAGCCTTACCTGAAGACTGGGCTCAGGCTGAAGGTCACAATGTGTGTTTGTGACCAATGTGGCCAGCAAGCATGGGTGGGGCCTCATGGGCCACACTGGTTTCAACTACACTGAACCTTGGACAACATACCAACCACAAGGTTTATTGCCATGGGGAAAGAGTTCTGATTTCTGCATCACTTTCAAACCCGGGCAGTGATTGGAGATAAGGTCTAGGTTCTGAAGCCTGAAAACCGAGGTTGAGAAGAGATGACGACCTAAGGCCATGGCGGGTCCGATGTGCTCAGTGTGCGGCCAGCTGTCTGGGTGGGACGAGGAGGTCCAGGCTCAGGCTGTGTCAGAAAGAGCATTAGAGCCCCGGTCAGCCTATATATTTGTGGTACAGCCGAATGCCCTGCAGGTTGATCCTCATTGGGCGTTTCTGGGTAGCCCCAGAGGGCAATGATTTTCTTCTGGAGGGCAGCAGGAGTGCTGAATTGTTGTTCTGGATTGCCAAACTGGAGGGCTTGTGGGCCAGTAGTCTGAGGACGGAAGTCTGAGAACCCAAGCTATGCCTAGGTTTCTGGGTGAGGATACGGCAGGCACAATCTACAGACATGAATCGAGATCTGGTGTTTCTGAAGTCATGGCGAGGATCAGACGATAGCTCAGGTTGGACATTCTGTCCCTGATGGCCCCTTCTTGAAGGGGGGGTGGATCACGAGGCCATGGGGGTATTCCAAAGATGGGAGTTGTAAGAAGCTCCCAACTGCAAAGATTCTCTGCAGGACAATTGAGACCTGTTGGTTGGCTCCAGGACAACGATTCCGAGCAGGGTTCTAAGGATGGATGGCTGGGTAGCCCACCTCGCATTCCAATTGTCTCCAAGCAACAACACAGGTTAGATCTGCTGGATCTGGGGGAGCAACCGAGGAGGCTGAGTTTAAATGGACTCTCCCGTGGATGTGTCCTAATATGATTTTGTGTCTATGTAGACCTTGGAATGAAGTGGTGGCACTGGGGCCTGAAGGGTTCTCCTAAAGAGAGGCTTTCACACAGCTCCATCGTGCAAGTTTCCCATGTGTAGATGACATTTGTTCTGATGGGTGAGTCAAGAAACAGGCATATGCTGTTATTGAAATCCAGGCCTCTGAGGAGAGATGTCTGGTAGCCAACCAATGGATCCGATAGGTGCCTAGGGGCATGTTCGTGCCTTTTTACCTCTGGGGACATCAGTCTACGGGTCTGAGTGCAGGTAGGTGCTCAGATAGGCCCAGATTGCCCCTGTTTGTCCTGGGAAGCCACAAATATTTGGATGGACTCAGGGACTTGGAGGTTGATCCTCTTAGTAATGTTGTGGCCATTGGAATGGGCACATACAATTCCCTTGGAGGGCAAGCACAGTAGTCAGGTTTGGCTCCAGGGGCCTGAGATTGTAGGGCGTGTAGGCCAGGGCTGTTTGGACAGTTGTCTGAAAACACAAACTCGGCTTATGTTTCGGGTCATAGGTATGGCAGGACTGATCTACAGACCATGAGGAGAACTCTTCAGGATATGAAAAAAGGGCGAGTGTGAGGCTCTTGCTCAAGTTTTTCTGTCTGGATATCGTGTCACTCATGGTTGTGAAATTTCCGGATGACTACATAGGAAATGGACGAGTCTTACTCTCTGGGGATTTGGCCCCGTCCAAATAGTTTGGTGTCATTCTGTGGGATGTAAGAATTCCGTAGTTCTCTGCTTGTTGATTTGTTTAGTTTCGTTTTTCAACCTCAGGTGTCCCACCAAATGAATGATTCCAGAGTAGAGCCCTGGGGAGGGGCGACTGGACAACCAGAAATCTGGTTAAAAATTGGGGCCTAGGGAAATGTCAAGCCCATTATGACATCTAATGGTCCAGCCATTGAGAGGACGTACTAGAGGATAGGACTCACGCTGAGGGTCACAATGCGTGTTTATGCCCTCGTCGCACTCAAGAATGGGCGGGGCCTCAGGGTGAATGCTGGTTTCTCCTACACTGAACGTTGGACAACATGCCAACGCAAGGTTTCTTGCCATGGGTAAGGAAGAGTTCTGATTTCTGCATCACACTCACCCCTGGGCAGTGATTGGAGATAAGGTCTAGGTTCTGAAGCCTGAAAACTGAGGTAGGGAAGAGATGATGAACTAAGGCCATGGCGGGTCGATGTGCTCAGTGTGCGGTCCGCTGTCTGGGTGTTGGTCACGAGTTCCAGGCTCAGGTTGTCAGACAGTGCATTAGTGGCCAGGTAAGACTATATATTTTGGGTGCATTCGAGTGCCGTGTACGTTCTTATCTGAAGAAGCCTTCAGGATATGAAGAATGAGCGAGTCTGAGGCGCGTCCTCAGGCTTTTGTCTCTGGATTTTGAATCAGCGATGGCCGTGGAATGTTGGGGAGGCGTCATGGGCCATGGAAGAATCTTACTCTCTGTGGATTTGGCCCGATCCCAATTGTTTTTCTTCAATCTGTGGTATGGGAGGACTCCTTTCAGGTTTGTTACCTCAGGTGTCCCACCAAATGTGGAAATCCAAAGCATAGCCCTGAGGAAGAGTGAAGGGACAACCCGAACTATGGTTAAAAATTGGGGCCTAGGGGAATGGCAAGCACAATATGCAGTCTCAAAATACAGCCACTGAGAGGCCTTACCTGAAGACTGGGCTCAGGCTGAAGGTCACAATGTGTGTTTGTGACCAATGTGGCCAGCAAGCATGGGTGGGGCCTCATGGGCCACACTGGTTTCAACTACACTGAACCTTGGACAACATACCAACCACAAGGTTTCTTGCCATGGGGAAAGAGTTCTGATTTCTGCATCATTTTCAAACCCGGGCCGTGATTGGAGATAAGGTCTAGGTTCTGAAGCCTGAAAACCGAGATTGAGAAGAGATGACGACCTAAGGCCATGGCGGGTCCGTTGTGCTCAGTGTGCGGCCAGCTGTCTGGGTGGGGCCAGGAGGTCCAGGCTCAGGCTGTGTCAGAAAGGGCATTAGTGCCCAGGTCAGCCTATATATGTGGGGTACAGCCGAATGGCGTGCAGGTTGATCCTCATTGGGGGATTCTGGGTAGGCCCAGAGGGCAATGTTTTTCTTCTGGAGAACAGGCAGAGTGCGGCATTGTAGTTCTGTATTGCCAAACTGGAGGGCTTGTGGGCCAGTAGTCTGAGGACGGAAGTCTGAGAACCCAAGCTAGGCCTAGGTTTCTGGGTGAGACCTGAATCGAGATCTCGAGCATCTGAAGTCAGGGCGAGGATCAGACGATCGCTCAGGTTGGACATTCTGTCCCTGATGGCCCCTTCTTGAAGGGGGGGGGGTGGATCACGAGGCCATGGGGGTTTTCCCACGATGGGAGTTGTGAGAAGCTCCCAACCGCAAAGATTCTTCTGCAGGACAATTGAGACCTGTTGGTTGGCTCCAGGACAACGATTCCGACCAGGGTTCTAAGGATGGATGGCTGGGTAGCCCACCACGCATTCCAATTGTCTCCAAGCAACAAGACAGGTTAGATCTGCTGGATCTGGGGGAGCAACCGAGGTGGCTGAGTTGAAATGGACTCTCCCGTGGATGTGTCCTAATATGATTTTGTGTCTATGGAGACCTTGGAATGAAGCGGTGGCACTGGGGCCCTGAAGGGTTCTCCTAAAGAGAGGCTTTCACACACCTCCATCGTGCAAGTTTCCCATGTGTAGATGAGATTTGTTCTGATGGGTGAGTCAAGAAACAGCCATATGTTGCTATTGAAATCCATTCCTCTGAGGAGAGGTGCCTGGAAACCAAAGCAATGGATCCGATAGGTGCCTAGGGGCATGTTCGTGCCTTTTTACCTCTGGGGACATCAGTCTACGGGTCTGAGTGCCGGTAGGTGCTCAGATGGGCCCAGATTGCCCCTCTTGTCCTGGGAAGCCACAAATATTGGGATGGCCTCAGGGACTTTGGAGGTTTATCCTATTAGTACGGTTGTTGCCATTGGAATGGGCACATACAATTCCCTTGGAGAGGGCAAGCACAGTCGTCAGGTTTGGCTCTAGGGTCTGAGCCTGTAGGGTGGGTAGGCCAGGGCTGTTTGGACAGTTGTCTGAAAACACAAACTCGGCTTATGTTTCCGGTCATAGGTATGGCAGGACTGATACAGACCATGAGGTGAACTCTTAGGGATATGAAAAAAGGACGAGTGTGAGGCTCTTGCTCAAGTTTTTGTTGATAGATATCGTGTCACTCATGGTCGTGAAATTTCCGGGTGACTTCATGGGAAATGGACGAGTCTTACTCTCTGGGGGTTTGGCCCTGTCCAAAGAGTTTGGTGTCATTCTGTGGGATGGAAGAATTCCGTTGTACTGTTGTTGTTGATTTGTTTTGTTTTGTTTTTCAACCTCAGGTGTCCCTCAAATGAGCGATTCCAGAGTAGAGCCCTGGGGAGGGGCGACTGGACAACCAGAAATCTGGTTAAAAATTTGGTCCTAGGGACATGTCAAGCCCATTATGACATCTAATGTTCCAGCCACTGAGAGGACCTACTAGAGGACAGGACTCACGCTGAGGGTCACAATGCGTGTTTAGGCCTCGACGCACTCAAGAATGGGCGGGGCCTCAGAGTGAATGGTGGTTTCTCCTACACTGAACGTTGGACAACATGCCAACTATAGGTTTCTTGCCATCGGTAAGGAAGAGTTCTGATTTCTGCATCACAGTGGCCCGTGGGCCATGATTGGAGATAAGGTCTAGGTTCTGAAGCCTGAAACTGAGGTAGGGAAGAGATGATGACCTAAGGCCGTGGCGGGTCTGATGTGCTCAGTATGTGGTCAGCTGTCTGGGTGTTGGTTACGAGGTCCGGGCTCAGGTTGTCAGACAGTGCCTTAGTACCCAGATTAGACTATATATTTTGGGTGCCTTCGAGTGCCGTGTAGGTTCTTCTCTGAAGAACTCTTCAGGATATGAAGAATGAGCGAGTCTGAGGCGCGGGATAAGGCTTTTGTCTCTGGATTTTGTATCAGCGATGCCCATGGAATGTTGGAGAGGCAACATGGTCCATTGACGAATCTTGCTCTCTGTGGATTTGGCCCGATAACAATTGTTTTTCGTTAAACTGTGGGATGGGAGGACTCCCTTCAGGTTTTTTACCTCAGGTGTCCCACCAAAAGAGGAATTCCAAAGCAGAGCCCTGGGGAAGAGTGAAGGGACAATCCGAACTATGGTTAAAAATTGGGGCCTAGGGGCATAGCTAGCCCAATATTCTGTCTCTCCATCCAGCCACTGAGAGGCCTTACCTGAGGACTGGGCTCAGGCTGAGGGTCACAATGTGTGTTTGTGACCAATGTGGCCCGCAAGCTTGGGCGTGGCCTCATGGGCCACACTGGTTTAAACGACACTGAACCTTGGACAACATGCCAACCACATGGTTTCTTGCTATGGGGAAAGAGTTCTGATTTCTGCATTGTTTTCAAACCCGGGCCGTGATTGGAAATAAGGTCTAGGTTCTGAAGCCTGAAAACCGAGGTTGAGAAGAGATGACGACCTAAGGCCATGGCGGGTCCGATGTGCTCAGTGTGCGGCCAGCTGTCTGGGTGGGGCCAGGAGATCCAGGCTCAGGCTGTGTAAGAAAGGGCATTAGTGACCTGCTCAGCCTATATATTTGGGGTACAACCAAATGGCGTGCAGGTTGATCCTCATTTGTGGTTTCTGGGTAGCCCCAGAGGGCAATGTTTTTCTTCTGGAGGGCAGGGAGAGTGCTGCATTGTATTTCTGGATTGCCAAACTGGAGGGCTTGTGGGCCAGTAGTCTGAGGACGGATGTTTGAGAACCCAAGCTAGGCCAAGGTTTCTTGGTGAGGATATGGCAGGCACAATCTACAGACCTGAATCGAGATCTCGTGCATCTGAAGTCAGAGCTAGGATCAGACTATCACTCAGGTGGGACATTCTGTCCCTGATGGCCCCTTCTTGAAAGGGGGGTGGATCACGAGGCCATGGGGGTTTTCCCACGATTGGGGTTGTGAGAAGCTCCCAACTGCAAAGATTCTTCTGCAGGACAATTGTGACCTGTTGCTTGGCTCCAGGACAATGATTCTGAGCAGGGTTCTATGGATGGATGGCTGGGGACCCCACCTTCATTCTAATGGTCTCCAAGCAACAAGAAAGGTAAGATCTGCTGGATCTGGGGGAACAACCGAGTAGGCTGAGTTGAAATGCACTCTCCGGTGAATGAGTCCTAATATGATTTTGTGTCTATGGAGACTTTGGAATGAAGGGGTGGCACTGGTGCCGTGAAGTGTTCTCCTAAAGAGAGGCTTTCACACACCTCCATCGTGCAAGTTTCCCATGTGTATATGAGATTTGTTCTGATGGGTGAGTCAAGAAACAGCCATATACTTATATTGAAATCCAGGCCTCTGAGGAGAGATGCCTGTAAACCAAAGCAATGGATCCGATAGGTGCCTAGCGGCCTGTTCGTTCCTTTTTACCTCTGGGGACATCAGTCTACAGGTCTGAGTGCAGGTAGGGGCTCAGATGGGCCCAGATTGCCCCTGTTTGTACTGGGAAGCCACAAATATTGGGATGGCCTCAGGGACGTTGGAGGTTTATCCTCTTAGTAGGGTGTGAACATTGGAATGGGCACATACAATTCCCTTGGAGTCGGTAAGCACAGTCCTCAGGTTTGGCTCAAGGGGCCTGAGCCTGTAGGGTGTGTAGGCCAGGGCTGTTTGGACAGTTGTCTGAAAACACAAACTCGGCTTATGTTTCGGGTCATAGGTATGGCAAGACTAATCTACAGACATGAGGAGAAATCTTCGTGATATTAAAAAAGGGCGAGTGTGAGGCTTTTGCTCAAGTTTTTGACTCTGGATATCGTGTCGCTCATGGTCGTGAAATTTCCGGGTGACTTCATGGGAAATGGACGAGTCTTGCTCTCTGGGGGTTTGGCCCCGTCCAACGAGTATGGGGTCATTCTGTGGGATGGAAGAAGTCCGTTGTTCTGTTGTTGATTTTTTTTTGTTTTGTTTTTCAAACTCAGGTGTCCCAACAAATGAGGGATTCCAGAGTCGAGCCCTGGGGAGGGGCTACTGGACAACCAGAAATCTGGTTAAAAATTGGGGCCTAGGGAAATGTCAAGCCCATTTTGACATCTAATGGTCCAGCCACTGAGAGGACGTACTAGAGGACAGGACTCACGCTGAGGGTCACAATGCGTGTTTATGCCCTCGTCGCACTCAAGAATGGGCGGGGCCTCAGGGTGAATGCTCGTTTCCCCTACACTGAATGTTGGACAACATGCCAACACAAGATTTCTTGCCATGGGTAAGGAAGAGTTCTGATTTCTGTATCACATTCATCCCTGGGCAGTGATTGGAGATAAGGTCTAGGTTCTGAAGCCTGAAAACTGAGGTAGGGAAGAGATGATGACCTAAGGCCATGGCTGGTCTGATGTGCTCAGTGTGCGGTCAGCTGTCTGGGTGTTGGTCACGAGGTCCGGGCTCAGGTTGTCAGACAGTGCATTAGTGCCCAGGTTAGATTATATATTTTGGGTGCATTCGAGTGCCGTGTAGGTTCTTATCTGAAGAACTCTTCAGGATATGAAGAATGAGCGGTCTGAGGCGCGTGCTCAGACTTTTGTCTCTGGATTTTGTATCAGCAATGGCCGTGGAATGTTGGGGAGGCATCATGGGCCATGGACGAATCTTGCTCTCTGTGGATTTGGCCTGATCCCCATTGTTGTTCGCCAATCTGTGGGATGGGAAGACTCAATTCAGGTTTGTTACCTCAGGTGTCCCACCAAAAGAGGAATTCCAAAGCAGAGCCCTGGGGAAGAGTGAAGGGACATCCCGAAGTATGGTGAAAAATTGGGGCCTAGGGGCATGGCAAGCCCAATATGCTGTATATCCATCCAGCCACTGAGAGGCCTTACCTGAGGACTGGGCTCAGGCTGAGGGTCACAGTGTGTGTTTGTGACCAATGTGGCCCGCAAGCATGGGCGGGGCCTCATGGGCCACACTGGTTCATCAACACTGAACCTTGGAAAACATGCCAACCACGAGGTTTCTTGCCATGGGGAATGAGTTCTGATTTCTGGATCATTTTCAAACCCGGGCCGTGATTGGAGATTAGGTCTAGGTTCTGAAGCCTGAAAACCGAGGTTGAGAAGAGATGACGACCTAAGGCCATGGTGGGTCCGATGTGCTCAGTGTGCGGCCAGCTGTCTGGGTGGGGCCAGGAGTTCCAGGATCAGGCTGTGTCAGAAAGGGTATTAGTGCCCAGGGCAGGCTATATATTTGGGCTACAGCCGAATGGCGTGCAGGTTGGTCCTCATTTGGGGATTCTGGGTAGCCCCAGAGGGCAATGTTTTTCTTCTGGAGGGCAGGCAGAGTGCTGCATTGAAGTTCTGGATTGCCAATCTGGAGGGCTAGTGGGCCAGGAGTCTGAGGACGGAAGTCTGAGAAACCAATCTAGGCCTCGGTTTCTGGGTGAGGATATGGCAGGCACAATCTACAGACCTGAATCGAGATCTCGTGCATTTGAAGTCAGGTGAGGATCAGAGGATCGCTCAGGTTGGACATTCTGTCCCTGATGGCCCCTTCTTGAAGGGGGGGTGGATCACGAGGCCATGAGGGTTTACCCACGATGGGAGTTGTGAGAATCTCCCAACTGCAATGATTCATCTGCAGGAGAATTGACCTGTTGGTTGGCTCCAGGACAACGAAACCGAGCAGGGTTCTAAGGATGGATGGTTGGGTAGCCCACCTCACATTCCAATTGTCTACAAGCAACAAGACAGGTGAGATCTGCTGGGCCTGGGGGAGCAATCGAAGAGGCTGAGTTGAAATGTACTCTCCCGTGGATGTGTCCTAATATGATTTTGTGTCTATGGAGACCTTGGAATGAAGCGGTGGCCCTGGGGCCCTGAAGGGTTCTCCTAAGGAGAGGCTTTCACACAACTCCATCGTTCAAGTTTCCCATGTGTAGATGAGATTTGTTCTGATGGGTGAGTCAAGAAACAGCCATATACTGTTATTGAAATCCAGGCCTTTGAGGAGAGATGCCTGGAAACCAAAGCAATGGATCCGATATGTGCCTATGGGCATGTTCGTGCCTTTTTACCTCTGGGGACATCAGTCTATGGGTATGAGTGCCGGTAGGTTTGTGGCCATTGGAATGGGCACATACAATTCCCTTGGAGATGGCAAGCACAGTCGTCAAGTTTGGCTCCAGGGGCCTGAGACTATAGGGTGTGTAGGCCAAGGCTGTATGGACAATTGCCTGAAAACACAAACTCGGCTTATGTTTCGGGTCATAGGTATGGCTGGACTGATCTAGATACCATGAGGAGAAATCTTCGGGATATGAAAAAAGGGCGACTGGGGGGCTCTTGCTCAAGTTTTTGTCGCTGGATATCGTGTCACTCATGGTCGTGAAATTTCCGGGTGACTTCATGGGAAATGGACGAGTCTTACTCTCTGGGGGTTTGGCCCCGTCCAAAGAGTTTGGGGTCATTCTGTGGGATGGAAGAATTCCGTTGTACTGTTGTAGTTGATTTGTTTTGTTTTGTTTTGTTTTTCAACCTCAGGTGTCTCACCAAATGAGGAATTCCAGAGTAGAGCCCTGGGGAGGGGCGACTGGACAACCAGAAATCTGGCGATAAATTGGGGCGTAGGGACATGTCAAACTTTTATGACATCTAATGGTCCAGCCACTGAGAGGACGTAATAGAGGACAGGACTCACGCTGAGGGTCACAATGTGTGTTTTTGCCCTCGTCACACTCAAGAATGGGCGGGGCCTCAGGGTGAATGCTGGTTTCTCCTACACTGAAAGTTGGACAACATGCCAACCACAGGGTCTCTTGCCATGGGTAAGGAAGAGGTCTGATTTTTGCATCACAGTCACCGCTGGGCAGTCATTGGAGATAAGGTCTAGGTTCTGAAGCCTGAAAACTGAGGTAGGGAAGAGATGATGACCTAAGGCCATGGTGGGTCCGATGTGCTCAGTGCGCGGTCAGCTGTCTGGGTGTTGGTCACGAGGTCCGGGCTCAGGTTGTCAGACAGTGCATTAGTGCCAAGGTTAGACTATATATTTTGGGTGCATTCGAGTGCCGTGTAATTTCTTATCTGAAGAACTCTTCAGGATATGAAGAATGAGCGAGTCTGAGGCGCGTGCTCAGGCTTTTATCTCTGGATTTTGTATCAGCGATGGCCGTGGAATGTTGGGGAGGCCTAATGGGCCATGGACGATACTTGCTCTCTGTAGACCTGGCCCGATCCCAATTGTTTTTCGTCAATCGGTGGGATCGGAGGACTCCTTTCAGGTTTGTTACCTCAGGTGTCCACCAAAAGAGGAATTCCAAAGAAGAGCCCTGGGGAAGAGTGAAGCGACAACCCGAAAAATGGTTAAAAATGGGGGCCTAGGGGCATGGCAAGCCCAATATGCTGTCTCTCCATCCAGCCACTGAGAGACCTTACCTGAGGACTGGGCTCAGGCTGAGGGTCACAATGTGTGTGACCAATGTGGCCCGCAAGCAATGTCGGGGCCTCATGGGCCACACTGGTTTCTGCTACACTGAATGTTGGACCTCATGCCAACCACAAAGTTTCTTGCCATGGGGAAAGAGTTCTGATTTCTGCATCATTTTCAAACCCGGCCGTGATTGGAGATAACATCTAGGTTCTGAAGCCTGAAAACCGAGGTTGAGAAGAGATGACGACCTAAGGCCATGGCGGGTCCGATGTGCTCAGTGTGCGGCCAGCTGTCTGGGTGGGGCCAGGAGGTCCAGGCTCAGGCTGTGTCAGAAAGGGCATTAGTGCCCAGGTCAGCCTATATATTTGGTTTACAACCGAATGTCGTGCAGGTTGATCCTCATTTGGGGTTTCTGGGTAGCGCCAGAATGCAATGTTTTTCTTCTGGATGGCAGGCAGAGTGCTGCATTGTAGTTCTAGATTGCCAAACTGGAGGGCTTGTGGGCCAGTAGTGTGAAGACGGAAGTCTGAGAACCCAACTAGGCCTAGGTTTCTGTGTGAGGATATGGCAGGCACAATCTACAGACCTGAATCGAGATCTCGTGCATCTGAAGTCAGGGCGAGGATCAGACGATCGCTCATGTTGGACATTCTGTCATTCTGTGGGATGGAATAAATCCGTTTTTTTTTTTTGTTGTTGTTGTTGTTTTGTTTTGTTTTTCAAACTCAGTTGGCCCACTAAATGAGGGATTCCAGAGTAGAGCCCTGGGGAGGGGCGATTGGACAACCAGACATCTGGTTTAAATTTGGTGCCTAGGGTCATGTCAAGCCATTATGGCACCTAATGGTCTAGCCACTGAGAGGATGTACTAGAGGACAGGACTCACGCTGAGGGTCACAATGCGTGTTTATCCCCTCGTTGCACTCAGGAATGGGCGGGGTCTCAGGGTGAATGCTGGTTTCCCCTACACTGAACGTTGGACAACATGCCAACCATAAGGTTTCTTGCCATGAGTAAGGAAGAGTTCTGATTTCTGCATCACAATCACCCCTGGGCAGTGATTTTAGATAAGGTCTAGGTTCTGAAGCCTGAAAACTGAGGTAGGGAAGAGATGATGACCTAAGGCCACGGTGGTTCTTATGTGCTCAGGGTGCGGTCAGATGTCTGTGTGTTGCTCAGGAGGTCCCGGCTCAGGGTGTGTCAGACAGTGCATTACTGTCCAGGTTAGACTATATAATTTGGGTACATTCGAGTGCCATGTAGGTTTTTTCTCATTTAATGTGCCCGGGCAGCTCATTGGGCAATATTTTGTTTCTAGAGGGCAGGCAGAATGCTGCAATGATGGTCCGGAATTGCCAAACTTGTGGGCTTCGGGGCCAGCAGTGTGAGGACGGAAGTCTGAAAACACAAGCTAGACTTGGGATTCAGGGCAAGGGCCCGGCATGTACCTCCTGAAGATCTGAAGGAATGTCTCATGCATCTGAAGTCACAGCGAGGATCAGACGGTGGCTCAGCTTGGATTTTCTGTTCATGACGGCCCCTTCATGAAGGGAGCCGAATCTCGAGGCCGTGGAAATTTTCCCACTTTTGGAGTGGTGGAAGGCCCCCTCCTAGGATTCCTTCTGCGGGACAATTGAGACCTGTTGGACAGCTCCAGGACATCCCATATGGATGAGTCCAGACCAACGTTCGAGGATGGATGCCTGGGAAGCCCGCCTCGCATTCCAATTGTCTCCTAGCCACAAGACAGTTTAGATCTGATGGCTCTGTGGGAGCAACCGGGGTGGCTGAGATGAAATGGACTTTCCTGAGGATGGATCTAATGTGTGTTTGTGTCCATGAGGGCCTTGGAATGGGGCGGTGGCACCGGGACCCTGAAGTATTCTCCTAAGCTTTTGACATAGCTCCCATGCACAAGATTCCTTGTGAAGACGAGTTTGGTTCTGATGGGTGCCTCAGGAAAATCCCAATGCTTGTATTGGAATCCAGGCTTTTGAGGAGACATGCCTGTAAACCAAAGCAATGGATCCGATTTTGGCCTAGGGTCCTATCTGGTTCAATCTTCTTCTCTGGGGACATCCACCTAGGTTATGAGTGGAGGTAGATGCACAGTTGGTGACAGACTGACCTTTTTTGTCCCGGGCGACCTATACTATTTGTATGGCCTCAGGGATTTGGAGGGTTCTCCTAATTTGTACGATTTTGGACAATGGAATGGGCAGAATTCCCATGGATTGGGTAGGCACAGTCCTATTATGTGGCTTCAGGGTCCCCAGCCTGGAGGTTGTTTGGCCCAGGACTTTGAGGACAGAAGTCTGAAAACACAAACTCAGCTTATGTTTGGGGACGTAGGTATGGCAGTCCCGATCTACAAACCATGAGAAGACATCTTCAGGATATGAAGATAGTGCGAGTCTCAGGCGCTTTCTCAGGCTTTTGTCTCTGGAGTTTGTTTCAGCGATGGCCGTGGAATGCCGAGGAGGCCTCATGGGCCATGGACAAATCTTGCTCTCTGTGGATATGGCCAAATCCCAATTGTTTTTCGTCAATCTGTTGGATGGAGTACTCCTTTCCGGGTTGTTACCTCAGGTGTCCCACCTAAAGAGGAGTTCCAAGGCAGAGCCCTGGGGAAGAATGAAGGGTCAACCCGAACTATTGTTAAAAATTGGGGCCTAGGGGCATGGCAAGCCCAATATGCTGTCCCTTCATCCAGCCACTGAGAGGCCTTACCTGAGGAGACTGGGCTAAGGCTGAGGGTCACAATGTGTGTTTGCCACCTATGTGGCCCGTGAGCAATGGCGGGGCCTCATTGGACACACTGGTATCCACTACACTGAACATTATACAACAAGCCTACCACAAGGTTTTTTGCCATCGGGAAAGAGTTCTGATTTCTGCATCATTTTCAAACATGGGCAGTGATTGGAGATAAGGTCTAGGTTCTAAATCCTGAAAACCGAGGCTGGGAAGAGATAACGACCTAAGGCAAATGCTGGTCCGATGTGCTCAGTGAGCGGCCAGCTGTATGGGTGGGGCCAGGAGGTCCAAGCTCAGCCTCTGTCAGAAAGGGCATTATTGCCCAGTTCAGCCTATATAATTTGGGTACACCCAAGTGGCGTGCAGGTTGATCTTCATTTGGGGTTTCTGGGTAGCCCCAGAAGGCAATGTTTTTCTTTGGAGGGCAGGCAGAGTGCTGCATTATAATTCTGGATTGCCAAACTGGAGGGCTTGTGGGCCATTAGTGTGAGGATGGAAGTCTGAGGACACAAGCTAGGCTTAGGTTTCTGGGTGAGGACATGGCAAGCACAATCTACAGATCTGAACCGATATCTCGTGCATCTGAAGTCATCGTGAGGATCAGACGATCGCTCAGGTTGGACCTTATGTCCCTGAGAGCCACTTCATGAAGGCGGGCGGATCACGAGGCCATGGGTGTTTTCTCACGATGGGAGTTGTGAGAAGCTCCCAACTTCAAAGATTCTTCTGCAGGACAATTGAGACCTGTTGGCTGTCTCCAGGCTAACGATTCCGAGCAGGGTTCTAAGGATGGATGGATGGGTAGACCACCTCGCATTCCAATTGTCTCCTAGCAACAAGACAAGTTAGATCTGCTGGGTCTCGCGGAGCAACCGAATACGCTGAGTTGAAATGGACACTCGTGTGGATGGGTCCTAATGTGTTTTTGTGTCTATGGATACCTTGGAATGATGCGATGGCACTGGGGCCATGAAGGGTTCTCCTAAACAGAGGCTTTGAAATCACTCCCACGTGCAAGTTTCCCATATGTAGATGAGATTTGTTCTGGTGGGTGAGTCAAGAAACAGCCATATGCTGGTACTGAAATCCAGGCCTCTGAGGAGAGATGCCTGGAAACCAAAGCAATGGATCCGATTAGGGCCTAGGGGCCTGTTCGTTCCTTTTTACCTCTGGGGATATCAGTCTACAAGTCTGAGTGCAGGTAGGTTCTCAGATGGGCTCAGATTGCTCCTGTTTGTCCTGGGAAGCCACCACTAGTGGGATCGCCTCAGGGACTTTGTAGATTTATCCAATTAGTAGCGTTGTGGCCATTAGAATGGGCACACAGAATTCCCTTGGAGAGGGCAAGTACAGTCCTCAGCTTGGCTCCAGGGGCTTAAGCCTGTAGGCTGTGTAGGCCAGGGCTGTTTGGACAGTTGTCTGAAAACACAAACTCGGCTTAAGTTTCGGGTCATAGGTATGGCAGGACGGATCTACATACCATGAGGAGACCTCTTCGGGATATGAAAATAAGGCGAGTGAGAGGCTCTTGCTCAAGTTTTTGTCTCTGGATATCGTGTCACTCATGGTCGTGAAATTTCCGGGTGACATCATGGGAAATGGACGAGTCTTACTCTCTGGGTGTTTGGCCCCGTCCAAAGAGTTTGGGATTATTCTGTGGGATGGAAGAAGTCCGGTGTTCTGTTGTTGTTGATTTGTTTTATTTTGTTTTACAACCTCAGGTGTCCCACCACATGTGGGATTCCAGAGTAGGGCCCTGAAGAGGGGCGACTGGACAACCAGAAATCTGGTTAAAAATTGGGGACTAGGGATATGTCAGGCCCATTATGACATTTAATGGTTCAGCCACTGTGAGGACATACTAGAGGACAGGACTCACGCTGATGGTCACAATGCTTGTTTATCTCCTCGTCGCTCTCAAGAATGGGCGGGGCCTCAGGGTGAATGCTGGTTTCTCCTACATTGAACGTTGGACAACATGCCAACCACAAGGTTTCTTGCCATGGATAAGGAAGAGTTCTGATTTCTAAATCACAGGCACCCCTGGGCAGTGATTGGAGATAAGTTCTAGGTTCTGAAGCCTGAAACCTGAGGTAGGGAAGAGATGATGACCTAAGGCCATGGTGGGTCTGATGTGCTCAGTGTGCGGTCAGCTGTCTGGGTGTTGGTCACGAGTTCCGGGCTCAGGTTGTCAGACAGTGCATTAGTGCCCAGGTTAGACTATATGTTTTGGGTGCATTCGAGTGCCATGTATGTTCTTATCTGAGAAACTCTTCAGGATATGAAGAATGAGCGAGTCTGAGGCGCTTGCTCAGGCTTTTGTCTCTGGATTTGTATCAGCGATTGCCGTGGAATGTTGGGGAGGCCTCATGGGCCATGGACGAATCTTGCTCTCTTTGGATTTGGCCTGATCCCAAATGTTTTTCGTCAATCAGTGGGTTGGGAGGACTCCTTTCATGTTTGTTACCTCAGGTGTCCCACCAAAAGAGGAATTCCAAAGCAGAGCCCTGGGGAAGAGTGAAGGGACAACCCGAACGATGGTTAAAAATTGGGACCTAGGGGCATGGCAAGCCCAATATGCTGTCTCTCCATCCAGCCACTGAGTAGCCTTACCTGAGGACTGGGATCAGGCTGATGGTCACAATTTGTTTTTGTGACCAATGTGTCCCGCAAGCATGGGCGGGGCCTCATGGGGGCCCACTGCTTTCAAATACACTTAACGTTGGACAGCATGCCAATCACAAGGTTTCTTGCCATGGGGAAAGAGTTCTGATTTCTGCATCATTTTCAAACCCGTGCCGTGATTGGAGATAAGGTCTAGGTTCTGAAGCCTGAAAATTAGGTTGAGAAGAGATGACGACCTAAGGCCATGGCGGATCCGATGTGCTCAGTGTGCGGCCAGCTGTCTGGGTGGGGCCAGGAGGTCCAGGCTCAGGCTGTCGCAGAAAGGGCATTAGTGCCCAGGTCAGCCTATATATTTGGGGTACAGCCGAATGGCGTGCAGGTTGATCCTCATTTGGGGAATCAGGGTAGCCCCAGAAGGCAATGTTTTTCTTCTGGAGGGCAGGCAGAGTGCTGCATTGTAGTTCTGGATGGCCAAACTGGAGGGCTTGTGGGCCAGTAGTCTGAGGACGGAAGTCTGAGAAACCAAGCTAGGCCTAGGTTTCTGAGTGAGACCTGAATCGAGGTCTCGTGCATCTGAAGTCAGGGCGAGGATCAGAGGATCACTCAGTTTGGACATTCTGTCCCTAATGGCTCCTTCTTGAAGGGGGGGGAGATCACGAGGCCAAGGATTTTTTCCCACGATGGGAGATGTGAGAAGCTCCCAACTGCAAAGATTCTTCTGCAGGAAAATTGAGACCTGTTGGTTGGCTCCAGGACAATGATTCCGAGCAGGGTTCTAAGGATGGATGGCTGGGTAGCCCACCACGCATTCGAATTGTCTCCAAGCAACAAGACAGGTTAGATCGGCTGGATCTGGGGAAGCAACCGAGCTGGCTGAGTTCAAATGGACTCTCCCGTGGATGTGTCCTAATAGGAATTGTGTCTATGGAGACCTTGGAATGAAGCGGAGGAACTGGGGCCCTGAAGGGTTCTCCAAAAGAGGGGCTTTCACACACCTGCATCGTGCAATTTTCCCATGTGTAGATCAGATTTATTCTGATGGGTGAGTCAAGAAACAGCCATATACTGTTATTGAAATCCATCCTCTGAGGAGAGATGCCTGGAAACCAAAGCAATGGATCCGATAGGTACCTAGGGGCATGTTAGTGCCTTTTTACCTCTGAGGACATCAGTCAACGGGTCTGAGTGCAGGTAGGTGCTAAGATGTGCCCAGATTGCCCCTGTTTGTCCTGGGAAGCCACAAATATTGGGATGGACTCATGGACTTTGAGGGTTTATCTGATTAGTAGCGTTGTGGCCATTGGAATGGGCACACAGAATTCCCTTGGAGAGGGCAAGCACAGTCGTCAGGTTTGGCTCCAGGGGCCTGTGACTGTAGGGTGTGTAGGCCATTGCAGTTTGGACAGTTGTCTAAAAACACAAACTCGGCTTATGTTTCGGGTCATAGGCGTGGCAGGACTGATCTACAGACCATGAGGATAACTCTTCGGGATATGAAAAAAGGGCGAGTGTGAGGCTCTAGCTCAAGTTTTTGTCTCTGGATATCGTGTCATTCATGGTCGTGAAATTTCCGGGTGACTTCATGGGAAAAAGGACGAGTATTATTCTAGGGGTTTGGCCCCGTCCAAAAGAGTTTGGGGTCATTCTGTGGGATGGAAGAAGTCCGTTGTTCTGTTGTTGTTGATTTGTTTTTTTTTTGTTTTGTTTTTCAACCCCAGGTGTCCCACCAAATGAGGGATTCCAGAGTAGAGCCCTGGGAGGGGCGACTGGACAACCAGAAATCTGGTTAAAAATTGGGGCCTAGGGGAATGTCAAGCCCATTATGACATCTAATGGTCCAGGCACTGAGAGGACGTACTAGAGGACAGGACTCACACTGAGGGTCACAATGCGTGTTTATGCCCTCGTCGCACTCAAGAATGGGCTGGGCCTCAGGGTGAATGCTGGTTTCTCCTACACTGAACGTTGGACAACATGCCAACCACAAGGTTTCTTGCCATGGGTAAGGAAGAGTTCTGATTTCTGCATCACAGTCACCCCTGGGCAGTGGTTGGAGATAAGGTCTAGCTTCTGAACCCTGAAAACTGAGGTAGGGAAGAGATGATGACCTAAGGCCATGGCGGGTCTGATGTGCTCAGTGTGCGGTCAGCTGTCTGGGTGTTGGTCACGAGGTCCGGGCTCAGGTTGTCCGACAGTGCATTAGTGCCCAGGTTAGACTATATATTTTGGGTGCCTTCGAGTGCCATATAGGTTCTTATCTGAAGAACTCTTCAGGATATGAAGAATGAGCGAGTCTGAGGTGCGTGCTCAGGCTTTTGTCTCTGGATTTTGTATCACCGATGGCCGTGGAATGTTGTGGCGGCCTCAAGCCCATGGACGAATCTTGCTCTCTGTGGATTTGGCTCAATCCCAATTCTTTTTCGTCAATCTGTGGGATGGGAGGACTCCTTTCAGGTTTGTTACCTCAGGTGTCCCACCAAAAGAGGAATTTAAAGCAGAGTCCTGGGGAAGAGTGAAGGGACAACCCGAACTATGGTTAAAAATTGGAGCCTGGGGGCAAGGCAAGCCCAATATGCTGTCTCTCCATCCAGCCACTGAGAGGCCTTACCTTAGGACTGGGCTCAGGCTGAGGTGCACAATGTGTGTTTGTGACCACTGTGGCCGGCAAGTATGGGCGGGGTCTCATGGGCCATATTGGTTTCAACGACACTGAACCTTGGACAACATGCCAACCACAAGGTTTCTTGCTATGGGGAAAGCGTTCTGATTTCTGCATCATTTTCAAACCCGGGCCGTGATTGGAGATAAGGTCTAGGTTCTGAAGCCTGAAAACCGAGGTTGAGAAGAGATGACGACCTAAGGCCATGGCGGGTCCGTTGTGCTCAGTGTGCAGCAAACTGTCTGGGTGGGGCCAGGAGGTCCAGGCTCAGTCTGTGTCAGAAAGGGCATTAGTGCCCAGGTCAGCCTATATATTTGGGGTACAGCCGAATGGCGTTCAGGTTGATCCTCATTTGGGGTTTCTGGGTAGCCCCAGAGGGCAATGTTTTTCTTCTGGAGGGCAGGAAGAGTGCTTCATTATAATTCTGGATTGCCAAACTGGAGGGCTTGTGGGCCAGTAGTCTGAGGACGGAAGTCTGAGAACCAAGGTAGGCCTATATTTCTGGGTGAGACCTGAATAGAGATCTCGTGCATCTGATGTCACGGCGAGGATCAGACGATCGCTCAGGTTGGACATTCTGTGCCTGATGGCCCCTTCTTGAAGGGGAGGTGGATCAAAAGGCAATGGGGGTTTTCCCACGATGGGAGTTGTGAGAAGCTCCCAACTGCAAAGATTCTTCTACAGGACAATTGAGACCATTTGTTTGGCTCCAGGACAACGATTCCAAGCAGGGTTCTAAGGATGGATGGCTGGGTAACGCACCTCACATTCGAATTTTCTCCAAGCAACAAGGCAGTTTAGATCTGCTGGATCTGGGGGAGCAACCGAGAAGGCTGAGTTGAAATGGACTCCCCCGTGGATGTGTCCTCATATGATTTTGTCTCTATGGAGACCTTGGAATGAAGCGGTGGCACTGGGGCCCTGAAGGGTTCTCCTAAAGAGAGGCTTTCACACACCTCCAACGTGCAAGTTTCACATGTGTAGATGAGATTTGTTCTGATGGGTGAGTCAAGAAACAGCCATATGCTGTTATTGAAATCCATTCCTCTGAGGAGAGATGCCTGGAAACCAAAGCAATGGATTTGATAGTTGCCTAGAGGCATGGTCGTGCCTTTTTAACTCTGGGGACATCAGTCTACGGGTCTGAGTGCAGGTAGGTGCTCAGATGGGCCCAGATTGCCCCTGTTTGTCCTGGGAAGCCACAAATATTGGGATGGCCTCAGGGCCTTTGGAGTTTTATCCTATTAGTAGGGTTGTGGCCATTGGAATGGGCACACACAATTCCCTTGGAGAGGTCAAGCACAGTCGTCAGGTTTGGCTCCAGGGGCCTGAGCCTGTAGGGTGTGTAGGCCAGGGCTGTTTGGACAGTTGTCTGAAAACACAAACTCGGTTTATGTTTTGGGTCATAGGTATGGCAGGACTGATCTACAGACCATGAGGAGAACACTTCGGGATATGAAATAGGGCGAGTGTGAGGCTCTAGCTCAAGTTTTTGTCTCTGGATATCGTGTCACTCATGGTCGTGAAATTTCCGGGTGACTTCATGGGAAATGGAAGAGTCTTACTCTCTGGGGGTTTGGCCGCTTCCAAAGAGTTTGGGGTCATTCTGTGGGATGGATGAAGTCCGTTATAATTTGGGTACATTCGAGTGCCGTGTAGGTTAATTCTCATTTAATGTGCCCGGGCAGCTCATTGGGCAATATTTTGTTTCTAGAGGGCAGGCCGAGTGCTGCAATGATGGTCCGGAATTGCCAAACTTTTGGGCTTCGGGGCCAGAAGTGTGAGGACGGAAGTCTGAGAACACATGCTAGACTTGGGATTCAGGGCGAGGGCACGGCATTTACCTCCTGAAGATCTGAAGCAATATCTCATGCATCTGAAGTTAGAGCGAGGATCAGACGTTGGCTCAGCTTGTATTTTCTGTTCATGACGGCCCATTCATGAGGGGAGCCCAATCTCGAGGCCGTGGAGGTTTTCCCACGTTGAGACTGGTGGGATGCCCCCTCCAAGGATTCCTTCTGCGGGACAATTGAGACCTGTTGGACAGCTCCAGGACATCCCATATGGATGAGTCCAGACCAACGTTCGAGGATGGATGCCTGGGAAGACTGCCTCGCATTCCAATTATCTCCCAGCAACAAGACAGTTTAGATCTGATGGCTCTGCGGGAGCAACCGGGGTGGCTGAGTTGAAATGGAATTTCCTGAGGATGGGTCTAATGTATGTTTGTGTCCATGAGTGCCTTCAAATGGGGCGGTGGCACCGGAACCCTGAAGTATTCTCCTAATCTTTTGACATAACTCCCATGCACAAGTTTCCTTGTGGAGACGAGGTTTGTTCTGATGGGTGCCTCAGGAAAACCCCAATGCTGGTATTGGAATCTTGGGTTTTGAGGAGACATGACTGTAAACCAAAGCAATGGATCCGATTTTGGCCTAGGGTCCTGTCTAGTTCAATCTTCTTCTCTGGGGACATCCATCTAAGGTAAGAGTGGAGGTAGATGCTCATCTGGTGACAGACTGACCTTTTTTGTCCCGGGCGAACTATACTATTGGGATGGCCTCAGAGACTTTGGAGGGTTCTCCTAATTTGTACGGTTTTGGACAATGTAATGGGCTGAATTCCCATCGATTGGTTAGGCACAGTCCTAATGTGTGGCTCCAGGGTCCCCAGCCTGGATGGTGTGTGGCCCAGGACTTTGAGGACAGAAGTCTGAAAACACAAACTTAGCTTATGTTTGGGGACGTAGGTATGGCAGGCCCGATCTATAAACCATGAGAAGACATATTCAGGATATGAAGATAGTGCGAGTATGAATTGCTTGCTCAAGCTTTTTTCTCTGGATTTTGTTTCAGCGATGGCCGTGGAATGTCGAGGAGGCTTCAGGGCCATGGACGCATCTTGCACTATGTGGATTTGGCCCAATCCCAATTGTTTTTAGTCAATCTGTTGGATGGAGTACTCCTTTCTGGGTTGTTACCTCAGTTGTCCCACCAAAAGAGGAGTTCCAAAGGAGAGCCTTGGGGAAGAGTGAAGGGACAACCCGAACTATTGTTAAAAATTGGGACCTAGGGGCATGGCAAGCCCAATATGCTGTCTCTTCATCCAGACACTGAGAGGCCTTACCTGAGGACTGGGCTAAGGCTGAGGGTCACAATGTGTGTTTGCCACCTATGTGGCCCGCGAACAATGGCGGGGCCTCATTGGACACACTGGTATCCACTACACTGAACATTATACAACAAGCCTACCACAAGGTTTCTTGCCATCGGGAAAGAGTTTTGATTTCTGCATCATTTTCAAATATGGGCAGTGATTGGAGATAAGGTCTAGGTTCTAAATCCTGAAACCGAGGCTGGGAAGAGATAATGACCTAAGGCAATGACTGGTCCGATGTGCTCAGTGTTCGGCCAGCTGTATGGGTGGGGCCAGGAGGTCCAGGCTCAGCCTCTGTCAGAATGGGCATTATTGCCCAGGTCATCTATATATTTTGGGTACAGCCAAGTGGCGTGCAGGTTGATTTTCATTTGGGGTTTCTTGGTAGCCCCAGAAGGCAATGTTTTTCTTCAGGAGGGCAGGCAGAGTGCTGCATTATAATTCTGGATTTCCAAACTGGAGGGCTTGTGGCCCTTTATTCTGGGGATGGAAGTCTGAGGACACAAGCTAGGCTTAGGTTTCTGGGTGAGGACATGGCAGGCACAATCTACAGATCTGAACCGAGATCTCGTGCATCAGAAGTCAGGGTGAGGATCAGACGATCGCTCAGGTTGGACCTTATGTCCCTGAGGGCCACTTCATGAAGGGGGTGGGGATCACGAGGCCATGGGTGTTTTCTCACGATGGGAATTGTGAGAAGCTCCCAACTTCTAAGATTCTTCTGCAGGACAATTGAGACCTGTTGGTTGGCTCCAGGACAACGATTCCGAGCAGGGTTCTAAGGATGGATGTCTGGGTAGCCCACCTCGCATTCCAATTGTCTCCTAGCAACAAGACAAGTTAGATCTGCTGGTTCTGGGGGAGCAACCGAGGAGGCTGAGTTGAAATGGACTGTCCTATGGATGGGTCCTAATGTGTTTTTGTGTCTATGTATACCTTGGAATGACACAGTGGCACTGGGGCCATGAAGTGTTCTCCTAAACAGAGGCTTTGACATCACTCACACGTGCAAGTTTCCCATGTGTAGATGAGATTTGTTCTGGTGGGTGAGTCAAGAAACAGCCATATGCTGGTACTGAAATCCAGGCCTCTGAGGAGAGATGCCAGGAAACCAAAGCAATGGATCCGATTAGGGCCTAGGGGCCTGTTCATTCCTTTTTACCTCCGGGGATATCAGTCTACAAGTTTGAGTGCAGGTAGGTTCTCAGATGGGCTCAGATTGCTCCTGTTTGTCCTGGGAAGCCACCACTATTGAGATGGCCTCAGGAACTTTGGAGGTTTATCATATTAGTAGCGTTGTGTCCATTGGAATGGGCACACAGATTTCCCTTGGAGAGGGCAAGTACAGTCCTCAGCTTGGCTCCAGGGGCCTAAGCCTGTAGGCTGTGTAGGCCAGGGATGTTTGGACAGTTGTCTGAAAACAGAAACTCGGCTTATGTTTCGGGTCATAGGTATGGCAGGACTGATCTACAGACCATGAGGAGAACTCTTCGGGATATGAAAAAAGGTCGAGCTCTTGCTCAAGTTTTTATCTCTGGATATCATGCCATTCATGGTCATGAAATTTTCGGGTGACTTCATGGGAAATGGACGAGTCTTACTCCCTGGGGGTTTGGCCCAATCCAAAGAGATGGGGTCATTCTTTGGGACGGAATAAGTCCGTTTTTTTTTTGTTGTTGTTGTTGTTTGTTTTCTTTTGTTTTTCAAACTCAGGGGTCCCACCAAATGAGGGATTCCAGAGTAGAGCCCTGGGGAGGGGCGATTAGACAACCAGAAATCTGGTTAAAATTGGGTCCTAGGGACAGCTAGACTAGGGTTTCATGGCGAGGGCACGGCATGTACCCCCTGAAGATCTGAAGCAATATCTCATGCATCTGAAGTCAGAGCGAGGATCAGACGTTGGCTCAGCTTGGATTTTCTGTTCATGACGGCCCTTTCATAAAGGGAGCCTAATCTTGAGGCCCTGGAGGATTTCCCACGTTGAGACCGGTGGGATGCCCCCTCCAAGGATTCCTTCTGCGGGACAATTGAGACGTGTTGGACAGCTCCAGGACATCCCATATGGATGAGTCCAGACCAAAGTTCGAGGATGGATGCCTAGGAAGCCCGCCTAGCATTCCAATTGTCTCCTAGCGACAAGTCAGTTTAGATCTGATGGCTCTGCGGGAGCAACCGGTGTGGCTGAGTTGAAATGGAATTTCCTGAGGATGGGTCTAATGTGTGTTTGTGTCCATGAGAGCCTTTAAATGGGGCGGTGGCACCGGGACCCTGAAGTATTCTCCTAAGCTTTTGACATAGCTCCCATGCACAAGTTTCCTTGTGGAGACGAGGTTTGTTCTGATGGGTGCCTCAGGAAAACCCCAATGCTGGTATTGGAATCCAGGGTTTTGAGGAGACATGCCTGTAAACCAAAGCAATGGATCCGATTTTGGCCTAGGGTCCTGTCTGGTTCAATCTGCTTCTCTGGGGACATCCATCTAGGGTATGAGTGGAGTTAGATGCTCAGCTGGTGTCAGACTGCCCTTTTTTGTTCCGGGCGACCTATACTATTGGGATGGCCTCAGAGACTTTGGAGGGTTCTCCTAATTTGTAAGATTTTGGACAATGGAATGGTCAGAATTCCCATGGATTGGGTAGGCACAGTCCTAATGTGTGGCTCCAGGGTCCCCAGCCTGGAGGGTGTGTGGCCCAGGACTTTGAGGACAGAAGTCTGAAAACACAAATTCAGCTTATGTTTGGGGACGTAGGTATGGCAGGCCCGATCTACAAACCATGAGAAGACATCTTCAGGATATGAAGATAGTGCGAGTCTGAGGCGCTTGCTCAGGCTTTTGTCTCTGGATCTTGTTTCAGCGATGGCCGTGGAATGTCGAGGAGGCCTCATGGGCCATGGACGAATCTTGCTCTCTGTGGATTTGGCCCGTTCCCAATTGTTTTTTGTCAATCTGTTGGATGGAGGACTCCTTTCAGGGTTGTTACTTCAGGTGTCCCACCAAAAGAGGAATTCCAAAGCAGAGCCCTGGGGAAGAGTGAAGGGACAATACGAACTATGGTTTAAAATTGGGGCCTAGGGGCATTGCAAGCCCTATATGCTGTCTCTTCATCCAGCCACTGAGATGCCTTACCTGAGGACTGGGCTAAGGCTGAGGGTCACAATGTGTGTTTGCTACCGATCTGGACCACGAGCAATGGCGGGCCCTCAAGGGACACACTTGTTTCCACTACACTGAACGTTGGACAACAACCCAACCACAAGTTTTCCTGCCATCGGGAAGGAGTTCTGATTTCTGCATCATTCTCAAACCTGGGCAGTGATTGGAGATAAGGTCTAGGTTCTGAAGCCTGAAAACTGAGGTTGGGAAGGGATAACGACCTAAGGCCATGGGGGGTCTGAAGTTCTCAGTTTGTAGCCAACTGTCTGGGTGGGCACAGGAGGTCCAGGCGCAGGCTGTGTCAGAAAGGGCATTATTGCCCAGGTCATCCTATATATTTTGGGTATAGCCAAGTGTCGTGCATTTGATCTTCATTTCGTGTTTCTAGGTAGCCCCAGAGGGCAATTTATTTCTTCTGCAGGGCAGGTAGAGTGCTGCATTTTAGTTCTGGATTGCCAAGCTGGAGGGTTTGTGAGCCAGTAGTCTGTGGACAAAAGTCTGAGGACACAAGCAAGGCTTAGGTTTCTGGGTGAGGACATGGCAGGCACAATCTACAGACCTAACCGAGATATCGTGCATCTGAAGTCAGGGTGAGGATCAGACGATCGCTCAGGTTGGAACTTGTGTCCCAGATGGCCCCTTTATGAAGGGGGGGGTATCATGTGGCCATGGGGGTTCTCTCACGATGGGAGTTCTGAGAAGCTCCCAACTGCAAAGATTCTTCTGCAGGACAATTGAGACCTGTTGGTTGGATCCAGACCACCGATTCCGAGCAGGGTTTTAAGGATGGATGGAGGGGTAGGCCACCTCACATTCCAATTGTCTCCTAGCAACAAGACAAGTTAGATCTGCTGGATCTCGCGGAGGAACCGAATATGCTCAGTTGAAATGGACTCTCCTGTGGATGGGTCCTAAGGTGTTTTTGTGTCTATGGAGACCTTGTAATGGGGCAGTGGCACACAGGCCCTGAAGGATTCTCCTAACTGGAGGTTTTGAGACATCTTCAAAGGATAATTTTCCCATGTGGAGAAGAGATTTGTTCTGATTGCTGCCTCATGAAATCCACATATGCTAATATTGGAAACCAGGCCTCTGAGGAGAGATACCTGTAACCGAAAGCAATGAATCTGATTCAGGACTAGGGACCTGTCTGATTCAATCTTATTCTCTGGGGATATCCATCTACGCTGAGTAGAGGTAGATGCTCAGCTGGTTTCAGATGCCCCTTGTTTGTCCTGGGCGGCCTACATTATTGGGATGTCCTTGGGGACTCTGGAGGTTTTTCCTAATTTGTACGATTGTGGACAATGGAATGGGCAGAATTCCCGTGGTATGGACAGGCACAGTCCTGATGTGTGGCTCCAGGGGCCCCAGCCTGAAGGGTCTGTGGGCCAGGAATGTGGGGACAGAAGTCTGAAAACACAAACTCGGCTTAGGTTTGGGAAGTAGGTATGGCAGGCCCGATCTACAGACCGTGAGGAGAAACTCTTCGGGATACGACAAAAGAGCGAGTGTGAGGCGCTTGCTCAGACTTTTGTCTCTGGATTTGTTGTCAACGATGGCTGTGGAATCTCGGGGAGGCCTCATGGGCCATGGACGAGACTTCCTCTCTGTGAATTTGGTCCAATCCCAATTGTTTGGGGTCAATCTGAAGGATGGGAGGAGTCCTTTTAGTTTTGTTACCTCAGGTGTCCCACCAAAAGAGGGATTCCAAAGCAGAGCTCTGGGGAGGGATGAATGGACAACCTGAACAATCCAATTGGGGTGAGGTCGAGAACCGAGCAGGTTGATCCTCATTTGGGGTTTATGGAGATCCCCATAGAGCAACGTTTTTCTTCTGGAGGGCCAGCATAGGGCTGCATTTTGGTTCCAGAATCCCAAGTCTTGAGGACATGTTTGCCAGAAGTGTGAGGAAGGAAGTCTGAAAACACAAGGTAGCAAGAGGTTTGGGCCCACTGTGCAGAGGCTGAATCGAGATCTCCTGCATCTGAGGTCAGGGTGAGTATCAGATGTTGCCTCAAGCTGGAGTTTGTGTCCATGACGGCCCCTTCCTGAAGGGGGTGGGGGCGTCATGAGGCCAGGGAGGTTTCCCTACGCTGGGAGTTGTGAGCTGCTCCAAACTTCAAAGTTTCCTTCTTCAGGACAGTCGGGTACTATGGGATGGTTCCCGAATGCCCCATACAGAAAGACTCGAGAGCAGGGGCCTAAGCATGGATGCCGAGAAACGCCAACTCACCTTCCCATTGCCTGGTCGAGACAAGGCACGCTCAATCTGCGGGCTCTTGGGTGAGCTACCCAGAAGGCTGAGTTTAAATGGACTTTCCTGAGGATGAGTCATAATGTGGGTTGGTGGCCATGGAGACCTTGGAATGTGGCAGTAGCTAAGGGACTCTGCAGGATTCTCCAACCCGAAGGGTTTGACACAACTCCAACAAGGAAGCTTTCCATGTGGAGATGAGAGGTGTTCTGTCTGGTGCCTCAGGATAGCCCCATATGCTGGTCTTCGAACCCAGGCCTCTGAGGAGTGATACCTGGACACCAAAGCAAGAGATCATAATAGGGCCTAGGGGCCTGTCTGGTTCAATCTTCTGTCTCTGCGGATATCAGTCTGTGTGTCTGCATGGAGGTAGTAGTTGCTCAGCTGCTGTCATAATGCCCCTGTTTGTCCAGGGCGGCTTGCGGTAGTGGGATGTCCTTGGGGACCTTGAGGTTTCTACTCTTTTGTAGAGTTGTGGTCAATGGAACGGGCAGTTTCTTAGGAGAGAGCAGGCACAGTTCTGTGGTGTGGATCCAGAGACCCCAGCCTGGAGGTGGTGTGGGCCACGGCTGTGCAGACAGACATCCAAAAACCCAAACTCAGCTCAGGTTTGGGGCCGAGGTTATGGCAGGCCTGATCTACAGTCCGTGAGGGGAGCTCCTCTGGATATGAAAGAAGGGTGAGAGGGAGGCAGTCGCTCAGTCTTTTGTCTCTGGATATTTTGTCCACAATGGCTGTTTAATGTAGGAGTTGCCTCATGGGTCGTAGAAGTCTCCCTCTCTGGTAGTTTGTCCAGCCCCCAAGAGTTTGGGGTCATTCTGTGGGAATGGAAGAGTCCTGTTTTCTGCTTCATGTGTCCCCCCAGTAGAGGGAATCTGGAGCATAGCAGTGGGTACTGACAACTGGAATACTCGCTCTCTGGTTAAGGCTGGGGGCCTATGGATATGACAAGCCCCATATGCAGGATCTTGGTCCAGCCACTGAGAGGCGTTACTATAATATGGGACTCACGCTACAGGTCACAATGCATGTCTGTGCCCTAGGCGGCCCTCAAGCACTGGCGTGGCCTTTCCGACAATGCAGATTTTCCCACATTGAACGTTGGACAACATGCCAACCACAAGGTTTCTGGCCATGGGGAAGGAGGAATTCTAATTTCTGCATCACGTTCACCCCTGGGCAGTGATTGGAGATAAGGTCTAGGTTCTGAAGCCTGCAAACCGAGGTTGGGAAGACATGACGAACTACAGCCATAGCGGGTCCCTTGTGTCCAGGTTGGAGCCAGCTGTCTAGGTGTCGTTTGGGATGTCTTGTCTCAGGCTGTGCCAGACAGGGCATTAGTATTCAGGGTAGGCTGTATAATTGCTTTACAGTCGAGTGGTATGCATTAGATAATCATTTGGGGTTTCTTATTAGCAGCATAGGGCAAAGTTTTTCTTCTGGAGGGCAGGCAGAGTGCTGCATTGTGGCCTCGGAATTCCCAAACTGGAGGGCTTGTGGGCCAGGAGAGTGAGGACGGAAGTCTGAGAACACAAGCTAGGCTTAGGTTTCGGGGAATGGACATGGCAGGCACACTCTGCAGAGCTGAATTGAGATCTCATGAGTCTGAAGTCAGGTCGAGGATCAGATTTTGGCTCAGGTTGGAGTTTCTGTCCATGTTGGCCCCTTCATGAAGGGGGAGGCATTATGAGGCCATGGGGGTTTTCCCACTTTAGAGTTGTGAGATGCTCCAAACCGCAAGGATTCCTTCTGTTGGACAATTAAGATTTGTTGGATGGCTCCAGGACGTCTCCTAAGGTATTTTTCCAGAACAGGGTTCTAAGTATGGATGCCTGGGCAGACAGCCTCAATTCCAATTGTCTCCCAGCAACAAGAAACGTTTGATCTGCTGGCTTGGGGTAGCATCAGAGGGGGCTGAGTTGGAATGGACTTTCCTGAGGATGGTCTTAATGTTGGTTTGAGTCCATTGAGACCTTGGTATGGGGCAGTGGCACCAGGGCCCTGAAGGATTCTCCTAACCAGAGGTTATAACAAAGCTCCAATGAGCAAGTTTTCCATGGGGAGACGAGATTTGTTCTTATTGGTGCCTCAGGAAACCACCATTTGCTGGTATTGGAAATGAGGCCTCTGAGGAGAGATGCCTGGAAACCAAAGCAATGGATCTGATTAGGGCCTAGGGGCCTGTCCGGTTCAATATTCTTCTCTGGGCACATCTTTTGCCTGAGTGGAGGTAGTTGCTCAGCTGGTTTGAGATCACACCTCTTTGTCCTGGGCGGCCTACACTATTGGGATGGCCTCGGTAACTTTGGAGGTTTTTCCTAATTTGCAAGGTTGTGGCCAATGGAATGGGAAGAATTCTCTTGAAAGGGAAGCACAGTCCTGAGGTGTGGCTCCAGGGACCCAAGTGTGGAGCGTGTATGGTCCAGGGCTATTTGGACTAAAGTCTGAAAGGACAAACTCCACTTAGGCTTGGGTCTGTAGGTATGGCCGGCCCGATATATAGACCGTGAGGAGAACTCTTCGGGATATGAACAAAGGGCGAAAGTGAGGTGCTTGCTCATGCTTATTTTTTTCTGGATATGTGTCAACGATTGCCATGGAATGTCTGGGTGTCCTCATGGGCCATCGATGAGGCTCCCTTTCAGGGGATTTGACCCAATCCCAAGAGTTTGGTGTCATTCTGTGGGAAGGGAGGAGGCCTTTCTGTGTTTTTTTTTTTTTTGTTTTTTTTTTTTTTTTTTTTTTTACCTCAGGTGGACCACCAAAAGAGGGATTCCATAGCAGAGTCCTGGGGAGGGGCGACTGGACAACCAGAACTCTGGTTAACATTGGGACCTAAGAACATGGCAAGCCCCATATGTGGGCTCTTAGTCCAGACACTGAGAGGCCTTCCTTGAGCATAGGGCTCACATTGAGTTTCACAATGTGTTTTTGTGCCCAAGGAGCCCCTCAAGTCAGGGCGTGGCCTAATGTACCATGCTGGTTTCTCCTACACGGAACGTTGCACAATATGGCAACCACAAGTTTTCTGGCCATGGGGAAGAAGGAGTTCTAATTTCTGCAACTCTTTCACTCCTGGACTGTGACTGGTTTTAAGGTCTAGGTTCTGAAGCCTGAAAACTGAGGTTGGGAAGAGATGAAGACCTAAGGCCATGGTGTGACTGATGTGCTCAGTGTTCGGCCAGCTGTTGAGTGTGGGTTGGGAGGTGCAGGCTCAGGCTGTGGCAGACAGGGAATTAGTGTCCAGGCTAGACTGTATCATTGGGGTGCAGTCGAGTTTCGTGCAGGTTGGTACTCATTTGTGGTTACTGGGGAGCCCCAGAGGGCAATGTTTTTTTTCTGGAAGGAAGACACAGTGCCACATAGTGGCTCCAGAATTCCCAAACTGGAAGGCTTGTGGGCCAGGAGTGTGAGGAAAAAATTCTGAGAACACAAGCCAGACTTAGATTTCGGGGTTAGGGGACGGCAGGAACCCTCTGCAGAGATGATTCGAGATCCCGTGTACCTGAAGACAGAGCTAGGATCAGACGTTGGCTCAGGTTGGAGTTTCTGTCCATGACGGCCCCTTCATGAAGGGGAGGGTGTCACGAAGCCACGGAGGTTTTCCCACGATGGGAATTGTGAGATGCTACAAACCGCAATGATTCCTTCCGTGGGACAGTCGAGACCTGCTGAATGGCTCCAGGACATCCCATAAGGAAGTTATCCAGAGCAGGGTTCTAAGGATGGATGCCCGGGCAGCCTGCCTTTCATTCCAGGTGTCTCATAGCGCCAAGGCAAGTTCAATCTGCTGGATCTAGGGGAGTAACCGAGGCGGGTGTGTTGAAATGGGTGAGTTGAGGATGGGTCATAATGTGCATTTGTGTCCATGGATACCTTGGAATGGGGTGCTTGATCCGGGGCCTTGAGGGATGTTCATAACCGGAGGTTTTGATGAAGCTCTAAAGAGTACGTTTCCTATGTAGAGAAGAGAATTGTTTTGATGAGTGCCTAAGGAATCTCCCATATGCTGGTATTGGAAACCAGGCCTCTGAGGAGAGATGCCTGGAAACAAATGAATGGATATGATTAGGGCCTAGGTGCCTGTCCGGTTCAATCTCTTTCCTGGGGATACGTGTCTATGGATCTGAGGGGAGGTAGTTGCTCGGCTTGTGTCAGATCGCCCCTGTTTGTCCTGGGCAGCCTATAATATTGGGAATGGCCTCGGGACATTGGAGTTTCTCCTAATCTATAGGGTTGTGGCCAATGGAATGGGCAGAAATCCCCTGGAGAGGGCAGGAACAGTTCTGAGTTTGGCTCTAGGGGCCCAGCCTTGAGGGTGTGTGGGACAGGCCTGTGGGGACAGAAGTCTGAAAACACAAATTCCGCTTAGGATTGGGGACATAGGTATGGCACGCCCAATCTACAGACCGTGATAACACTTCGGGATATGAAAAAGGGTGAGTTTGAGGTGCTTGCTCAGGTTTTGTCTCTGGATTTGTGTCAACAATGTGGGTCGAATGCTGGCGTGGCCTCATGGGTTCTGGACGGTATTCCTTCTCTGAGGATTTGACCCATCCCAAGTGTTTGGGTACATTCTGTGGGATGGGAGGTGTCCTTTCTGTTTTTTTTATTTTATTTTATGTACCTCATGTGTGCCAATAAAAGAGGGATTCCCGAGCAGAGTCCTTGGTAGGGACACCTGGATAACCCCACCTCTGTTTAAGTTTGGGGGCCTAGGGGCATGGCAAGTCCAATATGTGGGCTCTTGATTCAGACACTGAGAGGTCTTCCTTGAGGACAGGGCTCATGCTGAGGGTCACAATGCCAATTTGTGCCCAACAAGGCCCTCAAGCATGGGAAGGGCCTCATGGGCCACGCTGGATTCTCCTACACTGAATGTTGGAGAATATGCCAACCACAAGGTTTCCGGCCATGGCGAAGGAAGAGTTGTGATTTCTGCATCACGTTCACCCCTGGACAGTGATTGGAGTTTAGGTCTAGGTTCTGAAACCCGAAAACCGAGGTTGCGAAGAGATGAAGACCTAAGGACCTGATGGGTACAATGAGCTCAGTGTGTGGCTAGCTGTTGAGCGTAGGTCTGGAGGTGTGACCTCATGCTGTGTCAGACAGGGCATTAGACATGGTAGACTGTATATTTGGGGTGCTGTCGAGTGGCGTTAAGTTGATCCTCATTCGGGTTTCTAGGTAGCTCCATAAGGCAACGTTTGTCTTCTGGAGGGCAGGCAGAGTGCTGCATTGTGGCCCCAGTATTGCCAAACTGTAGGGCTTTTGGGCCAGGGGTGTGAGGACGGTAGTCTGAGAACATAAGCTAGGCTTAGTTTTTGGGGTGAGGGCACAGAAGGCACACTCTGCAGACCTGAATCAAGATCTCATGCACCTGAAGCCAGGGCGAATGTCAGACGTTTGCTCAGGTTGGAGTTTCTGTCCATGATGGCCCCTTTATAAAGTGGAGCGTCTCAAGAGGCCATGAAGATTTTCCCACAATGGGAGTTGTGAGATGCACCAGACTGCAAAGATTCCTTCTGTGGGACACTTGAGACTTGTTGGATGGCTCTAGGATGTCCCATATGGAACGACTGCAGAGTAGGGTTCTAAGGATGGATGCCTGGGCAGCCCGCCTCCCATTCTAGTTGTCTCCTAGCAACAAGGCAGGTTTGATCTGCAGGCCCTGGGGGAGAAACCAAGGGGGATGAGTTGACATGGACTCTACCGAGGATAGATCATAATGTGGGTTTAAGTCCATGGAGACCTTGGAATGGGGCGCTTGATCTGGGGCCCTGAAAGATTCTCCTAAACAGAGGTTTTTACAGAGCTCCAAACAGTACATTTCCTATGTGGAGACGAGATTTTTCTATGAGTGCCTCAGTAATCCCCCATATGCTCGTATTGGTATCCAGGCCTCTGAGGAGAGATGCCTGGAAACAAAAGCAATGGATCTGATTAGGGCCTAAGTGCCTGTTCAGTTCAATCTTATTCTATGGGGATATCTGTCTCTGGGTCTGAGTGGAGGTAGTTTCCTAACTTGTGAAAGATCATCCCTGTTTGTCCTGGGCAGCCAACACTATTGGGATGGCCTCGGGGATTTTGGAGGTTTCTCCTAATCTATAGGGTTGTGGCCAATGGAAATGGCAGAATTCCCCTGGAGAAGGAAGCCACAGTCCTCAGGTGTGGTTTCCGGGGCCCCAGCTTAGATGGTGTGTGGGCCAGGATTGTGGGGACAGAAGTCTGAAAACACAAACTCAGCTTAGGTTTGGGGATGTATGTATGAAGGCTCGATCTACAGACCGTGAGAATTTTCCGGGCTATGAACAAAGGGCGAGTATGTGGCGTTTGTTCAGGCTTTTGTCTCTGGATTTTGTGCCTACGGTGGCCGTGGAATGTCGGGGTGTCCTCAAGGGCCATGGATATGTCTTTCTCTGGTGATTTGGCCTGATCCCAAGTGGTTTGGATCATTCTGTGGATGGTAAGAGTCCTTTGTGTATTTTTTTTTTTTACCTCAGGTGTCCCACCAAAGAGGGATTCCAGAGCAGTGCCCTGAGTAGGGGTGACTAGACATCTCTAACTCTGGTTGAGATTGGGGGACTAGGGGCTTGGCAAGCCCCATATGTGGGCTGTTGTTCCAGTCACTAAGAGGCTTTACATGAGGATAGGGCTCACGCTGAGGGTCCCAATGTGTGTTTGTGCAAATTGTAGCCCTCAGGGATAGGTGGGGCCTCATAGTCCATGCTGCTTTCTCCTACAATGAACGTTGGACCACATGCCAACCACAAGGTTTCTTGCCATGGCGAAGGAGAAGTTCTGATTCTTGTATCACGTTCACTCCTGAGCAGTGAGTGGAGATTAGGTCTAGGTTCTGAAGGTGAAAACTGAGGTTGGGTAGAGATGATGGCCGAAAGCCATTGTGGGTTTGATATGCTCAGTGTACGGCCAGCTGTCTGGGTGTTGGACTGGAGGTCTGCCTTCAGGCTGTGTCAGACAGGGCTTTAGTGCACAGGCTAGATTTTATAATTGGGGTATGGTCGAGTGGCATGCAGGTTGTTACTCATTTGGCGTTTCTGGTTAGCCCTATAGGGCAACATTTTTCTTCTGGAGGGCAGGCAGGGTGCTGCATTGTGTCTCCAGAATTGCCAAACTGGAGGGGTGTGGCCAGGATTGTGAAGACGGAAGTCTGAGAACACAATATAGGCGTAGGTTTCGGGGCGAGGGCACAGCAGGCACACTCTCAAGTGCTGAATCGAGATCTCGTGCCTCTGAATTCAGGGCGCGGATAAGACTTTGGCTTAGGATGGAGTTTCTGTCTATGATGGCCCATTTATGAAGGTGTGGGGCATCATGAGGAAATGGAGGTTTTCTCTCAGTGGGATTGTGTGATGCTTCAAACCACAAGGATTCATTCTGCGAGACAGTCAAGACAGGTTGGTTGGATTCAAGACGCCCCATAAAGAAATTCTCCAGAGCAGGGTTCTAAGGATGGATGCCTGGGCAGCCCACCTCGCATTCCAACTGTCTCCTAGTGACAAGGCAGGTTTGATCTGCTGGCTCTGGGTGAGCAGCCGAGGGGGCTGATTTGAAATGGACTCTCCTGAGGATGGATCATAATGTAAGTTTGTGTCCTTGGAGACCTTGGAATTGGGCCATGGTGCCAGCGCCCTGAAGGATCCTCCTAACCTGAGGTATTGACACAGCTCCAAAGAGCAAGTTTCTCATGTGGAGATGAGATCTGTTCTGATTGTTTCCTTAGGAAACCCCCATATTCTGATATTGGAAACCAGGCCTCTGAGGAGAGATACATAGAAACCAAAGCAATGGATCAGAAGTTGGCTCAGGTTGGAGTTTCTGTCCATGATGGCCCCTTTATAAAGGGGAGCATCTCATGAGGCCATGTAGGCTTTCCCACGATAGGAGTTGTGAGATGCTCCAATCTGCAAGGATTCCTTCTGCAGGACAGTCAAGACCTGTTGGAAGGCTCCCAGGACATCCCATATGGAACGGCGCCAGAGCAGGATTCCAACGATGGATGCCTAGAGAGTCTGCTTTGCATTCCAGTTGTCTCCTAGCGACAAGGCAGGTTTGATATTCTGGCTCTGGGGGAGTAATCAACGGGGCTGAGTTGCAATGTACTCTCCTGCCGAATGGTCATAATGCGGGTTTGTGTGCATGGAGACCTTGGAATAGGGCGGTGGCTCCGGTTACCTGAAGCTTTCTCCTAACTAGAGGTTTTTACAGAGCTCCAAAGGATAAGTTTCCCATGTGGAGACAAGATTTCTTCTGATTGGTATCTCTGGAATCCCCCATATGCTGGTATTGGAAAACAGGCCTCTGAGGAGAGATGCTTAGAAACAAAAGCAATGGAATCAATTACGTTCTAGGGGCATGTCCAGTTTAATACCTTTCTCTTGGGATATCTGTCTACGGGTGAGTTGAGGTCGTTGCTCAGCTTGTGACAGATCACCCCTCTTTGTACTGGGCGGCCTACACTATTGGAATGGCCTCTGGGACTTTGGAGGTTTCTCCTAATCTGTAGGGTTGTGGCCAATGGAATGGGAAGAATTTCCTTGGAGAGGGCAGGCACAGTCCTGAGGTGTGGCTCCAGGGGCCTCAGCCTGGAGGTTGTGTGGGACAGGGATGTCAGGATAGAAGTCTGAAAACACGGTCTGGGGACGTAGGTATGGCAGGCCCGATCTACAGACTATGAGGAGAATTTTTTGGGCTATGACCTAAGGGTGAGGCTTATGTCTCTGGATTTTGTGTCAATAGTGGCCGTGGAATGTCGGGCTAGCCTCATGGGCCATGGAGGAGTCTTTCTCTCTGGGGATGGCCTGATCCCAAGTGATTGGGGACATTCTGTGGGTGGGAGGAATCCTTTCTGTGTTTACTTACCTCAAATGTCCCACCAAAGAGGGATTCCAGAGCAGAGCCCTGAGTAGGGGTGACTAGATGTCTCTACCTCTGGTTAAGATTGGGTGACTTGGGGCATGGCAGGCCCCATATGTGGGCTCATGGTCCAGCCACTGAGAGGCTTTCCTTGAGGACAGGGCTCAAACTGAGGGTCCCAATGTGTGTTTGTGCCCACCGCAGCTCTTAAGCATGGGCAGGGCCTCGGGGACCCTACACTACCCTCAGGGGCCCTACTACTACTCATGTAGGCCCCACAGGGGTCCTACACTGAACTTTGGATAAGATGCCAACCACAAGATTCTGGCGAGAGGGAAGGAGGAGTTATGATTTCTGCATCACGTTCACCCATGGGAAACGAGTAGAAATAAGGTCTAGGTTTCTGTCGCCTGAAAACCAGGTTGGAAAGAGATGGCAACCTAAGGCCATGGCGGTTCAGAAGTTCTCAGTGTACGGCAAGCTGTCTGGGTGTCGGTTGGGAATTCAGGCCTCAGGCTGTGTCAGACAGGGCATTAGTGCACAGGCTAGACTATATAATTGGTGTACAGTTGAGTGGCATGCAGGTTTATCCTCATTTGAGGTTTCTGGGTAGACCCATATGGCAACCTTTTTCTTCTAGAGGGCAGGCAGAGTGCAGCACTGTGTCATCGGAAATCCCAAAATGGAGGGCGCGTGGTCCAGGAGAGTGAGGACGGAAGTCTGAGAACACTAGCTATGCTTAGGTTTTGGGGTGAGGGCACAGCAGGTGCACTCTGAAGCTTAATCAAGATCTCGTGCATCTGAAGTCAAGACGAAGATCAGCCGTTGGCTCAGGTTGGAGTTTCTTTCCATGATCCGACTCCATGAAGATTGGGGCCATCATGTGACCTTGGAAGCTTTCCATGATATGAATTGTGAGGTGGTCCATGAACAAGGACTCCTGTGGGAGAGTCGACACCTGTTGGATCTCTCAAGGATGTCCCATAAGGAAGGACGCAAGAGCAGGGTTCAAAGGGTTCTAAGGATCTCTAAGGAGAGATGCCTGGAAACCAAAACAATGGATCCGATAGGTGCCTAGGGGCCTGTTCGTTCCTTTTTACTTCTGGGGACATCAGTCTACGGTTCTGAGCGCCGGTAGGTGCTCAGATGGGCCCAGATTGCCCTTGTTTGTACTGGGAAGCCACAAATATTGGGATGGCCTTAGGCATTTTGGAAGTTTAATCTATTAGTGGGTTTGTGGCCATTGGAATGGGTACATACAATTCCCTTGAGGAGGGCAAGCAAAGTCGTCATGTTTGTTTCCAGAGGCCTGAGCCTGTAGGGTGTGTATGCCAGGGCTGTTTGGACAGTTGTCTGAAAACACAAACTCGGGTTATGTTTCGGGTCATAGGTATGGCAGGACTGATCTACAGACCATGAGGAGAACACTGCGGTATATGAAAAAAGGCCGAGTGTGAGGCTTTTGCTCAAGTCTTTGTATGTGAATCTCGTGTCACACATGTTCGTGAAATTTCCGGGTGACTTCATTGGAAATGGACGAGTATTACTCTCAGGGGGGTTGGACCCGTCCAAAAGTTTGGGGTAATTCTGTGGGATAGAAGAAGTCCGTTATTCTGTTGTTGTTGATTTGTTTTGTTCTGTTTTTCAACCTCAGGTGTCCCACCAAATGAGGGATTCCAGAGTAGAGCCCTGGGGAGGGGCGACTGGACAACCAGAAATCTGGTTAAATATTGTGGCCTAGGGACATGTCAAGCCCATTATGACATCTAATGGTCCAGCCACTGAGAGGACGTAGTAGAGGACAGGACTCACGCTGAGGGTCACAATGCGTGTTTATGCCCTCGTCGCACTCAAGAATGGGCTGGGCCTCAGGGTGAATGCTGGTTTCTCCTACACTGAACGTTGGACAACATGCCAACCACAAGGTTTCTTACCATGGGTAAGGAAGAGTTCTGATTTCTGCATCACAGTCACCGCTGGGCAGTGATTGGAGATAAGGTCTAGGTTCTGAAGCCTGAAAACTGTTGTATGGAATAGATGATGACCTAAGGCCCTGGCAGGTCTGAAGTGCTCAGTGTGCGGTCAGTTGTCTGGGTGTTGGTCATGAGGTCCGGGCTCAGGTTGTCAGACAGTGCATTAGTGCCCAGGTTAGACTATATATTTTGGGTGCATTCTAGTTCCGTGTAGGTTCTTATCTGAAGAATTCTTCAGGATATGAAGAATGAGCGAGTCTGAGGCCCATGCTCAGGCTGTTCTCTCTGGATTTTGTATCAGCGATGGCCATGGAATGCTGCGGAGGCCTCATGGGACATGGACGAATCTTGCTATCTGTGGATTTGGCCCGATCCCTATTGGTTTTCGTCAATCGGTGGGATGGGAGGACTCCTTTCAGGTTTGTTGCCTCAGGTGTCCCACCAAAAGAGGAATTCCAAAGCAGAGCCCTGGGGAAGAGTGAAGGGACAACCCGACCTATGGTTAAAAATTGTGGACTAGGGGCATGACAAGCCCAATATGCTGTCTCTCCATCCAGCCTCTGAGAGGCCTTACCTGAGGACTGGGCTCAGGATGAGGGACACAATGTGTGTTTGTGACCAATGTTGCCCGAAAGCATGGGCAGGGCCTCATGGGACACACTGGTTTCAACTACACTGAACCTTGGACAACATGCCAACCACAAGGTTTCTTGCCATGGGAAAAAGTTCTGATTCCTGCATCATTTTCAAACCCGGGCCGTGATTGGAGGTAAGGTCTAGGTTCTGAAGCCTGAAAACCGAGGTTGAGAAGAGATGACGACCTAAGGCCATGACTGGTCTGATGTGCTCAGTGTGCGGCCAGCTGTCTGGGTGGGGCCAGCAGGTCCAGGCTCAGGCTGTGTCAGAAAGGGCAGGTCAGCCTATATATTTGGGGTAGAGCCGAATCGAGTGCAGGTTGATCCTCATTTGGGGTTTCTGGGTAGCCGCAGAGGGCAATGTTTTTCTTCTGGAGGGGAGGCAGAGTGCTGCATTGTAGTTCTGGATTGCCAAACTGGAGGGCTTGTGGGCCAGTAGTCTGAGGACGGAAGTCTGAGAACCCAAGCTAGGCCTATGTTTCTGGGTGAGACCTGAATCGAGATCTCGTGCATCTGATGTAAGGGCGAGGATTAGACGATCGCTCAGGTTGGACATTCTGTCCCTGATGGCCCCTTCTTGAAGGGGTGGTGGATCACGAGGCCAGGGGGGTTTTCCCACGATAGGAGTTGTGAGAAGCCTCCAACTGCAAAGATTCTTCTGCAGGACAATTGAGACCATTTTTTTGGCTCCAGGACAATGATTCCGAGCAGGGTTCTAAGGATGGATGGCTGGGTAGCCCACCTCGCATTCGAATTTTCTCCAAGCAACAAGAGAGTTTAGATCTGCTGGATCTGGGGGACCAACCGAGGAGGCTGAGTGAAATGGACTCTCCCGTGGATGAGTCCTAATATGATTTTGTGTCTATGGAGACCTTGGAATGAAGCGGTGGAACTGGGGCCCTGAAGGGTTCTCCTAAAGAGAGGCTTACACACACCTCCATCGTGCAAGTTTCCCATGTGTAGATGAGATTTGTTCTGATGGGTGAGTCAAGAAACAGCTAGATGCTGTTATTGAAATCCATTCCTCTGAGGAGAGATGCCTGGAAACCAAAGCAATGGATCCGATATGTGCCTAGGGTCATGTTCGTTCCTTTTTACCTCTGGGTACATCAGTCTACGGGTCTGAGTGCAGGTAGGTGCTCAGATGGGCCCAGATTGCCCCTGTTTGTCCTGGGAAGCCACAAATATTGGGATGGCCTTAGGGACTTTGGAGGTTTATCCTCTTAGTAGGGTTGTGAACATTGGAATGGGCACATACATTTCCCTTGGAGAGGGCAAGCACAGTCATCAGGTTTGGCTCCAGGGGCCTGGGCCTGTAGGGTGTGTAGACCAGGGCCCTTTGGACAGTTGTCTGAAGACACAAACTCGGCTTATGTTTCGGGTCATAGGTATGGCACACTGATCAACTGACCATGAGGAGAACTCTTCGTGATATGAAAAAAGGGCGAGTGTGAGGCTCTTGCTCAAGTTTTTGTCTCTGGATAACGTGTCACTCATGGTCGTGAAATTTCCAGGTGACTTCATGGGAAATTGACGAGTCTTTCCCTCCTGAGGTTTGGCCCCGTCCAAAGAGTTTGGTGTCATCCTTGGGATGGCTGAAGTCCGTTGTTCTGTTGTTGTTGATTTGTTTTGTTTTGTTTTTCAACCTCAGGTGTCCCAGAAAATGAGGGATTCCAGAGTAGAGCCCTCGGGAGGGGCGACTGGACAACCAGAAATCTGGTAAAAAAATGGGGTCTAGGGACATGTCAAGCCCATTATGACATCTAATGGTCCAGCCACGGAGAGGACGTAGTAGAGGACAGGACTCACGCTGAGGGTCACAATGCGTGTTTATGCCCTCGTCGCACTCAAGAATGGGCGGGGCCTCAGGGTGAATGCTGGTTTCTCCTACAATGAATGTTGGACAACATGCCAACCACAAGGTTTCTTTCCATGGGTAAGGAAGAGTTCTGATTTCTGCATCACAGTCACCGCTGGGCAGTGATTGGAGATAAGGTCTAGGTTCTGAAAACTGAAAACTGAGGTAGGGAAGAGATGATGACCTAAGGCTGTGGCAGGTCTGATGTGCTCAGTGTGCGGTCAGCTGTCTGGGTGTTGGTCACGAGGTCCGGGCTCAGGTTGTCAGACAGTGCATTAGTGCCCAGGTTAGACTATATATTTTGGGTGCCTTCGAGTGACGTGTAGGTTCTTATCTGAAGTACCCTTCAGGATATGAAGAATGAGCAAGTCTGAGGCGCGTGCTCAGTCTATTGTCTCTGGATTTTGTATCAGCGATGGCCGTGGAATGTTGGGGAGGCCTCATGGGCCATGGACGAATCTTGCTCTCTGTGGACTTGGCCCGATCCCAATTGTTTGTTGTCAATCTGTGGGATGGGAGGACACATTTTAGGTTTGTTACCTCAGGTGTCCGAACAAAAGAGGAATTCCAAATCAGAGCCCAGGGGAAGAGTGAAGGGACAACCCGAACAATGGTTAAAATGGGGGCCTAGGGGCATGGCAAGCCCAATATGCTGTCCCTCCATCCAGCCACTGAGAGGCCTTACCTGAGGACTGGGCTCAGGCTGAGGGTCACAATGTGTTTTTGTGACCAATGTGGCCCGCAAGCATGTGTGGGGCCTCATGGGCCACACTGGTTTCAAGTACACTGAACCTTTGACAACATGCCAAACACAAGGTTTCTTGCCATGCTGAAAGCGTTGGGATTTCTGCATCATTGTCAAACCCGGGCCGTGATTGGAGATAATGTCTAGGTTCTGAAGCCTGAAACCCGAGATTGAGAAGAGATGAAACCTAAGGCCATGGCAAGTCATATGAGCTCAGTGTGCGGCCAGCTGTCTGGGTGGGGCCAGGAGGTTCAGACTCAGGCTGTCTCAGAAAGGGCATTAGTGCCCAGGTCAGCCTATATATTTGGGGTACAGCCGAATGGTGTGCAGGTTAAATCTCATTTGGGGTTTCTGGGTAGCCCCAGATGGCAATGTTTTTCTTCTGGAGAGCAGGCAGAGTGCTGCATTGTACTTCTGGATTGCCAAACTGGAGGGCTTGTGGGCCAGTAGTCTGAGGACGGAAGTCTGAGAACCCAAGCTAGGCCTAGGTTTCTGGGTGAGACCTGAATCTAGATCTCGTGCATCTGAAGTCAGGGGGAGGATCAGACGATCGCTCAGGTTGGACATTCTGTCCCTGATGGCCCCTTCTTGAAGGGGGGCGTGGATCAGGAGGCCATGCGGGTTTTCACACGATGGGAGTTGTGAGAAGCTCCCAACTGCAAAGATTCTTCTGCAGGACAATTGAGACCTGTTGGTTGGCTCCAGGACAACGATTCTGAGCAGGGTTCTAAGGATGGATGGCTGAGTAGCCCACCTCGCATTCCAATTGTCTGCAAGCAACAAGACAGGTTAGATCTTCTGGATCTGGGGGAGCAACCGAGGAGGCTGAGTTGAAATGGACTCTCCCGTGGATATGTCCTAATATGATAATATGTCTATGGAGACCTTGGAATGAATCGGTGGCACTGGGGCCCTGAAGGGTTCTCCTAAAGAGAAGCTTTCACACAGCTCCATCGTGCAAGTTTCCCATGTGTAGATGAGATTTGTTCTGATGGGTGACTCAAGAAACAGCCATATGCTGTTATTGAAATCCATTCCTCTGAGGAGAGATGCCTGGAAAGCAAAGCAATGGATCGGATATGTGCCTAGGGTCCTGTTCGTTCCTTTTTACCTCTGGGGACATCAGTCTACGGGTCTGAGTGCCGGTAGGTGCTCAGCTGGGCCCAGATTGCCCCTGTATGTCCTGGGAAGCCACAAATATTGGGATGGCCTCAGGGACTTTGTAGGTTTATCCTCTTAGTTGGGTTGTGACGTTTGGAATGGGCACACACAATTTCCTTGGAGAGGGCAAGCACAGTCGTCAGGTTTGGCTCCAGGGGCCTGAGCCTGTAGGGTGTGTAGGCCAGGGCTGTTTGAACAGTTGTCTGAATACACAAACTCGGCTTATGTTTTGGGTCATAGGTATGGCAGGACTGATCTACAGACCATGAGGAGAACGCTTCGGGATATGAAAATAGGGCGATTGTGAGGCTCTTGCTCAAGTTTTTATCTCTGGTTATCGTGTCACTCATGGTCGTGAAATTTCCGGGTGACTTCATGAGAAATGGACGAGTCTTACTCTCTGGGGGTTTGGCCCCGTCCAAAGAGTTTGGGGTCATTCTGTGGGATTGAAGAAGTCCGTTGTTCTGTTGTTATTTATTTGTTTTGTTTTGTTTTTCAACCTCAGGTGTCCCAGCAAATGAGGGATTCCAGAGTAGAGCCCTGGGAGGGGAGACTGGACAACCAGAAATCTGGTTAAAAATTGGGGCCTAGGGACATGTCAAGCCCATTATGACATCTAATGATCCAGCCACTGAGAGGACGTACTAGAGGACAGGACTCACACTGAGGGTCACAATGCGTGTTTATGCCCTCGTCGCACTCAAGAATGGGCAGGTCGTCAGGGTGAATGCTGGTTTCTCCTACACTTAACGTTGGACAACATGCCAACCACATGGTTTCTTGCCTTGGGTAAGGAAGACTTCTGATTTCTGCATCATAGTCACCCCTGGGCAGTGATTGGAGATAAGGTCTAGTTTCTGAAGACTGAAAACTGAGGTAGGTAAGAGATGATGACCTAAGGCTGTGGCGGGTCTGATGTGCTCAGTGTGCGGTCAGCTGTCTGGGTGTTGGTCACGAGGTCCGGGCTCTGGTTGTCAGACAGTGCATTAGTGCCCAGGTTAGACTATATATTTTGGTTGCCTTCGAGTGACGTGTAGGTTCTTATCTGAAGAACCCTTCAGGATATGAAGAATGAGCGAGTCTGAGGCACGTGCTCAGTCTTTTGTCTCTGGATTTTGTATCAGCGATGGCCGTGGAATGTTGGGGAGGCCTCATGGGCCATGGACGAATCTTGCTCTCTGTGGACTTGGCCCGATCCTAATTATTTTCGTCAATCTGTGGGATGGGAGGACTCCTTTTAGGTTTGTTACCTCAGGTGTCCGACCAAAAGAGGAATTCCAAATCAGAGCCCTGGGCAAGAGTGAAGGGACAACCCGAACTATGGTTAAAAATTGGGGCCTAGGGGCATGGCAAGCCCAATATGCTGTCCATCCATCCAGCCACTGAGAGGCCTTACCTGAGGACTGCGCTCAGGTTGAGGGTCACAATGTGTGTTTGTGACCAATGTGGCCCACAAGCATGGGCGGGGCCTCATGGGCCACACTGGTTTCAAGTACACTGAACCTTGGACAAAATGCCAAGCAGAAGGTATCTTGCCATGGGGAAAGCGTTCTGATTTCTGCATCATTTTCATACCCGGGCCGTGATTGGAGATAATGTCTAGGTTCTGAAGACTGAAACCCGAGATTGAGAAGAGATGAAGACCTAAGGCCATAGCAGGTCATATGAGCTCAGTGTGCGGCCAGCTGTCTGGGTGGGGCCAGAAGGTCCAGACACAGGCTGTGTCAGAAAGGGCATTAGTGCCCAGGTCAGCCTATATATTTGGGGTACAGCCGAATGGCGTGCAGGTTTAATCTCATTTGGGGTTTCTGGGTAGCCCCAGACGGCAATGTTTTTCTTCCTGAGGACAAGCAGAGTGCTGCATTGTACTTCTGGATTGCCAAACTGGAGGGCTTGTGGGCCAGTAGTCTGAGGACGGAAGTCTGAGAACCCAAGCTAGGCCTAGGTTTCTGGGTGAGACCTGAATCTAGATCTCGTGCATCTGAAGTCAGGGGGAGGATCAGACGATCGCTCAGGTTGGACATTCTGTCCCTGATGGCCCCTTCTTGAAGGGGGGCATGGATCACGAGGCCATGCGGGTTTTCCCACGATGGGAGTTGTGAGAAGCTCCCAACTGCAAAGATTCTTCTGCAGGACAATTGAGACCTGTTGGTTGGCTCCAGGACAACGATTCTGAGCAGGGTTCTAAGGATGGATGGCTGAGTAGCCCACCTCGCATTCCAATTGTCTGCAAGCAACAAGACAGGTTAGATCTGCTGGATCTGGGGGAGCAACCGAGGAGGCTGAGTTGAAATGGACTCTCCCGTGGATGTGTCCTAATATGATAATATGTCTATGGAGACCTTGGAATGAAGCGGTGGCACTGGGGCCCTGAAGGGTTCTCCTAAAGAGAAGCTTTCACACAGCTCCATCGTGCAAGTTTCCCATGTGTAGATGAGATTTGTTCTGATGGGTGAGTCAAGAAACAGCCATATGCTGTTATTGAAATCCATTCCTCTGAGGAGAGATGCCTGGAAAGCAAAGCAATGGATCGGATATGTGCCTAGGGTCCTGTTCGTTCCTTTTTACCTCTGGGGACATCAGTCTACGGGTCTGAGTGCCGGTAGGTGCTCAGCTGGGCCCAGATTGCCCCTGTATGTCCTGGGAAGCATTAAATATTGGGATGGCCTCAGGGACTTTGTAGGTTTATCCTCTTAGTTGGGTTGTGACGATTGGAATGGGCACAGACAATTTCCTTGGAGAGGGCAAGCACAGTCGTCAGGTTTGGCTCCAGGGGCCTGAGCCTGTAGGGTGTGTAGGCCAGGGCTGTTTGAACAGTTGTTTGAATACACAAACTCGGCTTATGTTTTGGGTCATAGGTATGGCAGGACTGATCTACAGACCATGAGGAGAACGCTTCGGGATATGAAAATAGGGCGATTGTGAGGCTCTTGCTCAAGTTTTTATCTCTGGTTATCGTGTCACTCATGGTCGTGAAATTTCCGGGTGACTTCATGAGAAATGGACGAGTCTTACTCTCTGGGGGTTTGGCCCCTTCCAAAGAGTTTGGGGTCATTCTGTGGGATTGAAGAAGTCCGTTGTTCTGTTGTTATTTATTTGTTTTGTTTTGTTTTTCAACCTCAGGTGTCCCAGCAAATGAGGGATTCCAGAGTAGAGCCCTGGGAGGGGCGACTGGACAACCAGAAATCTGGTTAAAAATTGGGGCCTAGGGACATGTCAAGCCTATTATGACATCTAATGATCCAGCCACTGAGAGGACGTACTAGAGGACAGGACTCACACTGAGGGTCACAATGCGTGTTTATGCCCTCGTCGCACTCAAGAATGGGCAGGTCGTCAGGGTGAATGCTGGTTTCTCCTACACTTAACGTTGGACAACATGCCAACCACATGGTTTCTTGCCTTGGGTAAGGAAGACTTCTGATTTCTGCATCATAGTCACCCCTGGGCAGTGATTGGAGATAAGGTCTAGTTTCTGAAGACTGAAAACTGAGGTAGGTAAGAGATGATGACCTAAGGCTGTGGCGGGTCTGATGTGCTCAGTGTGCGGTCAGCTGTCTGGGTGTTGGTCACGAGGTCCGGGCTCTGGTTGTCAGACAGTGCATTAGTGCCCAGGTTAGACTATATATTTTGGTTGCCTTCGAGTGACGTGTAGGTTCTTATCTGAAGAACCCTTCAGGATATGAAGAATGAGCGAGTCTGAGGCACGTGCTCAGTCTTTTGTCTCTGGATTTTGTATCAGCGATGGCCATGGAATGTTGGGGAGGCCTCATGGGCCATGGACGAATCTTGCTCTCTGTGGACTTGGCCCGATCCTAATTATTTTCGTCAATCTGTGGGATGGGAGGACTCCTTTTAGGTTTGTTACCTCAGGTGTCCGACCAAAAGAGGAATTCCAAATCAGAGCCCTGGGCAAGAGTGAAGGGACAACCCGAACTATGGTTAAAAATTGGGGCCTAGGGGCATGGCAAGCCCAATATGCTGTCCATCCATCCAGCCACTGAGAGGCCTTACCTGAGGACTGCGCTCAGGTTGAGGGTCACAATGTGTGTTTGTGACCAATGTGGCCCACAAGCATGGGCGGGGCCTCATGGGCCACACTGGTTTCAAGTACACTGAACCTTGGACAAAATGCCAAGCAGAAGGTATCTTGCCATGGGGAAAGCGTTCTGATTTCTGCATCATTTTCATACCCGGGCCGTGATTGGAGATAATGTCTAGGTTCTGAAGACTGAAACCCGAGATTGAGAAGAGATGAAGACCTAAGGCCATAGCAGGTCATATGAGCTCAGTGTGCGGCCAGCTGTCTGGGTGGGGCCAGGAGGTCCAGACTCAGGCTGTGTCAGAAAGGGCATTAGTGCCCAGGTCAGCCTATATATTTGGGGTACAGCCGAATGGCGTGCAGGTTTAATCTCATTTGGGGTTTCTGGGTAGCCCCAGACGGCAATGTTTTTCTTCCTGAGGACAAGCAGAGTGCTGCATTGTACTTCTGGATTGCCAAACTGGAGGGCTTGTGGGCCAGTAGTCTGAGGACGGAAGTCTGAGAACCCAAGCTAGGCCTAGGTTTCTGGGTGAGACCTGAATCTAGATCTCGTGCATCTGATGTCAGGGGGAGGATCAGACGATCGCTCAGGTTGGACATTCTGTCCCTGATGGCCCCTTCTTGAAGGGGGGCGTGGATCACGAGGCCATGCGTGTTTCCCCACGATGGGAGTTGTGAGAAGCTCCCAACTGCAAAGATTCTTCTGCAGGACAATTGAGACCTGTTGGTTTGTCCAGAACAACGATTCCGTGCAGGGTTCTAAGGATGGATGGCTGGGTAGCCCACCTCGCATTCCAATTGTCTGCAAGCAACAAGACAGGTTAGATCTGCTGGATCTGGGGGAGCAACCGAGGAGGCGGAGTTGAAATGGACTCTCCCGTGGATGTGTCCTAATATGATAATATGTCTATGGAGACCTTGGAATGAATCGGTGGCACTGGGGCCCTGAAGGGTTCTCCTAAAGAGAAGCTTTCACACAGCTCCATCGTGCAAGTTTCCCATGTGTAGATGAGATTTGTTCTGATGGGTGAGTCAAGAAACAGCCATATGCTGTTATTGAAATCCATTCCTCTGAGGAGAGATGCCTGGAAACCAAAGCAATGGATCGGATATGTGCCTAGGGGCCTGTTCGTTCCTTTTTACCTCTGGGGACATCAGTCTATGGGTCTGAGTGCCGGTAGGTGCTCAGATGGGCCCAGATTGCCCCTGTATGTCCTGGGAAGCCACAAATATTGGGATGGCCTCAGGGAATTTGGAGGTTTATCCTCTTAGTTGGGGTGTGGCGATTGGAAGGGGCACACACAATTTCCTTGGAGAGGGCAAGCACAGTCGTCAGGTTTGGCTCCAGGGGCCTGAGCCTGTAGGGTGTGTAGGCCAGGGCTGTTGAACAGTTGTCTGAATACACAAACTCGGCTTATGTTTTGGGTCATAGGTATGGCAGGACTGATCTACAGACCATGAGGAGAACGCTTCGGGATTTGAAAATAGGGCGAGTGTGAGGCTCTTGCTCAAGTTTTTGTCTCTGGTTATCGTGTCACTCATGGTCGTGAAATTTCCGGGTGACTTCATTGGAAATGGACGAGTCTTACTCTCTGCGGGTTTGGCCCCGTCCAAAGAGTTTGGGGTCATTCTGTGGGATTGAAGAAGTCCGTTGTTCTATTGTTATTGATTTGTTTTGTTTTGTTTTTCAACCTCAGGTGTCCCACCAAACGAGGGATTCCAGAGTAGAGCCCTGGGGATGGGCAACTGGACAACAAGAAATCTGGTTAAAATTTGGGGCCTAGGGACATGTCAAGCCCATTATGACATCTGATGGTCCAGCCACTGAGAGGACGTACTAGAGGACAGGACTCACAATGAGGGTCACAATGCGTGTTTATGCCCTCGTCGCACTCAAGAATGGGCGGGTCGTCAGGGTGAATGCTGGTTTCTCCTACACTGAACGTTGGACAACATGGCAACCACATGGTTTCTTGCCTTGGGTAAGGAAGAGTTCTGATTTCTGCATCATAGTCACCCCTGGGCAGTGATTGGAGATAAGGTCTAGTTTCTGAAGACTGAAAACTGAGGTAGGTAAGAGATGATGACCTAAGGCTGTGGGGGGTCTGATGTGCTCAGTGTGCGGTCAGCTGTCTGGGTGTTGGTCACGAGGTCCGGGCTCTGGTTGTCCGACAGTGCATTAGTGCCCAGGTTAGATTATATATTTTGGGTGCCTTCGAGTGACGTGTAGGTTCTTATCTGAAGAACCCTTCAGGATATGAAGAATGAGCGAGTGTGAGGCACGTGCTCAGTCTTTTGTCTCTGGATTTTGTATCAGCGATGGCCGTGGAATGTTGGGGAGGCCTCATAGGCCATGGACGAATCTTGCTCTCTGTGGACTTGGCCCGATCCCAATTGTTTTTCGTCAATCTGTGGGATGGGAGGACTCCTTTTAGGTTTGTTACCTCAGGTGTCCGACCAAAAGAGGAATTCCAAATCAGAGCCCTGGGGAAGAGTGAAGGCACAACCCGAACTATGGTTAAAAATTGGGGCCTAGGGCATGGCAAGCCCAATATGCTGTCTCTCCATCCAGCTACTGAGAGGCCTTACCGGAGGACTGGGCTCAGGCTGAGGGTGACAATGAGTGTTTGTGACCAATGTGGCCCGCAAGCATGGGCGGGGCCTCATGGGCCACACTGGTTTCAAGTACACTGAACCTTGGACAAAATGCCAAGCAGAAGGTATCTTGCCATGGGGAAAGCGTTCTGATTTCTGCATCATTTTCATACCCGGGCCGTGATTGGAGATAATGTCTAGGTTCTGAAGACTGAAACCCGAGATTGAGAAGAGATGAAGACCTAAGGCCATGGCAGGTCATATGAGCTCAGTGTGCGGCCAGCTGTCTGGGGGGGGCAGGAGGTCCAGACTCAGGCTGTGTCAGAAAGGGCATTAGTGCCCAGGTCAGCCTATATATTTGGGGTACAGCCAAATGGCGTGCAGGTTGAATCTCATTTGGGGTTTCTGGGTAGCCCCAGACGGCAATGATTTTCTTCCTGAGGATAGGCAGAGTGCTGCATTGTACTTCTGGATTGCCAAACTGGAGGGCTTGTGGGCCAGTAGTCTGAGGACCGAAGTCTAAGAGCCCAAGCTAGGCCTAGGTTTCTGGGTGAGACCTGAATCTAGATCTCGTGCATCTGAAGTCAGGGCGAGGATCGACGATCACTCAGGTTGGACTTTCTGTCCCTGATGGCCCCTTCTTGAAGGGGGGCGTGGATCACGAGTCATGCGGGTTTTCCCATGATGGGAGTTGTGAGAAGCTCCCAACTGCAAAGATTCTTCTGCAGGACAATTGAGACCTGTTGGTTGGCTCCAGGACAACGAATCCGAGCAGGGTCCTAAGGATGGATGGCTGGGTAGCCCACCTCGCATTCCAATTGTCTGCAAGCAACAAGACAGGTTAGATCTGCTGGATCTGGGGGAGCAACCGAGGAGGCTGAGTTGAAATGGACTCTCCCGTGGATGTGTCTTAATATGATAATATGTCTATGGAGACCTTGGAATGAAGCGGTGGCACTGCGGCCCTGAAGGGTTCTCCTGAAGAGAGGCTTTCACACAGCTCCATCGTGCAAGTTTCCCATGTGTAGATGAGATTTGTTTTGATGGGTGAGTCAAGAAACATCCATATGCTGTTATTGAAATCCATTCCTCTGAGGAGAGATGCCTGGAAACCAAAGCAATGGATCGGATATGTGCCTAGGGGCCTGTTCGTTCATTTTACCTCTGGGGACATCAGTCTACGGGTCTGAGTGCCTGTAGGGGCTCAGATGGGCCCAGATTGCCCATGTTTGTCCTTGGAAGTCACAAATATTGGGATGGCCCGAGGGACTTAGGAGGTTTATCCTCTTAGCTGGGTTGTGGCCATTGGAATGGGCACACACAATTCCCTTGGAGAGGGCAAGCACAGTCGTCAGGTTTGGCTCCAGGGACCTTAGCCTGTAGGGTGTGTAGGCCAGGGCTGTTTGGACAGTTGTTTGAAAACACAAACTCGGCTTATGTTTCCGGTCATAGGTATGGCAGGACTGATCTACAGACCATGAGGAGAACTCTTCGGGATATGAAAATAGGGCGAGTGTGAGGCTCTTGCTCAAGTTTTTATCTCTGGTTATCGTGTCACTCATGGTCGTGAAATTTCCGGGTGACTTCATGCGAAATGGACGAGTCTTACTCTCTGGGGGTTTGGCTCCGTCCAAAGAGTTTGGGGTCATTCTGTGGGATGGAAGAAGTCCGTTGTTCTGTTGTTATTGATTTGTTTTGTTTTGTTTTTCAACATCAGGTGTCCCAGCAAATGAGGGATTCCAGAGTAGAGCCCTGGGAGGGGCGACTGGACAACCAGAAATCTGGTTCAAAATTGGGGCCTAGGGACATGTCAAGCCCATTATGACATCTGATGGTCCAGCCACTGAGAGGACGTACTAGAGGACAGGACTCACAATGAGGGTCACAATGCGTGTTTATGCCCTTGTCGCACTCAAGAGTGGGCGGGTCGTCAGGGTGAATGCTGGTTTCTCCTACACTGAACCTTGGACAACATGCCAACCACATGGTTTCTTGCCTTGGGTAAGGAAGACTTCTGATTTCTGCATCATACTCACCCCTGGGCAGTGATTGGAGATAAGGTCTAGGTTTTGAAGACTGAAAACTGAGGTAGGTAAGAGATGATGACCTAAAGGCGTGGCGGGTCTGATGTGCTCAGTGTGCGGTCAGCTGTCTGGGTGTTGGTCACGAGGTCCGGGCTCAGGTTGTCAGACTGTGCATTAGTGCCCAGGTTAGACTATATATTTTGGGTGCCTTCGAGTGACGTGTAGGTTCTTATCTGAAGAACCCTTCAGGATATGAAGAATGAGCGAGTCTGAGGCGCGTGCTCAGTCTTTTGTCTCTGGATTTTGTATCAGCGATGGCCGTGGAATGTTGGGGAGGCCTCATGGGCCATGGACGAATCTTGCTCTCTGTGGACTTGGCCCGATCCCAATTGTTTTTCGTCAATCTGTGGGATGGGAGGACTCCTTTTAGGTTTGTTACCTCATGTGTCCGACCAAAAGAGGAATTCCAAATCAGAGCCCAGGTGAAGAGGGAAGGGACAACCCGAAGTATGGTTAAAAATGGGGGCCTAGGGGCATGGCAAGCCCAATATGCTGTCTCTCCATCCAGCCACTGAGAGGCCTACCTGAGGACTGGGCTCAGGCTGAGGGTCACAATGTGTGTTTGTGACCAATGTGGCCCGCAACCATGGGCGGGGCCTCATGGGCCACACTGGTTTCAAGTACATTGAACATTGAACAACATGCCAAACACAAGGTTTCTTGCCATGCGGCAAGCGTTCTGATTTCTGCATCATTTTCACAACCGGGCCGTGATTGGAGATAAGGTCTAGGTTCTGAAGCCTCAAACCCGAGATTGAGAAGAGATGAAGACCGAAGGCCATGGCAAGTCATATGAGCTCAGTGTACGGCCAGCTGTCTGGGTGGGGCCAGGAGGTCCAGACTCATGCTGTCTCAGAAAGGGCATTAGTGCCCAGGTCAGCCTATATATTTGGGGTACAGCCGAATGGCGTGCAGGTTGAATCTCATTTCGGGTTTCTGGGTAGCCCCAGACGGCAATGTTTTTCTTCTGGAGGACAAGCAGAGTGCTGCATTGTAGTTCTGGATTGCCAAACTGGAGGGCTTGTGGGCCAGTAGTCTGAGGACGGAAGTCTGAGAACCCAAGCTAGGCCTAGGTTTCTGGGTGAGACCGGAATCTAGATCTCGTGCATCTGAAGTCAGGGCGAGGATCAGACGATCGCTCAGGTTGGACATTCTGTCCCTGATGGCCCCTTCTTGAAGGGGGGCGTGGATCACGAGGCCATGCGGGTTTTCCCACGATGGGAGTTGTGAGAAGCTCCCAACTGCAAAGATTCTTCTGCAGGACAATTGAGAACTGTTGGTTGGCTCCAGGACAACGCATCCGAGCAGGGTTCTAAGGATGGATGGCTGGGTAGCCCATCTCGCATTCCAATTGTCTGCAAGCAACAAGACAGGTTAGATCTGCTGGATATGGGGGAGCAACCGAGGAGGCTGAGTTGAAATGCACTGTCCCGTGGATGTGTCCCAATATGATTTTGTGTCGATGGAGACCTTGTAATGAAGCGGTGGCAATGGGGCCCTGAAGGGTTCTCCTAAAGAGAAGCTTTCACACAGCTCCATCGTGCAAGTTTCCCATGTGTAGATGAGATTTGTTCTGATGGGTGAGTCAAGAAACAGCCATATGCTGTTATTGAAATCCATTCTTCTGAGGAGAGATGCCTGGAAACCAAAGCAATGGATCGGATATGTGCCTAGGGGCCTGTTCGTTCCTTTTTACCTCTGGGGACATCAGTCTATGGGTCTGAGTGCCGGTAGGTGCTCAGATGGGCCCAGATTGCCCCTGTATGTCCTGGGAAGCCACAAATATTGGGATGGCCTCAGGGACTTTGGAGGTTTATCCTCTTAGTTGGGTTGTGGCCATTGGAATGGGCACACACAATTCCCTTGGAGAGGGCAAGCATAGTCGTCAGGTTTGGCTCCAGGGGCCTGAGCCTGTAGGGTGTGTAGGCCAGGGCTGTTTGGACAGTTGTTTGAAAACACAAACTTGGCTTATGTTTCGGGGCATAGGTATGGCAGGACTGATCTACAGACCATGAGGAGAACTCTTCGGGATATGCAAATAGGGCGAGTGTGAGGCTCTTGCTCAAGTTTTTATCTCTGGTTATCGTGTCACTCATGGTCGTGAAATTTCCGGGTGACTTCATGGGAAATGGACGAGTCTTACTCTCTGGGGGTTTGGCCCCGTCCAAAGAGTTTGGGGTCATTCTGTGGGATGGAAGAAGTCCGTTTTTCTGATGTTATTGGTTTTTTTTTGTTTTGTTTTTCAACCTCAGGTGTCCCAGCAAATGAGGGATTCCAGAGTAGAGCCCTGGGAGGGGCGACTGGACAACCAGAAATCTGGTTCAAAATTGGGGCCTAGGGACATGTCAAGCCCATTATGACAACTAATGGTCCAGCCACGGAGAGGACGTACTAGAGGACAGGACTCACACTGAGGGTCACAATGCGTGTTTATGCCCTCATCGCACTCAAGAATGGGCGGGGCGTCAAGTTGAAAGCTGGTTTCTTTCCTACACTGAACGTTGGACAACATGCCAACCACATGGTTTCTTGCCTTGGGTAAGGAAGAGTTCTGATTTCTGCATCATAGTCACCCCTTGGCAGTGATTGGAGATAAGGTAAAGGTTTTAAAGACTGAAAACTGAGGTAGGTAATAGATGATGACCTAAGACATGGCGGGTCTGATGTGCTCAGTGTGCGGTCAGATGTCTGGGTGTTGGTCACGACGTCCGGGCTCAGGTTGTCAGAGAGTGCATTAGTGCCCAGGTTAGACTATATATTTTGGGTGCCTTCGAGTGACGTGTAGGTTCTTATCTGAAGAACTCTTCAGGATATGAAGAATGAGCGAGTCTGATGCGTGTGCTCAGGCTTTTGTCTCTGGATTTTATATCAGCGATGGCCGTGGAATGTTAGGGAGGCCGCATGGGACATGGACGAATCTTGCTCTCTGTGGACTTGGCCAGATCCCAATTGTTTTTCGTCAATCTGTGGGATGGGAGGACTCCTTTTAGGTTTGTTACCTCAGGTGTCCGACCAAAAGAGGAATTCCAAATCAGAGCCCTGGGGAAGAATGAAGGGACAACCCGAAATATGGTTAAAAATTGGGGCCTAGGGTCATGGCAAGCCCAATATGCTGTCTTTCCATCCAGCCACTGAGAGGCCTTACCTGAGGACTGGGCTCAGGCTGAGGGTCACAATGTGTGTTTGTGACCAATGTGGCCCGCAAGCATGGGCGGGGCCTCATGGGCCACACTGGTTTCAAGTACACTGAACCTTGGACAACATGCCAACCCCAAGGTTTCTTGCCATGGGGAAAGCGTTCTGATTTCTGCATCATTTTCAAACCCGGGCCATGATTGGAGATAATGTCTAGGTTCTGAAGCCCGAAACCCGAGATTCAGAAGAGATGAATTCCTAAGGCCATGGCAGGTCATATGAGCTCAGTGTTTGGCGAGCTGTCTGGGTGGTGCCAGGAGGTCCAGACTCAGGCTGTCTCAGAAAGGACATTAGTGCCCAGGTCAGCCTATATATTTGGGGTACAGCCAAATGGCGTGCAGGTTGAATTTCATTTGGGGTTTTTGGGTAGCCCCAGACAGCAATGTTTTTCCTCTGGAGGGCAGGCAGAGTGCTGCACTGTAGTTCTGGATTGCAAAACTGGAGGGCTTGTGGGCCAGTAGTCTGAGGACGGAAGTCTGAGAACCCAAGCTAGGCCTAGGTTTCGGGGTGAGACCGGAATCTAGATCTCGTGCATCTGAAGTCAGGGCGAGGATCAGACGATCGCTCAGGTTGGACATTCTGTCCCTGATGGCCCCTTCTTGAAGGGGGGCGTGGATCACGAGGCCATGCGGGTTTTCCCACGATGGGAGTTGTGAGAAGCTCCCAACTGCAAAGATTCTTCTGCAGGACAATTGAGACCTGTTGGTTGGCTCCAGGACAACGATTCCTAGCAGGGTTCTAAGGATGGATGGCTGGGTAGCCCACCTCGCATTCCAATTGTCTGCAAGCAACAAGACAGGTTAGATCTGCTGGATCTGGGGGAGCAACCGAGGAGGCTGAGTTGAAATGGACTCTCCCGTGGATGTGTCCTAATATGATAATATGTCTATGGAGACCTTGGAATGAAGCGGTGGCACTGGGGCCCTGAAGGGTTCTCCTAAAGGGAAGCTTTCACACAGCTCCATCGTGCAAGTTTCCCATGTGTAGATGAGATTTGTTCTGATGGGTGAGTCAAGAAACAGCCATATGCTGTTATTGAAATCCATTCCTCTGAGGAGAGATGCCTGGAAACCAAAGCAATGGATCGGATATGTGCCTAGGGGCCTGTTCGTTCCTTTTTATCTCTGGGGACATCAGTCTACGGTTCTGAGTGTCGGTAGGAGCTCAGATGGGCCCAGATTGCCCCTGTTTGTCCCGGGAAGCCACAAATATTGGGATGGCCTCAGGGACTTTGGTGGTTTATGCTCTCAGTTGGGTTGTGGCCATTGGAATGGGCACACACAATTCCTTTGGCGAGGGCAAGCACAGTCGTTAGGTTTGGCTCCAGGGGCCTGAGCCTGTAGGGTGTGTAGGCCAGGGCTGTTTGGACAGTTGTTTGAAAACACAAACTCGGCTTATGATTCGGGTCATAGGTATGGCAGGACTAATCTACAGACCATGAGGAGAACTCTTCGGGATATGAAAATAGGGCGAGTGTGAGGCTCTTGCTCAAGTTTTTATCTCTGGTTATCGTGTCACTCATGGTCGTGAAATTTCCGGGTGACTTCATGGGAAATGGACGAGTCTTACTCTCTGGGGGTTTGGCCCCGTCAAAGAGTTTGTGGTCATTTTGTGGGATGGAAGAAGTCCGTTGTTCTGTTGTTATTGATTTGTTTTTTTTTTTGTTTTTCAACCTCAGGTGTCCCAGCAAATGAGGGATTCCAGAGTAGAGCCCTGGGAGGGGCGACTGGACAACCAGAAATCTGGTTCAAAATTGGGGCCTAGGGACATGTCAAGCCCATTATGACATCTAATGGTCCAGCCACGGAGAGGACGTACTAGAGGACAGGACTCACACTGAGGGTCACAATGCGTATTTATGCCCTCGTCACACTCAAGAATGGGCGGGGCGTCAGGGTGAATGCTGGTTTCTCCTACACTGAACGTTGGACAACATGCCAACCACATGGTTTCTTGCCTTGGGTAAGGAAGGGTTCTGATTTCTGAATCATAGTCACCCGTGAGCAGTAATTGGAGATAAGGTCTACGTTTTGAAGACTGAAAATTGAGGTAGGTAAGAGATGATGACCTATGGCCATGGCGGGTCTAATGTGCTCAGTGTGCGGTCAGCTGTCTGGGTGTTGGTCACGATGTCCGGGCTCAGGTTGTCAGACAGTGCATTAGTGCCCAGGTTATACTATATATTTTGGGTGCCTTCGAGTGACGTGTAGGTTCTTATCTGAAGAACTCTTCAGGATATGAAGAATGAGCGAGTCTGAGGCGCGTGCTCAGGCTTTTGTCTCTGGATTTTGTATCAGCGATGGCCGTGGAATGTTGGCGAGGCCTCATGGGCCATGGACGAATCTTGCTATCTGTCGACTTGGCCCGATCCCAATTGTTTTTCGTCAATCTGTGGGATGGGAGGACTCCTTTTAGGTTTGTTACCTCCTGTTTCCAACCAAAAGAGGAATTCCAAATCAGAGCCCTGGGGAAGAGTGAAGGCACAACCCGAACTATGGTTAAAAATTGGGGCCTAGGGCATGGCAAGCCCAATATGCTGTCTCTCCATCCAGCTACTGAGAGGCCTTACCGGAGGACTGGGCTCAGGCTGAGGGTCACAATGTGTGTTTGTGACCAATGTGGCCCGCAAGCATGGGCGGGGCCTCATGGGCCACACTGGTTTCAAGTACACTGAACCTTGGACAAAATGCCAACCACAAGGTTTCTTGCCATGGGGAAAGCGTTCTGATTTCTGCATCATTTTCAAACCCGGGCCGTGATTGAAGATAATGTCTAGGTTCTGAAGCCTGAAACCCGAGATTGAGAAGAGATGAAGTCCTAAGGCCATGGCAGGTCATATGAGCTCAGTGTGAGGCCAACTGTCTGGGTGGGGCCAGGAGGTCCAGACTCAGGCTGTCTCAGAAAGGGCATTAGTGCCCAGGTCAGCCTATATATTTGGGGTACAGCCGAATGGCGTGCGGGTTGAATCTCATTTGGGGTTTCTGGGTAGCCCCAGATGGCAATGTTTTTCTTCTGGAAGGCAGGCAGAGTGCTGCACTGTAGTTCTGGATTGCCAAACTGGAGGGCTTGTGGGCCAGTAGTCTGAGGACGGAAGTCTGAGAACTCAAGCTAGGCCTAGGTTTCTGGGTGAGACCGGAATCTAGAACTCGTGCATCTGAAGTCAGGGCGAGGATCAGACGATCGCTCAGGTTGGATATTCTGTCCCTGATGGCCCCTTCTTGAAGGGGGGCATGGATCAAGAGGCCATGCGGGTTTTCCCACGATGGGAGTTGTGAGAACTCCCAACTGCAAAGATTCTTCTGCAGGCAATTGAAACCTGTTGGTTGGCTCCAGGACAACGATTCCGAGCAGGGTTCTAAGGATGGATGGCTGGGTAGCCCATCTCGCATTCCAATTGTCTGCAAGCAACAAGAGAGGTTAGATCTGCTGGATCTGGGGGAGCAACCGAAGAGGCTGAGTTGAAATGGACTCTCCCGTGGATGTGTCCTAATATGATAATATGTCTATGGAGACCTTAGAATGAAGCGGTGGCACTGGGGCCCTGAAGGGTTCTCCTAAAGATATGCTTTCACACAGCTCCATCGTGCAATTTTCCCATGTGTAGATGAGATTTGTTCTGATGGGTGAGTCAAGAAACAGCCATATGCTGTTATTGAAATCCATTCCTCTGAGGAGAGATGCCTGGAAACCAAAGCAATGGATCGGATATGTGCCTAGGGGCCTGTTCGTTCCTTTTAACCTCTTGGGACATCAGTCTACGGGTCTGAGTGCCGGTAGGTGCTCAGATGGGCCCAGATTGCCCCTGTTTGTCCAGGGAAGCCACAAATATTGTGATGGCCTCAGGTACTTTGGAGTTTTATCCTCTTAGTAGGTTTGTGGCCATTGGATTGGGCACATACAATTCCCTTGTTTAGGGCAAGCACATTTGTCAGGTTTGGCTCCAGGGGCTTGAGCCTGTTTGGTGTGTAGGCCAGGGCTTTGGACAGTTGTTTGAAAACACAAACTCGGCTTATATTTCGGGTCATAGGTATGGCAGGACTGATCTACAGACAATGAGGAGAACTCTTCGGGATATGAAAATAGGGCGAGTGTGAGGCTCTTGCTCAAGTTTTTATCTCTGGTTATCGTGTCACTCATGGTCGTGAAATTTCCGGGTGACTTCATGGGAAATGGACGAGTCTTACTCTCTGGGGCTTTGGCCCCGTCCAAAGAGTTTGGGGTCATTCTGTGGGATGGAAGAAGTCCGTTGTTCTGTTGTTATTGATTTGTTTTGTTTTGTTTTTCAACCTCAGGTGTCCCAGCAAATGAAGGATTCCAGAGTCGAGCCCTGGGAGGGGCGACTGGACAACCAGAAATCTGCTTTAAAATTGGGACCTAGGGACATGTCAAGCCCATTATGACATCTAATGGTCCAGCGTCGGAGAGGACGTACTAGAGGACAGGACTCACACTGAGGGTCACAATGCGTTTTTATGCCCTCGACGCACTCAAGAATGGGCGGGGCGTCAGGGTGAATGCTGGTTTCTCCTACACTGAACGTTGGACAACATGCCAACCACATGGTTTCTTGCCTTGGGTAAGGAAGGGTTCTGATTTCTGAATCATAGTCACCCGTGGGCAGTGATTGGAGATAAGGTCTAGGTTCTGAAGACTGAAAACTGAGGTAGGTAAGAGATGATGACCTAAGGCGATGGCGGGTCTGATGTGCTCAGTGTGCGGTCAGCTGTCTGGGTGTTGGTCAAGAAGTCCGGGCTCAGGTTGTCAGACAGTGCATTAGTGCCCAGGTTAGACGATATATTTTGGGTGCCTTTGAGTGACGTGTAGGTTCTTATCTGAAGAACTCTTCAGGATATGAAGAATGAGCGAGTCTGAGGCGCGTGCTCAGGCTTTTGTCTCTGGATTTTGTATCAGCGATGGCCGTGGAATGTTGGTGAGACCTCATGGGCCATGGACGAATCTTGTTCTCTGTCGACTTGGCCCGATCCCAATTGTTTTTCGTCAATCTGTGGGATGGGAGGACTCCTTTTAGGTTTGTTACCTCCTGTGTCCGACCAAAAGAGGAATTCCAAATCAGAGCCCTGGGGAAGAGTGAAGGCACAACCCGAACTATGGTTAAAAATTGGGTCCTAGGGGCATGGCAAGCCCAATATGCTGTCTATCCATCCAGACACTGAGAGGCCTTACCAGAGGACTGGGCTCAGGCTGAGGGTGACAATGAGTGTTTGTGATCAATGTGGCCCGCAAGCATAGGCGGGGCCTCATGAGCCACACTGGTTTCAAGTACGCTGAACCTTGGACAACATGCCAACCACAAGGTTTCTTGCCATGGGGAAAGCGTTCTGATTTCTGCTTCATTTTCAAACCCGGGCCGTGATTGGAGATAATGTCTAGGTTCTGAAGCCTGAAACCCGAGATTGAGAAGAAATGAAGTCCTAAGGCCATGGCAGGTCATATGAACTCAGTGTGCGGCCAGCTGTCTGGTTGGGGCCAGGAGGTCCAGACTCAGGCTGTCTCAGAAAGGGCATTAGTGCCCAGGTCAGCCTATATATTTGGGGTACAGCCGAATGGCGTGCGGGTTGAATCTCATTTGGGGTTTCTGGGTAGCCCCAGACGGCAATGTTTTTCTTCTGGAAGGCAGGCAGAGTGCTGCACTGTAGTTCTGGATTGCCAAACTGGAGGGCTTGTGGGCCAGTAGTCTGAGGACGGAAGTCTGAGAACTCAAGCTAGGCCTAGGTTTCTGGGTGAGACCGGAATCTAGATCTCGTGCATCTGAAGTCAGGGCGAGGATCAGACGATCACTCAGGTTGGACATTCTGTCCCTGATGGCCCCTTCTTGAAGGGGGGCGTGGATCACGAGGCCTAGCGGGTTTTCCCACGATGGGAGTTGTGAGAAGCTCCCAACTGCAAAGATTCTTCTGCAGGACAATTGAGACCTGTTGGTTGGCTCCAAGACAACGATTCCGAGCAGGGTTCCAAGGATGGATGGCTGGGTAGCCCATCTCGCATACCAATTGTCTGCAAGCAACAAGAGAGGTTAGATCTGCTGGATCTGGGGGAGCAACCGAGGAGGCTGAGTTGAAATGGACTCTCCCGTGGATGTGTCCTAATATGATAATATGTCTATGGAGACCTTGGAATGAAGCGGTGGCACTGGGGCACTGAAGGGTTCTCCTAAAGAGAGACTTTCACACAGCTCCATCGTGCAAGTTTCCCATGTGTAGATGAGATTTGTTCTGATGGGTGAGTCAAGAAACAGCCATATGCTGTTATTGAAATCCATTCCTCTGCGGAGAGATGCCTGGAAACCAAAGCAATGGATCAGATATGTGCCTAGGGGCCTGTTCGTTCCTTTTTACCTCTGGGCACATCAGTCTACGGGTCTGAGTGCCGGTAGGTGCTCAGATGGGCCCAGATTGCCCCTGTTTGTCCTGGGAAGCCACAAATATTGGGATGGCCTCAGGTACTTTGGAGGTTTATCCTCTTAGTAGGGTTGTGGCCATTGGAATGGGCACATCAATTCCCTTGTTTAGGGCAAGCACATTCGTCAGGTTTGGCTCCAGGGGCTTGATCCTGTAGGGTGTGTAGGCCAGGGCTTTGGACAGTTGTTTGAAAACACAAACTGGGCTTGTGTTTCGGGTCATAGGTATGGCAGGACTGATCTACAGACCATGAGGAGAACTCTTCGGGATATGACACAAGGGCAAGTGTGAGGCTCTTGCTCAAGTTTTTGTCTCTGGATACCGAGTCACTCATGGTTGTGATATTTCCGGGTGACTTCATGGGAAATGGACGAGTCTTACTCTATGGGGGTTTGGCCCCGTCCAAAGATTTTGCGGTCACTCTGTGGGATGGAAGAAGTCCCTTGTTCTGTTGTTGTTGGTTTCTTTTGTTCTGTTTCTCAACCTAAGGTGTCCAACTAAATGAGGGATTCCAGTGTAGAGCCCTGGGGAGGGGCGACTGGACAACCAGAAATCTGGTTAAAAATTGGGCCCTAGGGACATGTCAAGCCCATTATGACATCTAATGGTCAAGCCTTGAGAGGACGTACTAGAGGATAGAACTCACGCTGAGGGTCACAATGCGTGTTTATGCCCTCGTCGCACTAAAGAATGGGCGGGCCTCATGGTGAATGCTGGTTTCTCCTACACTGAACGTTGGACAGCATGCCAAACACAAGGTTTCTTGCCATGGGTAAGGAAGAGTTCTGATTTCTGCATCACAGTCACCCCTGGACAGTGAATGGAGATAAGGTCTAGGTTCTGAGCCTGAAAACTGAGGTAGGGAAGAGATGATGACCTAAGGCCATGGCGGGTCTGATGTGCTCAGTGTGCGGTCAGCTGTCTGGGTGTTGGTCACGAGGATCGGGCTCAGGTTGTCAGACAGTGCATTAGTGCCCAGGTTAGACTATATAATTTGGGTGCCTTCGAGTGACGTGTAGGTTCTTATCTGAAGAACTCTTCAGGATATGAAGAATGAGCGAGTCTGAGGTGCGTGCTCAGTCTTTTGAATATGGATTTTGTATCAGCGATGGCCGTGGAATGTTGGGGAGGCCTCATGGGCCATGGACGAATCTTGCTCTATGTGGATTTGGCCCGATCCCAATTGTTTTCCGTCATTCTGTGGGATGGGAGGACTCCTTTCAGGTTTGTTACCTCAGGGGTCCCACCAAAAGAGGAATTCCAAAGCAGAGCCCTGGGGAAGAGTGAAGGGACAACCCAAATTATGGTAAAAAATTTGGGCCTAGGGTCATGGCAATCCCAATATGCTGTCTCTCCATCCAGCCACTGAGAAGCCTTAGCTGCGGAATGGGTACTGGCTAGGATCACAATGTGTGTTTGTGCCCAATGTGTCCCGCAATCATGGGCGGGGCCTCCCGGGCCACAGTGGTTTCAACTACACTGATTCTTTGACAACATGCCAACCACAAAGTTTCTTGCCATGGGGAAAGAGTTCTGATTTCTGCATCATTTTCAAACCCGGGCTGTGATTGAAGATAAGGTCTAGGTTCTGAAGCCTGAAAACCGACGTTGTGAAGAGATGAAGACCTAAGGCCATGGCGGGTCCGATGTGCTCAGTGTGCGGCCAGCTGTCTGGGTGGGGCCAGGAGCTCCAGGCTCAGGCTGCGTCAGAAAGGGCATTAGTGCCCAGATCAGCCTATATATTTGGGGTACTGCCGAATGGCGTGCAGGTTGATCCTCATTTGGGGTTTCTGGGTAGCCGCAGAGGGCAATGTTTTTCTTCTGGAGGGCAGGCAGAGTGCTGCATTGTAGTTCTAAATTGCCAAAATGGAGGGCGTGTGGGCCAGTAGTCTGACGACGGAAGTCTGAGAACCCAAGCTAGGCCTAGTTATCTGGGTGAGGATTTGGCAGGCACAATCTACAGTCCTGAATCTAGATCTCGTGCATCTGAAGTCAGGGCGAGGATCAGACGATCGCTCAAGTTGGACATTCTGTCCCTAAGGGCCCCTTCTTGAGGGGCGATATCACGAGACTATGGGGATTTTCCGACGATGGGATTGTGAGAAGGTCCCAATTGCAAAGATTCTTCTGCAGGACCATTGAGACCTGTTGGTTGGCTCCAGGACAACGATTCCGAGCAGGGTTCTAAGGATGGAGGGCTGGGTAGCCCACCTCGCATTCCAATTGTCTCCAAGCTACAAGACAGTTCAGATCTGCTGGATCTGGGGGAGCAACCAAGGTGGCTGAGTTGAAATGGACTCTCCCTTGGATGTGACTAATATGATTTTGTGTCTATGGAGACCTTGGAATGAAGCAGTGGCACTGAGGCCCTGAAGGGTTCTCGTAAAGAGAGGCTTTCACACAGCTCAATCGTGCAAGTTTCCCATGTGTAGATGAGATTTGTTCTGATGGGTGAGTCAAGAAGCAGCCATATGCTGTAATTGAAATCCAGGCATCTGAGGAGAGATGCTTCGCAACCAAAGCAATGGTGCCTAGGGGCCTGTTCGTTCCTTATTACCTCTGGGGATATCAGTCTACGGGTCTGAGTGCAGGTAGGTGCTCAGATGTTCTCAGATTGCCCCTGTTTGTCCTGGGAAGCCACAAATATTGGGATAGCCTCAGGAATTTTGGAGGTTTATCCTCTTAGTAGGGTTGTGGCCATTGGAATGGGCACATACAATTCCCTTGGAGAGGGCAAACACAGTCTTCAGGTTTGGCCTCAGGGGACTGAGCCTGTAGGATGTGTAGGCCAGACCTGTTGGGACTGTTGTCTGAAAACACAAACTCGGCTTATGTTTCAGGTCATAGGTATGGCAGGACAGATCTAAAGACCATGAGGTGAACACTTTGGGATATGAAAAATGGGCGAGTGTGAGGCTCTTGCTCACGTTTTTGTCTCTAGATATTGTGTCACTCATGGTCGTGAAATTTCCGGGTAACTTCATGGGAAATGGACGAGTCTTACTCTCTGGGGGTGTGGCCTCGTCCAAGGATTTTGGTGTCACTCTGTGGAATGGAAGAAGTCCGTTTTTTTTTTTTGTTGTTGTTGATTTGTTTTGTTTTGTTTTTCAACCTCAGGTGTCCCACCAAATGAGGTTTTCCAGTGTAGAGCCCGGGGGAGTTGTGACTGGACAAAAAGAAACCTGTTTAAAAATTGGGGCCTAGGGACATGTCAAGCCCATTATGACATCTAATGGTCCAGCCACTGATAGGATTTACTAGAGGTCAGGAATCACGCTGAGGGTCACAATGCGTGTTTATGCCCTTGTCGCACTCAAGAATGCACGTGACCTCAGGGTGAATGCTGGTTTCTCCTACACTGAACGTAGGACAACATGGCAACCACAAGGTTTCTTGCCTTGGGTAAGCAGGAGTTCTGATTTCTGCATCACAGTCACCCCTGGGCAGTGATTGGACATAAGGTCTAGGTTCTGAAGCCTGAAAACTGACGTAGGGCAGAGATGATGACCTAAGGCCATGGCGGGTCTGATGTGCTCAGTGTGCGGTCAGCTGTCTGGGTGTTGCTCAGGAGGTCCCGGCTCAGGGTGTGTCAGACAGTGCATTAGTGCCCAGGTTAGACTATATAATTTGGGTACATTCGAGTGCCGTGTAGGTTTATTCTCATTTAATGTGCCTGGGCAGCTCATTAGGCAATATATTTTTTCTAGAGGGCAGGCAGAGTGCTGCAATGATGGTCCGGAATTGCCAAACTTGTAGTCTTCGGGGCCAGGAGTGTGAGGATGGAAGTCTGAGTACACAAGCTACACTTGGGTTTCAGGGCGAGGGCACAGCATGTACCTCCTGAAGATCTGAAGCAATATCTCATGCATCTGAAGTCAGAGCGAGGATCAGACGTTGGCTCAGCTTGGATTTTCTGTTCATGACGGCCCCTTCATGAATGGAGCGGATTCTAGAGAGCATGGAGGTTTTCCCACGTTGGGAGTGGTGGGATGCCCCCTCCAAGGATTCCTTCTGCGGGACAATTGAGACCTGTTGGACAGTGCCAGGACATCCCATATGGATGAGTCCAGACCAACGTTCGAGGATGGATGCCTGGGAAGCCCGCCTCGCATTCCAAAATTCTCCTAGCGACAAGACAGTTTAGATCTGATGGCTCTGCGGGAGCAACCGGGGTGGCTGAGTTGAAATGGACTTTCCTGAGGATGGGTCTAATGTGTGTTTGTGTCCATGAGGGCCTTGGAATGGGGCGGTGGCACCGGGACACTGAAGTAATCTCCGAAGCTTTTGACGTAGCTCCCATGCACAAGTTTCCTTGTGGAGACGTGTTTGGTTCTGATGGGTGCCTCAGGAAAACCCCAATGCTGGTATTGGAATCCAGGGTTTTGAGGAGACATGCCTGTAAACCAAAGCAATGGATTAGATTTTGGCCTAGGGTCCTGTCTGGTTCAATCTTCTTCTCTGGGGACATCCATCTAGGGTATGAGTGGAGGTAGATGCTCAGCTGGTGTCAGACTGCCCTTTTTTGTCCCGGGCGACCTATACTATTGGGATGGCCTCAGGGACTTTTGAGGGTTCTCCTAATTTGTACGAATTTGGACAATGGAATGGGCAGAATTCCCATGGATTAGGTAGGCACAGTCCTAATGTGTGGCTCCAGCGTCCCCAGCCTGGAGGGTATGTGGCCCACGACTTTGAGGAGAGAAGTCTGAAAACACAAACTCAGCTTATGTTTGGGGACGTAGGTATGGCAGGCCCGATCTACAAACCATGAGAAGACATCTTCAGGATATGAAGAAAGTGCGAGTCTGAGACACTTGCTCAGACTTTTGTCTCTGGATTTTGTATCAGCGATGGCCGTGGAATGTTGGGGAGGCCTCATGGGCCATGGACGAATCTTGCTCTCCGTGGATTTGGCCCGATCCCAATTGTTTTTCGTCAATCTGTGGGATTCGAGGACTCCTTTCAGGTTTGTTACCTCAGGTGCCCCACCAAAAGAGGAATTCCAAAGCAGAGCCCTGGGGAAGAGTGAAGGGACAACACGAACTATGGTTAAAAATTGGGGCCTAGGGGCATGGCAAGCCCAATATGCTGTCTCTCCATCCAGCCACTCAGAGGCCTTACCTGAGGACTGGGCTCAGGCTGAGGGTCACAATGTGTGTTTGTGACCAAGGTGGCCCGCAAGCATGGGCGTTGCCTCATGTGCCACACTGATTTCAACTAAGGAGAAACTTGGACAACATGCCAACCACAAGGTTTCTTGCCATGGGGAAAGAGTTCTGATTTCTGCATCATTTTCAAACCCGGGCTTTGATTGGAGATAAGGTCTAGGTTCTGAAGCCTGAGAAACCGAGATTGAGAAGAGATGATGACGTATGGCCATGGCGGGGGTCCGATGTGCTCAGTGTGCGGCCAGCTGTCTGGGTGGGGCCCGGAGGTCCAGGATCAGGCTGTGTCAGAAAGGGCATTAGTGCCCAGGTCAGCCTATATATTTGGGGTACAGCCGAATGGCGTGCAGGTTGATCCTCATTGGGGGTTTCTGGGTAGCCCCAGAGGGCAATGTTTTTCTTCTGGAGGGCAGGCAGAGTGCTGCATTGTAGTTCTGGATTGCTAAACTGGAGGGCTTGTGGGCCAGTAGTCCGAGGACGGAAGTCTGAGAAACCAAGCTAGGCCTAGGTTTATGGTTGAGGATATGGCAGGCACAATCTACAGACCTGAATCGATATCTCGTGCATCTGAAGTCACAGCGAGGATCAGAGTTCACTCAGGTTGGACATTCTGTCCCTGATGGCCCCTTCTTGAAGGGGGGGTGGATCACGAGGCCAAGGGGGTTTTCCCACGATGGGAGTTGTGAGAAGCTCCCAACTGCTAGATTCTTCTGCAGGACAATTGAGACCTGTTGGTTGGCTCCAGGACAACGATTCCGAGCAGGGTTCTAAGGATGGATGGCTGGGTAGCCAACCTCGCATTCCAATTGTCTCCAAGCAAGAAAACAGGTTAGATCTGCTGGATCTGGGGGAGCAACCAAGGAGGCTGAGTTGAAATGGACTCTCCCGTGGATGTGTCCTAATATGATAATATGTCTATGGAGACCTTGGAATGAAGCGGTGGCACTGGGGCCCTGAAGTGTTCTCCTAAAGAGAGGCTTTCACATAGCTCCATCGTGCAAGTTTCCCATGTGTAGATGAGATTTGTTCTGATGGGTGAGTCAAGAAACAGCCATATGCTGTTATTGAAAGCCAGGCCTCTGAGGAGAGATGCCTGGAAAGGAAAGCAATAGATGCGATAGGTTCCTAGGGGCCTGTTCGTTCCTTTTTACCTCTGGGCACATCAGTCTAAGTGTTTGAGTGCAAGTAGTTGCTCAGATGGGCCCAGATTGCCCCATTTGTCCTGGGAAGCCGCAATATTGGGATGGCCTCAGGGACTTTGGAGGTTTATACTCTTAGGAGGGTTGTGGCCATTGGAATGGGCACATACAATTCCCTTGGAGAGGGCAATCACAGTCGTCAGGTTTGGCTCTAGGGGCATGAACCTGTAGGGTGTGTAGGCCAGGGCTGTTTGGACAGTTGTCTGAAAAAAAAAAAACTCGGCTTATGTTTCGGGTCATAGGTATGGCAGGACTGATCTACAGACCATGAGGAGAACACTTCGGGATATGAAAAAAAAAGGGCGAGTGTAGGGGAGGAGTCAAGATGGCGGAGAAGTAGCAAGCTGAGACTGCTTCAGCTAGCCGGAGATCACCTAGATACCTTATCTAAAGATTGCAAACACCTGAAAAATCCATCGGCAGTTCGAAGAGAAGAAAAAAAAACAGCAATTCTGGAAACAGAAAAACAACCACTTTCTGAAAGGTAGGACTGGCGGAGAAGTGAATCCAAAGCGACGCGAAGATAGACCCCGGGGGGAGGGGCCGGCTCCCGGCAAGCGGCGGAGCAACCGTGCACAAAATCAGGACTTTTTAAAAGTCTGTTCCGCTGAGGGACATCGCTCCAGAGGCTAAACCGGGGCGAAGCCCACGCGGGGTCAGCGTGGCCTCAGGTCCCGCAGGGTCACAGAGGATCGGGGGGGTGTCTGAGTGTCGCAGAGCTTGCGGGTATTGGAACAGGAAAGCCGGCTACAGAGACAGAGCTGACAGTAAGCTCACAGCTCCGTGTTACCTTGAACCGGTCATAGGCTCGGTGAGCTCGTAGCGCGGCCGGAGGTCAGGCAGACGGGAGTAACTGGGCGCGGTTCTCTGAGCGCGCACTGAGGAGTGCGGCCCTGGGCTCTTGGCTCTTCTGGGCCGGAGACCAGGAGGCCGCCATTTGTATTCCCGTCCTCTGGAACTCTACGGAAAGCGCTCAGGGAACAAAAGCTCCTGAAAGCAAACCCGAGCGGATTACTCACCCCGGCCCCGGGTAAGGGCGGTGTAATTCCGCCTGGGGCAAAGACACTTGAGAATCACTACAACAGGCCCCTCCCCCAGAAGATCAACAAGAAATCCAGCCAAGACCAAGTTCACCTACCAAGGAGTGCGGTTTCAATACCAAGGAGAGCAGCAGAATTCCAGAGGAGGAGAAAGCCAAGCACGGAACTCATGGCTTTTTTCCTGTGATTTTTTTTAGTCTTGCAGTTAATTTAATTTTTTCTTTTTCATTTTTTTTTTCTTTCTCGCCTTGGGTAAAATTTTTTTTTAACTGTTACCTTTTTCTTTTTTAACGATTTTATACTAGTTTATCTAATATATATATTTTTTCTTTTTTACATTTTTCTTAGGTGTATTCTTTTTTTAAAAAATTCTTTTCTTTTCTTTTCTTTTCTTTTCTTTTTTTCTTTCTTCCTTTTTGAACCTCTTTTTATCCCCTTTCTCCCCACTCACGATTTTGGATCTCTTCTAATTTGGTTAAAGCATATTTTCCTGGGGTTGTTGCCACCCTTTTAGTATTTTACTTGCCCCTTCATTTAGTCTTATCTGGACAAAATGACAAGATGTAAAAATTCAACACAAAAAAAAGAACAAGAGGCAGTACCGAAGGCTAGGGACCTAATCAATACAGACATCGGTAATATGTCAGATCTAGAGTTCAGAATGACAATTCTCAAGGTTCTAGCCGGGCTTGAAAAAGGCATGGAAGATATTAGAGAAACCCTCTCGAGAGATAAAAAGCCCTTTCTGGAGAAATAAAAGAACTAAAATCTAACCAAGGTGAAATCAAAAAAGCTATTAATGAGGTGCAATCAAAAATGGAGGCTCTAACTGCTAGTATAAATGAGGCAGAAGAAAGAATTAGTGATATAGAAGACCAAATGACAGAGAATAAAGAAGCTGAGCAAAAGAGGGACAAACAGCTACTGGACCACGAGGGGAGAATTCGAGAGATAAGTGACACCATAAGACGAAACAACATTAGAATAATTGGGATTCCAGAAGAAGAAGAAAGTGAGAGGGGAGCAGAAGGTATCCTGGAGAGAATTATTGGGGAGAATTTCCCCAATATGGCAAAGGGAACGAGCATCAAAATTCAGGAGGTTCAGAGAATGCCCCTCAAAATCAATAAGAATAGGCCCACACCCCGTCACCTAATAGTAAAATTTACAAGTCTCAATGACAAAGAGAAAATCCTGAAAGCAGCCCGGGAAAAGAAGTCTGTAACATACAATGGTAAAAATATTAGATTGGCAGCTGACTTATCCACAGAGACCTGGCAGGCCAGAAAGAGCTGGCATGATATTTTCAGAGCACTAAACGAGAAAAACATGCAGCCAAGAATACTATATCCAGCTAGGCTATCATTGAAAATAGAAGGAGAGATTAAAAGCTTCCAGGACAAACAACAACTGAAAGAATTTGCAAATACCAAACCAGCTCTACAGGAAATATTGAAAGGGGTCCTCTAAGCAAAGAGAGAGCCTACAAGTGGTAGATCAGAAAGGAACAGAGACCATATACAGTAACAGTCACCTTACAGGCAATACAATGGCACTAAATTCATATCTCTCAATAGTTACCCTGAATGTGAATGGGCTAAATGCCCCTGTCAAAAGACACAGGGTATCAGAATGGATAAAAAAAAACAAAACCCATCTATATGTTGCCTCCAAGAAACACATTTTAAGCCCGAAGGCACCTCCAGATTTAAAGTGAGGGGGTGGAAAAGAATTTACCATGCTAATGGACATCAGAAGAAAGCAGGAGTGGCAATCCTTATATCAGATCAATTAGATTTTAAGCCAAAGACTATAATAAGAGATGAGGAAGGACACTATATCATACTCAAAGGGTCTGTCCAACAAGAAGATTTAACAATTTTAAATATCTATGCCCCCAATGTGGGAGCAGCCAACTATATAAACCAATTAATAACAAAATCAAAGAAACACATCAACAATAATACAATAATAGTAGGGGACTTTAACACTCCCCTCACTGAAATGGACAGGTCATCCAAGCAAAAGATCAGCAAGGAAATAAAGGCCTTAAACGACACACTGGACCAGATGGACATCACAGATATATTCAGAATATTTCACCCCAAAGCAACAGAATACACATTCTTCTCTAGTGCACATGGAACATTCTCCAGAATAGATCACATCCTCGGTCCTAAATCAGGACTCAACCGGTATCAAAAGATTGGGATCATTCCCTGCATATTTTCAGACCACAATGCTCTAAAGCTAGAACTCAACCACAAAAGGAAGTTTGGAAAGAACCCAAATACATGGAGCCTAAACAGTATCCTTCTAAAGAATGAATGGGTCAACCGGGAAATTAAAGAAGAATTGAAAAAAATCATGGAAACAAATGATAATGAAAATACAACGGTTCAAAATCTGTGGGACACAACAAAGGCAGTCCTGAGAGGAAAATATATAGCGCTACAAGCCTTTCTCAAGAAACAAGAAAGGTCTCAGGTACACAACCTAACCCTACACCTAAAGGAGCTGGAGAAAGAACAAGAAAGAAACCCTAAGCCCAGCAGGAGAAGAGAAATCATAAAGATCAGAGCAGAAATCAATGAAATAGAAACCAAAAAAAAAACAATAGAACAAATCAACGAAACTAGGAGCTGGTTCTTTGAAAGAATTAATAAAATTGATAAACCCCTGGCCCGACTTATCAAAAAGAAAAGAGAAAGGACCCAAATAAATAAAATCATGAATGAAAGAGGAGAGATCACAACTAACACCAAAGAAATACAAACTATTATAAGAACATACTATGAGCAACTCTACGGCAATAAATTTGACAATCTGGAAGAAATGGATGCATTCCTAGAAACATATAAAACTACCACAACTGAGCCAGGAAGAAATAGAAAGCCTGAACAGACCCATAACCAGTAAGGAGATTGAAACAGTCATTAAAAATCTCCAAACAAACAAAAGCCCAGGGCCAGACGGCTTCCCTGGGGAATTCTACCAAACATTTAAAGAAGAACTAATTCCTATTCTCCTGAAACTGTTCCAAAAAATAGAAATGGAAGGAAAACTACCAAACTCATTTTATGAGGCCAGCATCACCTTGATCCCAAAACCAGACAAGGATCCCACCAAAAAAGAGAGCTATAGACCGATATCCTTGATGAACACAGATGCGAAAATACTCAACAAAATACTAGCCAATAGGATTCAACAGTACATTAAAAGGATTATTCACCACGACCAAGTGGGATTTATTCCAGGGCTGCAAGGTTGGTTCAACATCCGCAAATCAGTCAATGTGATACAACACATCAATAAAAGAAAGAACAAGAACCATATGATACTCTCAATAGATGGCTGAAAAAGCATTTGACAAAGTACAACATCCCTTCCTGATCAAAACTCTTCAAAGTGTAGGGATAGAGGGCACATACCTCAATATCATCAAAGCCATCTATGAAAAACCCACCGCAAATATCATTCTCAATGGAGAAAAACTGAAAGCTTTTCCGCTAAGGTCAGGAACACGGCAGGGATGTCCATTATCACCACTGCTATTCAACATCGTACTAGAGGTCCTAGCCTCAGCAATCAGACAACAAAAGGAAATTAAAGGCATCCAAATCGGCAAAGAAGAAGTCGAATTATCACTCTTCGCAGATGATATGATACTATATGTGGAAAACCCAAAAGACTCCACTCCAAAACTGCTAGAACTTATACAGGAATTCAGTAAAGTGTCAGGATATAAAATCAATGCACAGAAATCAGTTGCATTTCTCTACACCAACAGCAAGACAGAAGAAAGAGATATTAAGGAGTCAATCCCATTTACAATTGCATCCAAAACCATAAGATACCTAGGAATAAACCTAACCAAAGAGACACAGAATCTATACTCAGAAAACTATAAAGTACTCATGAAAGAAATTGAGGAAGACACAAAGAAATGGAAAAATGTTCCATGCTCCTGGATTGGAAGAATAAATATTGTGAAAATGTCTATGCTACCTAAAGCAATCTACACATTTAATGCAATTCCTATCAAAGTACCATCCATCTTTTTCAAAGAAATGGAACAAATAATGCTAAAATTTATATGGAACCAGAAAAGACCTCGAATAGCCAAAGGGATATTGAAAAAGAAAGCCAACGTTGGTGGCATCACAATTCCGGACTTCAGGCTCTATTACAAAGCTGTCATCATCAAGACAGCATGGTACTGGCACAAAAACAGACACATAGATCAATGGAACAGAATAGAGAGCCCAGAAATAGACCCTCAAATCTATGGTCAACTAATCTTCGACAAAGCAGGAAAGAATGTCCAATGGAAAAAAAGACAGCCTTTTCAATAAATGGTGCTGGGAAAATTGGACAACCACATGCAGAAAAATGAAATTGGACCATTCCCTTACACCACACACAAAAATAGACTCAAAATGGATGAAGGACCTCAATGTACGAAAGGAATCCATCAAAATCCTTGAGCAGAACACGGGCAGCAACCTCTTCCACCTCTGCCGCAGCAAGATCTTCCTAGGAACAACGCAAAAGGCAAGGGAAGCAAGGGAAAAAATGAACTACTGGGATTTCATCAAGATCAAAAGCTTTTGCACAGCAAAGGAAACAGTTAACAAAATCAAAAGACAACTGACAGAATGGGAGAAGATATTTGCAAACGACATATCAGATAAAGGACTAGTGTCCAGAATCTATAAAGAACTTAGCAAACTCAACACCCAAAGAACAAATAATCCAATCAAGAAATGGGCAGAGGACATGAACAGACATTTCTGCAAAGAAGACATCCAGATGGCGAACAGACACATGAAAAAGTGCTCCATATCACTTGGCATCAGGGAAATACAAATCAAAACCACAATGAGATATCACCTCACACCAGTCAGAATGGCTAAAATCAACAAGTCAGGAAATGACAGATGCTGGCGAGGATGCGGAGAAAGGGGAACCCTCCTACACTGTTGGTGGGAATGCAAGCTGGTGCAGCCACTCTGGAAAACAGCATGGAGGTTCCTCAAAATGTTGAAAATAGAACTGCCCTATGACCCAGCAATTGCACTATTGGGCATTTACCCTAAAGATACAAATGTAGTGATCCAAAGGGGCACATGCACCCGAATGTTTATAGCAGCAATGTCCACAATAGCCAAACTATGGAAAGAACCTAGATGTCCATCAACAGATGAATGGATCAAGAAGATGTGGTATATATACACAATGGGAATACTATGCAGCCAAAAAGAAATGAAATCTTGCCATTTGCAACAACGTGGATGGAACTAGAGCGTATCATGCTTAGCGAAATAAGTCAAGCAGAGAAAGACAACTATCATATGATCTCCCTGATATGAGGAAGTGGTGATACAACATGGAGGCTTAAGTGGGTAGAAGAAGAATAAATGAAACAAGATGGGATTGGGAGGGAGACAAACCATAAGTGACTCTTAATCTCACAAAACAAACTGAGGGTTGCTGGGGGAGGGGGTTTGGGAGAAGGGGGTGGGATTATGGACATTGGGGAGGGTATGTGATTTGGTGAGTGCTGTGAAGTGTGTAAACCTGGTGATTCACAGACCTGTACCCCTGGGGATAAAAAAAATATATGTTTATCAAAAATAAAAAATAAAAAAAAAAAAAAAGAATGCTGCATTGTAGTTCTGGATTGCCAAACTGGAGGGCTTGTGGGCCAGTAGTCTGAGGACGGAAGTCTGAGAAACCAAGCTAGGCCTAGTTTTCTGGGTGAGGATATGGCAGGCACAATCTACAGACCTGAATCGAGATCTCGGGCATGTGAAGTCAGGGCAAGGAACAGTCGATCGCTCAGGTTGGACATTCGGTCCCTGAATGCCCCTTCTTGAAGGGGGGGGTGGATCTCGAGGCCTTGGGGGTTTTCCCACGATGGGAGTTGTGAGAAGCTCCCAACTGCAAAGATTCTTCTGCAGGACAATTGAGACCTGTTGGTTGGCTCCAGGACAACGATTCCGAGCAGGGTTCTAAGGATGGATGGCTGGGTAGCCCACCTCGCATTCCAATTGTCTCCAAGCAACAAGACATGTTAGATCTGCTGGATCTGGGGGAGCAACCGTGGAGGCTGAGTTGAAATGGACTATACCGTGGATGTGTCCTAATATGATTTTGTGTCTATGGAGACCTTGGAATGAAGCGGTGGCACTGGGGCCCTGAAGGATTTCCTAAAGAGAGGCTTTCAAACAGCTCCATCGTACAAGTTTCCCATGTGTAGATGAGATTTGTTCTGATGGGTGATCCAAGAAACAGCCATATGGTGTTATTGAAAGCCAGGCCTCTTAGGAGAGATGCCTGGAAACCAAAGCAATGGATCTGATAGGTGCCTAGGGGCCTGTTCGTTCCTTTTTACCTCTGGGGTCATCAGTCTACGGGTCTGAGTGCCCGTAGGTGCTCAGATGTGGCCAGATTGCCCCTGTTTGTCCAGGGAAGCCACAAATATTGGGATGGCCTCAGGGACTTTGGAGGTTTATCCCCTAGTACGGTTGTGGCCATTGGAATGGGCACATACAATTCCCTTTGAGAGGGCAAGCACAGTCGTCAGGTTTGGCTCCAGGGGCCTGAGCCTGTAGGGTGTGTAGGCCAGGGCTTTTTGGACAGTTGTCTGAAAACACAAACTCGGCTTATGTTTTGGGTCATAGGTATGGCAGCACTGATCTACAGACCATGAGGAGAACTCTTCGAGATATGAAAAAAGGGCGAGTGTGAGGCTCTTGCTCACGTTTTTGTCTCTGGATATCGTGTCAATCATGGTCGTGAAATATTCGGGTGACTTCATGGGAAATGGACGAATCTTACTCTCTGTGGGTTTGGCCCCGTCCAAAGAGTTTGGGGTCATTCTGTGGGATGGAAGAACTCCATTGGTCTTTTGTTGTTGATTTGTTTATTTTGTTTTTCAACCTCAGGTGTCTCACCAAATGAGGGATTCCACAGTAGAGCCCTGGGGAGGGGCGACTGGACAACCAGAAATCTGGTTAAAAATTGGGGCCTAGGGACATGTCAAGCCCATTATGACATCTAATGGTCCAGCCACTGAGAGGACGTACTAGAGGACAGGACTCACGCTGAGGGTCACAATACGTGCTTATGCCCTCGTTGCGCTCAAGAATGGGCGGGGCCTCAGTGTGAATGATGGTTTTTCCTACACTGAACGTTGGACAACATGCCAACCACAAGGTTTCTTGCCATGGGTAAGGAAGAGTTCTGAGTTCTGCATCACAGTCACCCCTGCGCAGTGATTGGGAGATAAGGTCTAGGTTCTGAAGCCTGAAAACGGAGTTAGGGAAGAGATGATGACCTAAGACCATCGCGGGTCTGATGAGCTCAATGTGCGGTCAGCTGTCTGGGTGTTGGTCACGAGGTCCGGGCTCAGGTTGTCAGACAGTGCATTAGTGCCCAGGTTAGACTATATATTTTGGGTGCATTCGAGTGCCGTGTAAGTTCTTATCTGAAGAACTCTTCAGGATATGAAGAATGCGCGAGTCTGAGGCGCGTGCTCAGGCTTTTGTCTCTGGATTTTGTATCAGCGATGGCCGTGGAATGTTGGGGAGGCCTCATGGGCCATGGACGAATCTTGCTCTCGGTGGTCTTGGCCCGATCCCAATTGTTTTCCGTCAACCTGTGAGATTGGAGGACTCCTTTCAGGTTTGTTACCTCAGGTGTCCCACCAAAAGAGGAATTCCAAAGCAGAGCCCTGGGGAAGAGTGAAGGGACAACCCGAACTATGGTTAAAAATTGTGGCCTAGGGGCATGACAAGCCCAATATGCTGTCTCTCCATCCAGCCACTGAGAGGCCTTACCTGAGGACTGGGCTCAGGCTGAGTGTCACAATGTGAGTTTGTGACCAATGTGGCCCGCAAGCATGGGCGGGGCCTCATGGGCCACACTGGTTTCAACTACACTGAACCTTGGACAACATGCCACCACAAGGTTTCTTGCCATGGGGAAAGAGTTCTGATTTCTGCATCATTTTCAAATCCGGGCCGTGATTAGAGATAAGGTCTAGGTTCAGAAGCCTGAAAACCGAGGTTCAGAAGAGATGACGACCTAAGGCCATGGCGGGTCCGATGTGCTCAGTGTGCGGCCAGCAGTCTGAGTGGGGCTAGGAGGTCCAGGTTCAGGCTGTGACAGAAAGGGCATTAGTGCCCAGGTCAGCCTATATATTTGGGGGTACAGCCGAATGGCGTGCAGGTTGATACTCATTTTGGCGTTCTGGGTAGCCCCAGAGGGCAATGTTTTTCTTCTGGAGGGCAGACTGAGTGCTGCATTGTAGTTCTGGATTGCCAAACTGGAGGGCTTGTGGGCCAGTAGTCTGAGGACGGAAGTCTGAGAACTCAAGCTAGGCCTAGGTTTCTGGGTGAGGATATGGCAGGCACAATCTACAGACCTGAATCGAGATATCGTGCATCTAATGTCAGGCCTAGGATCAGACGATCGCTCTCGTGGGGCATTCTGTCCCTGATGGCCCCTTCTTGAAGGGGGGTGGATCTTGAGGCCTTGGGGGTTTTCCCACGATGGGAGTTGTGAGAAGCTCCCAACTGCAAAGATTCTTCTGCAGGACAATTGAGACCTGTTGGTTGGCTCCAGGACAACGATTCCGAGCAGGGTTCGAAGGATGGATGTCTGGGTAGCCCACCTCGCAGTCCAATTGTTTCCAAGCAACAAGACAGGTTAGATCTGCTGGATCTGGGGGAGCAACCGAGGAGCCTGAGTTGAAATGGACTCTTCCGTGGATGTGTCCTAATATGATTTGTGTCTATGGAGACCTTGGAATGAAGCGGTGGCACTGGGGCCCTGAAGGGTTCTCCGAAAGAGCGGCTTTCACACAGCTCCATCGTGCAAGTTTCCCATGTGTAGATGAGATTTGTTCTTATGGGTGAGTCAAGAAACAGTCATATGCTGTATTGAAATCCAGGCCTCTGAGGAGAGATGCCTGGAAACCAAAGCAATGGATCCGTTAGGTGCCTAGTCCTGTACGTTCCTTTTTACCTCTGGGGATGTCAGTCTACGGGTCTGAGAGCCGATAGGTGCTCAGATGGGCCCAGATTGCCCCTGTTTGTCCTGGGAAGCCACAAATATTGGGATGGCCGCAGGGACTTTGGAGGTTTATCCTATTAGTAGGGTTGTGGACATTGGAAAGGGCACATACAATTCCCTTGGAGAGGGCAAGCACAGTCGTCAGGTTTGGCTCCAGGGGCATGAGCCTGTAGGGTGTGTAGGCCAGGGCTTTTTGGACAGTTGTCTGAAAAAAATACTCAGCTTATGTTTCGGGTCATAGGTGTGGCACACTGATCAACAGACCATGAGGAGAACTCTTCGGGATAAGAAAAAAGGGCGAGTGTGAGGCGTTGCTCAAGTTTTTGTCTCTGGATATCCTGTCACTCATGGTCGTAAAATTTCCGGGTGACTTCATGGGAAATGGTGAGTCTTACTCTCTCGGGGTTTGACCCGTCCAAGAGTTTGGGGTCATTCTGTGGGATGGAAAAAGTCCGTTGTTCGGTTGTTGTTGATTTCTTTTTGTTTTGTTTTTCAACCTCAGGGTTCCCACCAAATGAGTGATTCCAGAGTAGAGCCCTGGGGAGGGGCGACTGGACAACCAGAAAAAATCTGGTTAAAAATTGGGGCCTAGGGAGTTGTCAAGCCCATTATGACATCTAATGGTCCAGCCACTGACAGGACGTACTAGAGGACAGGACTCACACTGAGGGTCACAATGCGTGTTTATGCCCTCCTCGCACTCAAGAATGGGTGGGGCTTCAGGGTGAAATCTGGTTTCTCCTTCACTGAACGTTGGACAACATGCCAACCACAAGCTTTCTTGCCATGGGTAAGGAAGAGTTCTGATTTCTGCATCACAGTCAACCCTGGGCAGTGATTGGAGATAAGGTCTAGGTTCTGAAGCCTGAAAACTGAGGTAGGGAAGAGATGATGACCTAAGGCTATGGCGGGTCTGTTGAGCTCAGTGTGCGGTCAGCTGTCTGGGTGTTGGTCACGAAGTCCGGGCTCAGGTTGTCAGACAGTGCATTAGCGCCCCGTTTAGACTATATATTTTGGGTGCATTCGAGTGCCGTGTAAGTTCTTATCTGAAGAACTCTTCAGGATATGAAGAATGCGCGAGTCTGAAGCACGGGCTCAGGCTTTTGTCTCTGGATTTTGTATCAGAGATGGCCGTGGAATGTTGGGGAGGCCTCATGGGCCATGGACTAATCTTGCTCTCTGTGGACTTGGCCCATTCCCAATTGTTTTTCGTCAATCTGTGGGATGGGAGGACTCCTTTCAGGTTTGTTACCTCACGTGTCCCACCAAAAGAGGAATTCCAAAGCAGAGCCCTGTGGAAGAGTGAAGGGACAACCCGAACTATGTTTAAAACTTGCAGCCTAGGGGCATGGCAAGCCCAACATGCTGTCTCTCTCCATCCAGCCACTGAGAGGCCTTACATGAGGACTGGGCTCAGTCTGAGGGTCACAATGTGTGTTTGTGTCCAATGTGGCCCGCAAGCATGGGCGGGGCCTCATGGGCCACACTGGTTTAAACTACACCGAACTTTGGACAACATGCCAACCACAAGATTTCTAGTCATGGGGAAAGAGTTCTGATTCCTGCATCATTTTCAAACCCCGGCCGTGATTGGAGATAAGGTCTAGGTTCTGAAGCCTGAAACCGAGGATTGGAAGAGATGACGAACTAAGGCCATGACGGGTCGGAAGTGCTCAGTGTGCGGCCAGCTGTCTGGGTGGGGCCTGGAGTTCCAGTCTCAGGCTGTGTCAGAAAGGGCACTAGTGCCCAGGTCAGCCTATATATTTGGGGTACAGGCAAAAGGCATGCAGGTTGATCCTCATTTGTGGTTTCTGGGTAGCCCCAGAGCGCTATGTTTTTCTTCTGGAGGTCACGCAGAATGCTGCATTGTAGTTCTGGATTGCCAAACTGGAGGGCTTGTGGGCCAGTAGTCTGAGGACGGAAGTCTGAGAACCCAAACTAGGCATAGGTTTCTGGGTGAGGATATGGCAGGCACAATCTACAGACCTGAATCGAGATCTCGTGCATCTAATGTCAGGCCGAGGATCAGACGATCGCTCTCATGGGGCATTCGGTCCCTGATGGCCCCTTCTTGAAGGGGGGGTGGATCACGAGGCCATGGGGGTTTTCCCACGATGGGAGTTGTGAGAAGCTCCCAACTGCAAAGTTTATTCTGCAGGAAAATTGAGACCTGTTGTTTGGCTCCAGGAAAAAATTCCGAGCAGGGTTCTAAGGATGGATGGCTTCGTAGTCCACCTCGCATTCCAATTGTCTCCAGGCAACAAGACAGGTTAGATCTGCTGGATCTCGTGGAACAACCGAAGAGGCTGAGTTGAAATGGACTCTCCCGTGGATGTGTCCTAATATGATTTTGTGTCTATGGAGACCTTGGAATGAAGCGGTGGCACAGGGGCTCTGAATTGTTCTCCTAAAGAGAGGCTTTCACAGAGCTCCATCGTGCAAGTTTCCCATGTGTAGATGAGATTTGTTCTGATGGATGAGACTATAAACAGCCATATGCTGTTTTTGAAATCCAGGCCTCTGAGGAGAGATGCCTGGAATCCAAAGCAATGGATCCGATAGGTGCCTAGGGGCCTGTTCGTTCCTTTTTACCTCTGGGGACTTCAGTCTACGGGTCTGAGTGCGAGTAGGTGCTCAGATGGGCCCAGATTGTCCCTGTTTGTCCTGGGAAGCCACAAATATTGGGATGGCCTCAGGGACTTTGGAGGTTTATCCTATTAGTAGGGTTGTGGCCATTGGAATGGGCACATACAATTTCCTTGGAGAGGGCAAACACAGTCGTCAGGTTTGGCTCCTGGGGCCTGAGCCTGTAGGGTGTGTAGGCCAAGGCTGTTTGGACAGTTGTCTGAAAACACAAACTCGGCTTATGTTTCGGGTCATAGGTATGGCAGGACTGATCTACAGACCATGAGGAGAACTCTTCGGGATATGAAAAAAAAGGGCGACTGTGAGGCTCTTGCTCAAGTTTTTTGTCTCTGGATATCGTGTCACTCATGGTCGTGAAATTTCCGGGTGACTTCATTGGAAATGGACGAGTCTTACTCTCTGGGCTTTGACCCCGTCCAAAGAGTTTGGGGTCATTCTGTGGGAAGGAAGAAATCCCTTGTTCTGTTGTTGTTGATTTGTTTTGTTTTGTTTTTGAACCTCAGGTGTCCCAGCAAATGAGGGATTCCAGAGTAGAGCCCTGGGGAGGGGCAACTGGACAACCAGAAATCTGGTTAAAAATTGGGGCCTAGGGACATGTCAAGCCCATTATGACATCTAATGGTCCAGCCACTGAGAGGACGTACTAGAGGACAGGACTCACGCTGAGGGTCACAATGCGTGTTTATGCCCTCGTCGCACTAAAGAATGGGCGGGGCCTCGGGGTGAAGGCTGGTTTCTCTTACACTGAACGTTTGACATCATGCCAACCACATGGTTTCTTGACATGGGTAAGGAAGAGTTCTGATTTCTGCATCACAGTCACCCCTGGGCAGTGATTGGAGATAAGCTCTAGGTTCTGAAGCATGAAAACTGAGGTAGGGAAGAGATGATGACATAAGGCTATGGCGAGTCTGATGTGCTCAGTGTGCGGTCAGCTGTCTGGGTGTTGGTCACGAGGTCCGGCCTCAGGTTGTCAGACAGAGCATTAGTGCCCAGGTTAGACTATATATTTTTGGTGCTTTCGAGTGCCGTGTAGGTTCTTATCTGAAGAACTCTTCAGGATATGAAGAATGATCGAGTCTGAGGCGCGTGCTCAGGCTTTTTATCTCTGGATTTTGTTATCAGCGATGGCCGTGGAATGTTGGGGTGGCCTCATGGGCCATGGACGAATCTTGCTCTCTGTGGATTTGGCCCGATCCCAATTGTTTTCCAGCAATCCTTGGGATGGGAGGACGCCTTTCATGTTTGATACCTCAGGTGTCCCACCAAAAGAGGAATTCCAAAGCAGAGCCCTGGGGAAGACTGAAGGGACAACCCGAACTATGGTTAAAAATTGGGGCCTAGGGGCATGGCAAGCCCAATATGCTGTCTCTCCATCCAGCCACTGAGAGGCCTTACCTGAGGACTGGGCTCAGGCTGAGGGTCACAATGTGTGTTTGTGACCAATGTGGCCCGCAAGAATGGGCGGGGCCTCATCAGCCACACTGGTTTCATCTACACTGAAACTTGGACAACATGCCAACCACAAGGTTACTTGCCATGGGGAAAGAGTTCTTATTTCTGCATCATATTCAAACCCGGGCCGTGATTGGAGATAAGGTCTAGGTTCTGAAGCCTGAAAACCGAGGTTGAGAAGAAATGACGACCTAAGGCCATGGCGGGTCAGATGTGCGCAGTGTGCGGCCAGCTGTCTGGGTGGGGCCAGGAGGTCCACGCTCAGGCTGTGTCAGAAAGGGCATTAGTTCCCAGGTCAGCCTATACAGCCGAATGCCGTGCAGGTTGATCCTCATTGGGGGTTTCTGGGTAGCCCCAGAGGGCAATGATTTTCTTCTGGAGGGCAGGCAGAGTGCTGCATTGTAGTTCTGGATTGCTAAACTGGAGGGCTTGTGGGCCAAGAGTCTGAGGACTGAGGTCTTAGAACCCAAGCTAGTCCTCGGTTTCTGGGTGAGGATATGGCAGGCACAATCTACAGACCCGAATCGAGATCTCATGCATCTGAAGTCAGGGCGAGGATCAGACGATCGCTCAGGTTGGACATTCTGTCCCTGATGGCCCCTTCTTGAAGGGGGGTTGGATCACGAGGCCATGGGGCTTTTCCCACGATGGGAGTTGTGAGAAGCTCCCAACTGCAAAGATTCTTCTGCAGGACCATTGAGACCTGTTGGATGGCTCCAGGACAACAATTCTGAGCATGGTTTTAAGGATGGATGCCTGGGTAGCCCACCTCGCATTCCAATTTTCTACAAGCAACAAGACATGTTAGATCTGCTTGATCTGGGGGAGCAACCGAAGAGGCTGAGTTTAAATGGACTCTCCCATGGATGTGTCCTAATATGATTTTGTGTCTATGGAGATCTTGGAATGAAGCGGTGGCACTGGGGCCCTGAAGATTCTCCTAAAGAGAGGCTTTCACACAGCTCCATCGTGCAAGTTTCCCATGTGTAGATGAGATTTGTTCTGATGGGTGAGTCAAGAAACAGCCATATGCTGTTATTGAAATCCAGGCCTCTGAGGAGAGATGCCTGGAATCCAAACCAATGGATCCGATAGGTGCCTAGGTGCCTGTTCGTTACTTTTTACCTCTGGGGACATCAGTCTACGGGTCTGAGTGCAGGTAGGTGCTCAGATGGGCCCAGATTGCACCTGTTTGTCCTGGGAAGCCACAAATATTGGGATGGCCTCAGTGACTTTGGATGTTGATTCTCTTAGTAGGGTTGTGGCCATTGGAATGGGCACATACAATTCCCTTGGAGAGGGCAAGCACAGTCGTCGTCAGTTTGGCTCCTGGGGCCTGAGCCTGTAGGGTGTGTTGGCCAGGGCTGTTTGGACAGTAGTCTGAAAACACAAACTCGGCTTATGTTTCGGGTCATAGGTATGGCAGGACTGATCTACAGACCATGAGGAGAACTCTTCTGGATATGAAAAAAGGGCGACTGTGAGGCTCTTGCTCAAGTTTTTTTGTCTCTGGATATCGTTTCACTCATGGTCGTGAAATTTCCGGGTGACTTCATGGGAATTGGACGAGTCTTACTCTCTGGGGGTTTGGGGTCATTCTGTGGGATGGAAGAAGTCCTTTGTTCTGTTGTTGTTGATTTGTTTTGTTTTGTTTTTCAACCTCAGGTGTCCCACCAAATGAGGGAATCCAGAGTGGAGCGCTGGGGAGGGGCGATGGACAACCAGAAATCTGGTTAAAATTGGGGCCTAGGTACATGTCCAGCCCATTATGACATCTAATGGTCCAGCCACTGAGAGGACGTACTAGAGGACAGGACTCACGCTGAGGGTCACAATGCGTGTTAATGCCCTCGTCGCACTCAAGCATCGACGGGGCCTCAGGGTGAATGCTGGTTTCTCTTACACTGAACGTTTGACATCATGCCAACCACAAGGTTTCTAGACATGGGTAAGGAAGAGTTCTGATTTCTGCATCACAGTCACCCCTGGGCAGTGATTGGAGATAAGCTCTAGGTTCTGAAGTCTGAAAACTGAGGTAGGGAAGTAATGATGACCTAAGGCCATGGCGGGTTGATGTGCTCAATGTACGGTCAGCTGTCAGGGTGTGGGTCACGAGGTCTGGGCTCAGGTTGTTAGACAGTGCATTAGTGCCCAGGTTAGACTATATATTTTGGGTGCATTCGAATGCCGTGTAGGTTCTTATCTGAAGAACTCTTGAGGATATGAAGAATGAGCGAGTCTGAGGTGCGTCCTCAGGATTTTATCTCTGGATTTTGTATCAGCGATGGCCGTGGAATGTTGGGGAGGCCTCATGGGCCATGGACGAATCTTGCTCTCTGTGGATTTGGCCCGATCCCAATCGTTTTCGGCAATGTGTGGGATGGGAGGACGCCTTTCATGTTTGTTACCTCAGGTGTCCCACCAAAAGAGGAATTCCAAAGCAGAGCCCTGGAAAGAGTGAAGGGACAACCCGAACTATGGTTAAAAATTGAGGCCTAGGGGCATGGCAAGCCCAATATGCTGTCTCTCCATCCAGCCACTGAGAGGCCTTACCTGAGGACTGGGCTCAGGCTGAGGGTCACAATGTGTGTTTGTGACCAATGTGGCCCGCAAGAATGGGCGGGGCCTCATCTGCCACACTGGTTTCATCTACACTGAAACTTGGACAACATGCCAACCACAAGGTTACTTGCCATGGGGAAAGAGTTCTTATTTCTGCATCATTTTCAAACCCGGGTAGTGATTGGAGATAAGGTCCAGGTTCTGAAGCCTGAAAACCGAGGTTGAGAAGAAATGACAACCTAAGGCCATGGCGGGTCCGATGTGCTCAGTGTGTGGCCAGCTGTCTGGGGGGGCCAGGAGGTCCACGCTCAGGCTGTGTCAGAAAGGGCATTAGTGCCCATGTCAGCCTATACAGCCGAATGCCGTGCAGGTTGATCCTCATTGGGGGTTTCTGGGTAGCCCCAGAGGGCAATGTTTTTCTTCTGGAGGGCAGGCAGAGTGCTGCATTGTAGTTCTGGATTGCCAAACTGGAGGGCTTGTGTGCCAGGAGTCTGAGGACTGAGGTCTTAGAACCCAAGCTAGGCCCCGGTTTCTGGGTGAGGATATGGCAGGCACAATCTACAGACCTGAATCGAGATCTCGTGCATCTGAAGTCAGGGCGAGGATCAGACGATCGCTCAGGTTGGACATTCTGTCCCTGATGGCCCCTTCTTGAAAGGGGGGTGGATCACGAGGCCATGGGGGTTTTCCCACGATGGGAGTTGTGAGAAGCTCCCAACTGCAAAGATTCTTCTGCAGAACAATTGAGACCAGTTGGTTGGCTCCAGGACAAAGATTCCGAGCAGAGTTCTAAGGATGGATGGCTGGGTAGCCCACCTCGCATTCCAATTGTCTCCAATCAACAAGACAGGTCAGATCTGCTGGATCTGGGGGAGCAACCGAGGAGCCTGAGTTGAAATGGACTCTCCCGTGGATGTGACCTAATATGATTTTGTGTCTATGGAGACCTTGGAATGAAGCGGTGGCACTGGGGCCCTGAAGGGTTCTCCTAAAGAGAGGCTTTCACACAGCTCCATCAAGCAAGTTTCCCATGTGTAGATGAGATTTGTTCTGATGGGTGAGTCAAGAAACAGCCATATGCTGTTATTGAAATCCAGGCCTCTGAGGAGAGATGCCTCGACACCAAAGTAATGGTTCCGATAGGTGCCTAGGGGCCTGTTCGTTCCTTATTACCTCTGGGGATATCAGTCTACGGGTCTGAGTGCAGGTAGATGCTCAGATGGGCTCAGATTGCCCCTGTGTTTGTTGGGAAGCCACAACTATTTGGATGGCCTCAGGAATTTTGGAGGTTTATCCTCTTAGTAGGGTTGTGGCCATTGAATGGGCACATACAATTCCCTTGGAGAGGGCAAGCACAGTTCTCAGGTTTGGCCTCAGGGGCCTGAGCCTGTAGGGTGTGTATGCCAGAGCTGTTGGGACAGTTGTCTGAAAACAGAAACTCGGCTTATGTTTCGGGTCATAGGTATGGCAGGACTGATCTACAGACCATGAGGAGAACTCTTCGGGATATGAAAAAAAAAGGGCGAGTGTGAGGCTCTTGCTCAAGTATTTATCTCTGGATTTCAAGCCATTCATGGTCATGAAATTTCCGGGTGACTTCATGGGAAATAGACGAGTCTTACTCCCTTGGGGTTTGGCCCAATCCAAAGAGTTTGGGGTCAGTCTGTGGGACGGAATAAGTCCGTTTTTTGTTGTTGTTGTTGTTGTATTGTTTTGTTCTTCAAACTCAGGCGTCCCTCCAAATGAGGGATTCCAGAGTAGAGCCCTGGGGAGAGGCAATTGGACAACCAGAAATCTGGTTAAAATTGGGTCCTAGGGACATCTAGACTTGGGTTTCAGGGCGAGGGCACGGCATGTACCCCCTGAAGATCTGAAGCAATATCTCATGCATCTTAAGTCAGAGCGAGGATCAGACGTTGGCTCAGCTTGGATTTTCTGTTCATGACGGCCCCTTCATGAAGGGAGCCGAATCTCGAGGCCGTGGAGGTTTTCCCACGGTGGGAGTGGTGGGATGCCCCCTCCTACGATTCCTTCTGCGGGACAATTGAGACCTGTTGGACAGCTCCAGGACATCCCATATGGATGAGTCCAGACCAACGTTCGAGGATGGATGCCTGGGAAGACCGCCTCGCATTCCAATTGTCTCCTAGCGACAAGACAGTTAGGATCTGACGGCTCTGCGGGAGCAACCGGGGTGGCTGAGTTGAAATGGACTTTCCTGAGGATGGGTCTAATGTGTGTTTGTGTCCATGAGGGCCTTGGAATGGGGGCGGTGGCACCGGGACCCTGAAGTATTCTCCTAAGCTTTTGACATAGCTCCCATGCACAAGTTTCCTTGTGGAGACGAGATTTGTTCTGATGGGTGCCTCAGGAAAACCACAATGCTGGTATTGGAATCCAGGATTTTGAGGAGACATGCCTTTAAACCAAAGCAATGGATCCGATTTTGGCCTAGGGTCCTGTCTGGTTCAATCTTCTTCTCTGGGGACATCCATCTAGGGTATGAGTGGAAGTAGATGCTCAGCTGGTGTCAGACTGATCTTTTTTGTCCCGGGCGACCTATACTATTGGGATGGCCTCAGGGACTTTTGAGGGTTCTCCTAACTTGTACGATTTTGGACAATGGAATGGGCAGAATTCCCATGGATTGGGTAGTCACAGTCCTAATGTGTGGCTCCAGGGTCCCCAGCCTGGAGGGTATGTGGCCCAGGACTTTGAGGACAGAAGTCTGAAAACACAAACTCAGCTTTTGTTTGGAGACGTAGGTATGGCAGGCCCGAACTACAAACCATGAGAAGACATCTTCAGGATATGAAGATAGTGCGAGTCTGAGGCGCTTGCTTAGGCTTTTGTCTCTGGTTTTTGTATCAGCGATGGCCGTGGAATGTCGAGGAGGCCTCATGGGCCATGGACGAATCTTGCTCTCTGTTGATTTGGCCATATCCCAATTGTTTTTCGTGAATCTGTTGGATGGACGACTCCTTTCAGGGTTGTTACATCAGGTGTCCCACCAAAAGAGGAATTCCAAAGCAGAGCCCTGGGGAAGAGTGAAGGGACAACACGAACTATGGTTAAAAATTGGGGCCTAGGGGCATGGCAAGCCCAATATGATGTCTCTTCATCCAGCCACTGAGAGGCCTTACCTGAGGACTGGGCTAGGGCTGAGGGTCACAATGTGTGTTTGCTACCTATCTGGACCGCGAGCAATGGCGTGGCCTCACGGGACACACTGGTTTCCACTACACTGAACGTTGGACAACAAGCCAACCACAAGTTTTCCTGCCATCGGGAAGGAGTTGTGATTTCTGCATCATTTTCAAACCTGGGCAGTGATTGGAGATAAGGTCTAGGTTCTGAAGCCTGAAAACTGAGGTTGGGAAGGGATAACGACCTAAGGCCATTGGGGGTCTGAAGTTCTCAGTTTGTAGCCAGCTGTCTGGGTGTGCCTAGGAGGTCCAGGCTCAGGCTGCGTCAGAAAGGGCATTATTGCCAAGGTCATCCTATATATTTTGGGTATAGCCAAGTGTCGTGCAGGTTGATCTTCATTTGGGGTTTCTAGGTAGCCCAAGAGGGCAATGTATTTCTTCTGCAGGGCAGGTAGAGTGCTGCATTGTAGTTCTGGATTGCCAAACTGGAGGTCTTGTGAGCCAGTAGTCTGTGTACAGAAGTCTGAGGACACAAGCAAGGCTTAGGTTTCTGGGTGAGGACATGGCAGGCACAATATACAGACCTGAACAGAGATCTCGTGCATCTGAAGTCAGGGTGAGGATCAGACGATCGCTCAGGTTGGACCTTATGTCACTGATGGCCCCTTTATGAAGGGGGTGGGATCATGTGGCCATGGGGGTTCTCTCACAATGGGAGTTCTGAGAAGCTCCCAACTGCAAAGATTCTTCTGCAGGAAAATTGAGACCTGTTGGTTGGCTCCAGGCCAACGATTCCGAGCAGGGTTTTAAGGATGGATGGCGGGGTAGTCCACCTCACATTCCAATTGTCTCCTAGCATCAAGACTAGTTAGATCTGCTGGATATCACGGAGCAACCGAATACGCTCAGTTGAAATGGACTCTCCTGTGGATGGGTCCTAATGTGTTTTGTGTCTATGGAGACCTTGTAATGGGGCAGTGGAACACAGGCCCTGAAGGATTCTCCTAACTGGAGGTTTTGAGACATCTTTAAAGGATGATTTTCCCATGTGGAGAAGAGATTTGTTCTGATTGCTGCCTCATGATATCCACATATGCTAATATTGGAAACCAGGCCTCTGAGGAGAGATACCTGTAACCGAAAGCAATGAATCTGATTCAGGCCTAGGAGCCTGATTCAATCTCTCTCTCTCTGGGGACATCCATCTACGCTGAGTAGAGGAAGATGCTCAGCTGATTTCAGATGACCCTTGTTTGTCCTGGGCGGCCTACATTATTGGGATGTCCTTGGGGACTCTGGAGGTTTTTCCTAATTTGTACGATTGTGGACAATGAAATGGGCAGAATTCCCGTGGTATGGACAGGCACAGTCCTGATGTGTGGCTCCAGGGGCCCCAGCCTGAAGGGTCTGTGGGCCAGGAATGTGGGGACAGAAGTCTGAAAACACAAACTCGGCTTAGGTTTGGGAAGTAGGTATGGCAGGCCCGATCTACAGACCGTGAGGAGAACTCTTCGGGATACGACAAAAGAGCGAGTGTGAGGCGCTTGCTCAGACTTTTGTCTCTGGATTTGTTGTCAACGATGGCTGTGGAATCTCGGGGAGGCCTCATGGGCCATGGACGAGACTTCCTCTCTGTGAATTTGGTCCAATCCCAATTGTTTGGGGTCAATCTGAAGGATGGGAGGAGTCCTTTTAGTTTTGTTACCTCAGGTGTCCCACCAAAAGAGGGATTCCAAAGCAGAGCTCTGGGGAGGGATGAATGGAAAACCCGAACAATCCAATTGGGGTGAGGTCGAGAACCGAGCAGGTTGATCCTCATTTGGGGTTTATGGAGATCCCCATAGAGCAACGTTTTTCTTCTGGAGGGCCAGCATAGGGCTGCATTTTGGTTCCAGAATTCCAAGTCTTGAGGACATGTTTGCCAGGAGTGTGAGGAAGGAAGTCTGAAAACACAAGGTAGCACGAGGTCTGGGCCCACTGTGCAGAGGCTGAATCGAGATCTCCTGCATCTGAGGTCAGGGCGAGTATCAGATGTTGCCTCAAGCTGGAGTTTGTGTCCATGACGGCCCCTTCCTGAAGGGGGTGGGGGCGTCATGAGGCCAGGGAGTTTTCCCTACGCTGGGAGTTGTGAGCTGCTCCAAACTTCAAAGTTTCCTTCTTCAGGACAGTCGAGTACTATTGGATGGTTCCAGGATGCCCCATACAGAAAGACTCGAGAGCAGGGGCCTAAGCATGGATGCCGAGAAACGCCAACTCACCTTCCCATTGCCTGGTCGAGACAAGGCACGCTCAATCTGCGGGCTCTTGGGTGAGCTACCCAGAAGGCCTAGTTTAAATGGACTTTCCTGAGGATGAGTCATAATGTGGGTTGGTGGCCATGGAGACCTTGGAATGTGGCAGTAGCTAAGGGACTCTGCAGGATTCTCCAACCCGAAGGGTTTGACACAACTCCAACAAGGAAGCTTTCCATGTGGAGATGAGAGGTGTTCTGTCTGGTGCCTCAGGATAGCCCCATATGCTGGTCTACGAACCCAGGCCTCTGAGGAGTGATACCTGGACACCAAAGCAAGAGTTCATAATAGGGCCTAGGGGCCTGTCTGGTTCAATCTTCTTTCTCTGCGGATAACAGTCTGTGTGTCTGCATGGAGGTAGTAGTTGCTCAGCTGGTGTCATAATGCCCCTGTTTGTCCAGTGCGGCTTGCGGTAGTGGGATGTCCTTGGGGACCTTGAGGTTTCTACTATTTTGTAGAGTTGTGGCCAATGGAACGGGCAGTTTCTTAGGAGAAAGCAGGCACAGTTCTGTGGTGTGGCTCCAGAGACCCCAGCCTGGAGGCGGTGTGGGCCACGGCTGTGCAGACAGACATCCAAAAACCCAAACTCAGCTCAGGTTTGGGGCCGAGGTTATGGCAGGCCTGATCTACAGTCCGTGAGGGGAGCTCCTCTGGATATGAAAGAAGGGTGAGAGGGAGGCAGTCGCTCAGTCTTTTGTCTCTGGATATTTTGTCCACAATGGCCGTTTAATGTAGGAGTTGCCTCATGGGTCGTAGAAGTCTCCCTCTCTGGTAGTTTGTCCAGCCCCCAAGAGTTTGGGGTCATTCTGTGGCAAGGGAAGAGTCCTGTTTTCTGCTTCATGTGTCCCCCCAGTAGAGGGATTCTGGAGCATAGCAGTGGGTATTGACTACTGGAATACTAGCTCTCTGGTTAAGCCTGGGGGACTATGGATATGACAAGCCCCATATGCAGGATCTTGGTACAGCCACTGAGAGGCGTTACTTTAATACGGGACTCACGCTACAGGTCACAATGCATGTCTGTGCCCTAGGCGGCCCTCAAGCACTGGCGTGGCCTTTCCGACACTGCAGGTTTTCCCACATTGAATGTTGGACAACATGCCAACCACAAGGTTTCTGGCCATCGGGAAGGAGGAATTCTAATTTTTGCATCACGTTCACCCCTGGGCAGTGATTGGAGATAAGTTCTAGGTTCTGAAGCCTGCAAACCGAGGTTGGGAAGAGATGACGAACTACAGCCATAGCGGGTCCCTTGTGTCCAGGTTGGAGCCAGCTGTCTAGGTGTCGTTTGGGATGTCTTGTCTCAGGCTGTGCCAGACAGGGCATCCATATTCAGGGTAGGCTGTATAATTGCTTTACAGTCGAGTGGCATGCATTATATAATCATTTGGGGTTTCTTATTAGCAGCATAGGGCAAAGTTTTTCTTCTGGAGGGCAGGCAGAGTGCTGCAATGTGGCTTCGGAATTCCCAAACTGGAGGGCTTGTGGGCCAGGAGAGTGAGGACGGAAGTCTGAGAACACAAGCTAGGCTTAGGTTTCGGGGAATGGACATGGCAGGCACACTCTGCAGAGCTGAATTGAGATCTCATGAGTCTGAAGTCAGGTCGAGGATCAGACTTTGGCTCAGGTTGGAGTTTCTGTCCATGTTGGCCCCTTCATGAAGGGGGGGGCATTATGAGGCCATGGGTGTTTTCCCACTATTAGAGTTGTGAGATGCTCCAAACCGCAAGGATTCCTTCTGTGGGACAATTAAGATTTGTTGGATGGCTCCAGGACGTCTCCTAAGGTATTTTTCCAGAAAAGGGTTCTAAGTATGGATGCCTGGGCAGACAGCCTCAATACCAAATGTCTCCTAGCAACAAGAAACATTTGATCTGCTGGCTTGGGGTAGCATCATAGGGGGCTGAGTTGGAATGGACTTTCCTGGGGATGGTCTTAAATGAGTTGAAATGGACTTTCCTGAGGATGGTCTTAATGTTGGTTTGAGTCCATTGAGACCTTGGTATGGGGCAGTGGCACCAGGGCCCTGAAGGATTCTCCTAACCAGAGGTGATAACAAAGCTCCAATGAGCAAGTTTTCCATGGGGAGACGAGATTTGTTCTTATTGGTGCCTCAGGAAACCACCATTTGCTGGTATTGGAAATGAGGCCTCTGAGGAGAGATGCCTGGAAACCAAAGCAATGGATCTGATTAGGGCCTAGGGGCCTGTCCGGTTCAATATTCTTCTCTGGGGACATCTTTTGTCTGAGTGGAGGTAGTTGCTCAGCTGGTTTGAGATCACACCTGTTTGTCCTGAGCGGCCTACACTATTGGGATGGCCTCGGTAACTTTGGAGGTTTTTCGTAATTTGCAAGGTTGTGGCCAATGGAATGGGAAGAATTCTCTTGAAAGGGAAGCACAGTCATGAGGTGTGGCTCCAGGGACCCAAGTGTGGAGCGTGTGTGGTCCAGGGCTATTTGGACAAAAGTCTGAAAACACAAATTCCACTTAGGTTTGGGTCTGTAGGTATGACCGGCCCGATATATAGACCGTGAGGAGAACTCTTCGGGATATGAACAAAGGGCGAAAGTGAGGTGCTTGCTCATGCTTATTTTTTTCTGGATATGTGTCACCGATTGCCATGGAATGTCCGGGTGTCCTCATGGGCCATCGATGAGGCTCCCTTTCTGGGGATTTGACCCAATCCCACGAGTTGGGGGTCATTCTGTGGGAAGGGAGGAGGCCTTTCTGTTTTTTTTTTTTTTTTTTTTTTTTTTTTTTTTTTTTTTTTTTACCTCAGGTGGACCACCAAAAGAGGGATTCCACAGCAGAGTCCTGGGGAGGGGCGACTGGACAACCAGAACTCTGGTTAACATTGGGACCTAAGAACATGGCAAGCCCCATATGTGGGCTCTTGGTGCAGACACTGAGAGGCCTTCCTTGAGCATAGGGCTCACATTGAGTTTCACAATGTGTTTTTGTGCCCAAGGAGCCCCTCAAGTCAGGGCGTGGCCTAATGTACCATGCTGGTCTCCTACACTGAATGTTGCACAATATGGCAACCACAAGTTTTCTGGCCATGGGGAAGAAGGAGTTCTAATTTCTGCAACACTTTCACTCCTGGACTGTGATTGGATTTAAGGTCTAGGTTCTGAAGCCTGAAAACTGAGGTTGGGAAGAGATGAAGACCTAAGGCCATGGTGTGAATGATGTGCTCAGTGTTCGGCCAGCTGTTGAGTGTGGGTTGGGAGGTGCAGGCTCAGGCTGTGGCAGACAGGGAATTAGTGCCCAGGCTAGACTGTATCATTGGGGTGCAGTCGAGTTTCGTGCAGGTTGGTACTCATTTGTGGTTACTGGGTAGCCCCAGAGGGCAACGTTTTTCTTCTGGAAGGAAGACACAGTGCCACATAGTGGCTCCAGAATTCCCAAACTGGAAGGCTTGTGGGCCAGGAGTGTGAGGAAAAAATTCTGAGAACACAAGCCAGACTTAGATTTCGGGGTGAGGGGACGGCAGGAACCCTCTGCAGAGATGATTCGAGATACTGTGTACCTGAAGACAGAGCTAGGATCAGACGTTGGCTCAGGTTGGAGTTTCTGTCCATGACGGCCCCTTCATGAAGGGGCGGGTGTCACGAGGCCATGGAGGTTTTCCCACGATGGGAATTGTGAGATGCTCCAAACCGCAATGATTCCTTCCGTGGGACAGTCGAGACCTGCTGGATGGCTCCAGGACATCCCATAAGGAAGTTATCCAGAGCAGGGTTCTAAGGATGGATGCCTGGACAGCCTGCCTCCCATTCCAGGTGTCTCATAGCGCCAAGGCAAGTTCGATCTGCTGGATCTAGGGGAGTAACCGAGGCGGGTGTGTTGAAATGGGTGAGTTGAGGATGGGTCATAATGTGCATTTGTGTCCATGGAGACCTTGGAATGGGGTGCTTGATCCGTGGCCTTGAGGGATGTTCATAACCGGAGGTTTTGATGGAGCTTAAAGATTACGTTTCCTATGTAGAGAAGAGAATTGTTTTGATGAGTGCCTAAGGAATCTCCCATATGCTGGTATTGGAAGCCAGGCCTCTGAGGAGAGATGCCTGGACACAAAAGCAATGGATATGATTAGGGCCTAGGTGCCTGTCCGGTTCAATCTCTTTCCTGGGGATACGTGTCTATGGATCTGAGGGGAGGTAGTTGCTCGGCTTGTGTCAGATCGCACCTGTTTGTCCTAGGCAGCCTATAATATTGGGAATGGCCTCCGGATTTTGGAGTTTCTCCTAATCTATAGGGTTGTGGCCAATGGAATGGGCAGAAATCCCCTGGAGAGGGCAGGCACAGTTCTGAGTTTGGCTCTAGGTGCCCAGCCTGGAGGTTGTGTGGGTCAGGCCTGTGGGGACAGAAGTCTGAAAACACAAATTCCCCTTAGGATTGGGGACATAAGTATGGCACGCCCAATCTACAGACCGTGATAACACTTCGGGATATGAAAAAGGGTGAGTTTGAGGTGCTTGCTCAGGTTTTGTCTCTGGATTTGTGTCAACAATGTGGGTCGAATGCTGGCGTGGCCTCATGGGTTGTGGACGGCTTTTCTTCTCTGAGGATTTGACCCAATCCCAAGAGTTTGGGTACATTCTGTGGGATGGGAGGTGTCCTTTTTTTTTTTTTATTTTATATTATGTACCTCATGTGTGCCAATAAAAGAGGGATTCCCGAGCAGAGTCCTTGGTAGGGACAACTGGATAACCCCACCTCTGTTTAAGTTTGGGGGCCTAGGGGCATGGCAAGTCCAATATGTGGGCTCTTGATTCAGACACTGAGAGGTCTTCCTTGAGGACAGGGCTCATGCTGAGGGTCACAATGCCTATTTGTGCCCAACAAGGCCCTCAAGCATGGGAAGGGCCTCATGGGCCACGCTGGATTCTCCTACACTGAACGTTGGAGAATATGCCAACCACAAGGTTTCCGGCCATGGCGAAGGAAGAGTTGTGATTTCTGCATCAAGTTCACCCCTGGACAGTGATTGGAGTTTAGGTCTAGGTTCTGAAACCCGAAAACCGAGGTTGGGAAGAGATGAAGACCTAAGGACCTGATGGGTACAATGAGCTCAGTGTGTGTCTAGCTGTTGAGCGTAGGTCTGGAGGTGTGGGCTCATGCTGTGTCAGACAGGGCATTAGACAGGGTAGACTGTATATTTGGGGTGCAGTCGAGTGGCGTTCAGTTGATCCTCATTCGGGTTTCTAGGTAGCTCCATAAGGCAACGTTTTTCTTCTGGAGGGCAGGCAGAGTGCTGCATTGTGGCCCCAGTATTACCAAACTGTAGGGCTTTGGGGCCAGGGGTGTGAGGACGGTAGTCTGAGAACACAAGCTAGGCTTAGCTTTTTGGGGTGAGGGCGCAGAAGGCACACTCTGCAGACCTGAATCAAGATCTCATGCACCTGAAGCCAGGGCTAATATCAGACGTTTGCTCAGGTTGGAGTTTCTGTCCATGATGGCCCCTTTATAAAGTGGAGCGTCTCAAGAGGCCATGAAGATTTTCCCACAATGGGAGTTGTGAGATGCACCAGACTGCAAAGATTCCTTCTGTGGGACACTTGAGACCTGTTGGATGGCTCTAGGATGTCCCATATGGAACGACTCCAGAGTAGGGTTCTAAGGATGGATGCCTGGGCAGCCCGCCTCCCATTCTAGTTGTCTCCTAACAACAAGGCAGGTTTGATCTGCAGGCCCTGGGGGAGAAACCAAGGGGGATGAGTTGACATGGACTCTACCGAGGATAGATCATAATGTGGGTTTAAGTCCATGGAGACCTTGGAATGGGGCGCTTGATCCAGGGCCCTGAAAGATTCCCCTAAACAGAGGTTTTTATAGAGCTCCAAAGAGTACATTTCCTATGGGGAGACGAGATTTTTCTATGAGTGCCTCAGTAATCCCCCATATGCTGGTATTGGTAACCAGGCCTCTGAGGAGAGATGCCTGGAAACAAAAGCAATGGATCTGATTAGGGCCTAAGTGCCTGTCCAGTTCAATCTTATTCTATGGGGATATCTGTCTCTGGGTCTGAGTGGAGGTAGTTTCCTAACTTGTGAAAGGTCATCCCTGTTTGTCCTGGGCAGCCAACACTATTGGGATGGCCTCGGGGAGTTTGGAGGTTTCTCCTAATCTATAGGGTTGTGGCCAATGGAAATGGCAGAATTACCCTGGAGAAGGAAGCCACAGCCCTCAGGTGTGGCTCCAGGGGCCTCAGCTTGGATAGTGTGTGGGCCAGGACTGTGGGGACAGAAGTCTTAAAACACAAACTCAGCTTAGGTTTGGGGATGTATGTATGAAGGCTCGATCTACAGACCGTGAGAATTTTCCGGGCTATGAACAAAGGGCGAGTATTTGGCGTTTGCTCAGGCTTTTGTCTCTGGATTTTGTGCCTACGGTGGCCGTGGAATGTCGGGGTGTCCTCAAGGGCCATGGACAAGTCTTTCTCTGGTGATTTGGCCTGATCCCAAGTGGTTGGGATCATTCTGTGGATGGGAAGAGTCCTTTCTGTATTTTTTTTTTTTTTTTTTACCTCAGGTGTCCCACCAAAGAGGGATTCCAGAGCTGTGCCCTGAGTAGGGGTGACTAGACATCTCTAACTCTGGTTGAGATTGGGGGACTAAGGGCTTGGCAAGCCCCATATGTGGGCTGTTGTTCCAGTCACTAAGAGGCTTTACATGAGGATAAGGCTCACGCTGAGGGTCACAATGTGTGTTTGTGCAAATTGTAGCCCTCAGGGATAGGCGGGGCCTCATAGTCCATGCTGCTTTCTCCTACAATGAACGTTGGACCACATGCCAACCACAAGGTTTCTTGCCATGGCGATGGAGAAGTTCTGATTCTTGTATCACGTTCACTCCTGAGCAGTGAGTGGAGATAAGGTCTAGGTTCTGAAGGTGAAAACTGAGATTGGGTAGAGATGATGGCCGAAAGCCATTGTGGGTTTGATATGCTCAGTGTACGGCCAGCTGTCTGGGTGTTGTACTGGAGGTCTGCCTTCAGGCTGTGTCAGACAGTGCTTTAGTGCACAGGTTAGATTGTATAATTGGGGTATGGTCGAGTGGCATGCAGGTTGTTACTCATTTGGCGTTTCTGGTTAGCCCTATAGGGCAACATTTTTCTTCTGGAGGGCAGGCAGAGTGCTGCATTGTGTCTCCAGAATTGCCAAACTGGAGGGGTGTGGCCAGGATTGTGAAGACGGAAGTCTGAGAACACAAGTTAGGATTAGGTTTCGGGGCGAGGGCACAGCAGGCACACTCTCAAGTGCTGAATCGAGATCTCGTGCTTCTGAATTCAGGGCGCGGATCAGACTTTGGCTTAGGATGGAGTTTCTGTCCATGATGGCCCATTTATGAAGGTGTGGGCCATCATGAGGAAATGGAGGTTTTCTCACAGTGGGATTGTGTGCTGCTTCAAACCACAAGGATTTATTCTGCGAGACAGTCAGGACAGGTTGGTTGGATTCAATACGTCCCATAAAGAAATTCTCCAGAGCAGGGTTCTAAGGATGGATGCCTGGGCAGCCCACCTCGCATTCCAACTGTCTCCTAGTTACAAAGCAGGTTTGATCTGCTGGCTCTGGGTGAGCAGCCGAGGGGGCTGATTTGAAATGGACACTCCTGAGGATGGATCATAATGTAAGTTTGTGTCCTTGGAGACCTTGGAATTGGGCCATGGTGCCAGCGCCCTGAAGGATCCTCCTAACCTGAGGTATTGACACAGCTCCAAAGAGCAAGTTTCTCATGTGGAGATGATATCTGTTCTTATTGTTTCCTTAGGAAACCCCCATATTCTGATATTGGAAACCAGGCCTCTGAGGAGAGATACATAGAAACCAAAGCAATGGATCAGAAGTTGGCTCAGGTTGGAGTTTCTGTCCATGATGGCCCCATTATAAAGGGGAGCATCTCATGAGGCCATGTAGGTTTTCCCACGATAGGAGTTGTGAGATGCTCCAATCTGCAAGGATTCCTTCTGCAGGACAGTCAAGACCTGTTGGAAGGCTCCCAGGACATCCCATATGGAACGGCGCCAGAGCAGGATTCCAACGATGGATGCCTAGAGAGTTTGCTTTGCATTCCAGTTGTCTCCTAGCGACAAGGCAGGTTTGATATTCTGGCTCTGGGGGAGTAATCAACGGGGCTGAGTTGAAATGTACTCTCCTGCCGAATGGTCATAATGCAGGTTTCTGTCCATGGAGACCTTGGAATAGGGCGATGGCTCCGGTTACGTGAATGTTTCTCCTAACTGGAGGTTTTTTACAGAGCTCCATAGGATAATTTTCCCATGTGGAGACAAGATTTGTTCTGATTGGTATCTCTGGAATCCCCCATATGCTGGTATTGGAAAACAGGCCTCTGAGGAGAGATGCTTAGAAACAAAAGCAATGGAACCAATTACGTTCTAGGGGCCTGTCCAGTTTAATACCTTTCTCTTGGGATATCTGTCTGCGGGTGAGTTGAGGTCGTTGCTCAGCTTGTGACAGATCACCCCTCTTTGTACTGGGCGGCCTACACTATTGGAATGGCCTCTGGGACTTTGGAGGTTTCTCCTAATCTGTAGGGTTGTGGCCAATGGAATGGGAAGAATTTCCTTGGAGAGGGCAGGCACAGTCCTGAGGTGTGGCTCCAGGGGCCTCAGCCTGGAGGGTGTGTGGGACAGGGATGTCAGGATAGAAGTCTGAAAACACGGTTTGGGGACGTAGGTATGGCAGGCCCGATCTACAGACTATGAGGAGAATTTTTTGGGCTATGACCTAAGGGTGAGGCTTATGTCTCTGGATTTTGTGTCAATAGTGGCCGTGGAATGTCGGGCTGGCCTCATGGGCCATGGAGGAGTCTTTCTCTCTGGGGATGGCCTGATCCCAAGTGATTGGGGTCATTCTGTGGGTGGGAGGAATCCTTTCTGTGTTTACTTACCTCAAATGTCCCACCAAAGAGGGATTCCAGAGCAGAGCCCTGAGTAGGGGTGACTAGATGTCTCTACCTCTGGTTAAGTTTGGGTGACATGGGGCATGGCAGGCCCCATATGCGGGCTCATGGTCCAGCCACTGAGATGCTTTACTTGAGGACAGGGCTCAAACTGAGGGTCCCAATGTGTGTTTGTGCCCACCGCAGCTCTTAAGCATGGGCAGGGCCTCAGGGACCCTACACTACCCTCAGGGGCCCTACTACTACTACTGTAGGCCCTACAGGGGTCCTACACTGAACTTTGGATAAGATGCCATCCACAAGATTCTGGCGAGAGAGAGGGAGGAGTTAAGATTTCTGCATCACGTTCACCCATGGGAAATGAGTAGAGATAAGGTCTAGGTTTCTATAGCCTGAAAACCAGGTTGGAAAGAGATGGCAACCTAAGGCCATGGCGGTTCAGATGTTCTCAGTGTACGGCAAGCTGTCTGGGTGTCGGTTGGGAATTCAGGCCTCAGGTTGTGTCAGACAGGGCATTAGTGCACAGACTAGACTATATAATTGGTGTACAGTTGAGTGGCATACAGGTTTATCCTCATTTGAGGTTTCTGGGTAGACCCATAGGGCAACGTTTTTCTTCTAGAGGGCAGGCAGAGTGCAGCACAGTGTAATCGGAAATCCCAAAATGGAGGGCGTGTGGTCCAGGAGAGTGAGAACGGAAGTCTGAGAACACTAGCTATGCTTAGGTTTTGGGGTGAGGGCACAGCAGGTGCACTCTGAAGAGCTTAATCAAGATCTCGTGCATCTGAAGTCAAGGCAAAGATCAGCCGTTGGCTCAGGTTGGAGTTTCTTTCCATGATCCGCCTTCATGAAGATGGGGGCATCATGTGAATATGGAAGCTTTCCATGATATGAGTTGTGAGGTGGTCCATGCACAAGGACTCCTGTGGGACAGTCGAGACCTGTTGGATGGCTCAATGATGTCCCATAAGGAACGACGCAAGAGCAGGATTCTAAGGGTTCTAAGGATCTTAAGGAGAGAAGCCTGGAAACCAGAGCAATGGATCCGATAGGTGCCTATGGGCCTGTTCATTCCTTTTTACCTCTGGGGACATCAGTCTACGGGTCTGAGTACCGGTAGGTGCTCAGATGGGCCCAGATTGCCCCTCTTTGTCCAGGGAAGCCCCAAATATAGGGATGGCCTCAGGGACTTTGGAGGTTGATCCTATTAGTAGGGTTGTGGCCATTGGAATGGACACATACAATTCCGTTGTAGAGGGCAAGCACAGTCTTCATGTGTGGCTCCAGGGGCCTGAGCCTATAGGGTGTGTAGGCCAGGGCTGTTTGGACAGTTGTTTGAAAACACAAACTCGGCTTTTGTTTCAGGTCATAGGTATGGCAGGACTGATCTACAGACCATGAGGAGAACTCTTCGGGATATGAAAAAAGGGCGAGTGTGAGGCTCTTGCTCAAGTTTTTGTCTCTGGATATCGTGTCACTCATGGTCGTGAAATTTCCGGGTGACTTCATGGGAAATGGACGAGTCTTACTCTCTGGTTTTTTGGCCCTGTCCAAAGTGTATGGGGTCATTCTGTGGGATGGAAGAAGTCCGTTGTTCTTGATTTGTTTTGTTTTTCAACCTCAGGTGTCCCACCAAATGAGGGATTCCAGAGAAGAGCCCTGGGCGGGGCGACTGACAACCAGAAATCTGGTTAAAAATTGGGTCTAGGGACATGTCAAGCCCATTATGACATCTATGGTCCAGCCACTGAGAGGACGTAATAGAGGAGAGGACTCACGCTGAGGGTCACAATGCATGTTTATGCCCTCGTCGCATTCAAAAATGGGCGGGGCCTCAGGGTGAATGCTGGTTTCTCCTACACTGAACGTTGGACAACATGCCAACCACAAGGTTTCTTGCCATGGGTAAGGAAGAGTTCTGATTTCTGCATCACAATCACCGCTGGGCAGTGATTGGAGATAAGGTCTAGATTCTGAAGCCTGAAAACTGAGGTAGGGAAGAGATGATGACCTAAGGCCATGGTGGGTCTGTTGTGCTCAGTGTGTTGTCAGCTGTCTGGGTGTTGTTCACGAGGTCCAGGCTCAGGTTGTCAGACAGTGCATTAGTGCCCAAGTTAGACTATATATTTTGGGTGCATTCGAGTGCCGTGTAGGTTCTTATCTGAAGAACTCTTCAGGATATGAAGAATGAGCGAGTCTGAGGCACGTGCTCAGGCATTTGTCTCTGGATTTTGTTTCAGCGATGGCCGTGGAATGTTGGGGAGGCCTCATGGGCCATGGACGAATCTTGCTCTCTGTGGATTTGACCCTATCCCAATTGTTTTTCGTCAATCTGTGGGATGGGAGGACTTCTTTCAGGTTTGTTACCTCAGGTGTCCCACCAAAAGAGGAATTCCAAAGCAGAGCCCTGGGGAAGAGTGTAGGGACAACCCGAACTATGGTTAAAAATTGGGGCATAGGGGCATGGCAAGCCCAATATGCTGTCTCTCCATCCAGCCACTGAGAGGCCTTACCTGAGGACTGGGCTCAGGCTGAGGGTCACAATGTGTGTTTGTGACCAATGTGGCCCGCAAGCATGGGCGGGGCCTCATGGGCCACACTGGTTTCAAGTACACTTAACCTTGGACAACATGCCAACCACAAGGTTTCTTGCCATGGGGAAAGAGTTCTGATTTCTGCATCATTTTCAAACCTGGGCCGTGATTGGAGATAAGGTCTAGGTTCTGAAACCTGAAAACCGAGGTTGAGAGGAGATGACGAACTAAGGCCATGGCGGGTCCGATGTGCTCAGTGTGTGCTCAGCTGTCTGGGTGGGGCCAGGACTTCCTGGCTCAGGCTGTGTGAGAAAGGGCATTAGTGCCCAGGTCAGCCTATATATTTGGGGTACAGCCGAATGGCGTGCAGGTTGATCCTCGTTTGGGGTTTCTGGGTAGCCCCAGAGGGCAATGATTTCTTCTGGAGGGCAGGCAGAGTGCTGCATTGTAGTTCTGGATTGCCAAACTGGAGGGTTTGTGGTTCAATAGTCTGAGGACGGAAGTCTGAGAACCGAAGCTAGGCCTAGGTTTCTGGGTGAGGATATGGCAGGCACAGTCTACAGACCTGAATCGAGATCTCGTGCTTCTAAAGTCAGGGCGAGAATCAGACGATCGCTCAGGTTGGACAATCTGTCCCTGATGGCCCCTTCTTGAAGGGGGTTGGATAGCGAGGCCATGGGGGTTTTCCGACGATGGGCGATGTGAGAAGGTCCCAATTGCAAAGATTCTTCTGCAGGACAATTGAGACCTGTTGTTTGGCTCCAGGACAATGATTCTGAGCAGGGTTCTAAGGATGGATGGCTGGGTAGCCCACCTCGTTTTCCCATTGTCTCCAAGCAACAAGACAGGTCAGACCTGCTGGATCTGGGGGAGCAACCGAGGAGGCTGAGTTGAAATGGACTCTCCCGTGGATGTGTCCTAATATGATTTTGTGTCTATGGAGACCTTGGAATGAAGCGGTGGCACTGGGGCCCTGAAGGGTTCTCCTAAAGAGAGGCTTTCACACAGCTCCATCGTGCAAGTTTCCCATGTGTAGATGATAATTGTTCTGATGGTTGGTCAGGAAACAGCCATATGCTGTTATTGAAATCCAGGCCTCTGAGGAGAGATGCCTTGAACCCAAATCAATGGATCCGATAGGTGCCTAGGGGCCTGTTCTTTCCTTATTACGTCTGTGGATATCAGTCTACGGGTCTGAGGGCAAGTAGGTGCTCAGATGGGCTCAGATTGCCCCTGTTTGTCCTGGGAAGCCACAACTATTGGGATGGCCTCAGGAGTTTTGGAGGTTTATCCTCTTATTAGGGTTGTGGCCATTGGAATGGGCACATACATTCCCTTGGAGAGGGCAAACACAGTCTTCAGGTGTGGCCTCAGGGGCCTGAGCCTGTAGGGTGTGTACGCCAGAGCTGTTGGGACAGCTGTCTGAAAACACAAACTCGGCTTATGTTTCGGGTCATAGGTATGGCAGGACTGATCTACAGACCATGAGGAGAACACTTTGGGACATGAAAAATGGGCGAGTGTGAGGGTCTTGCTCACGTTTTTGTCTCTAGATATTGTGTCACTCATGGTCGTGAAATTTCCGGCTGACTTCATGGGAAATGGACGAGTCTTACTCTCTGTGGGTTTGGCCCCGTCCAAGGAGTTTGGGGTCACTCTGTGGGATGGAAGAAGTCCGTTTTTTTTTTTGATTTTTGTTTTGTTTTTTTTTTTCTACCTCAGGGGTCCCACCAAATGAGGGATTCCAGAGTAGAGCCCTGGGGAGTTGTGACTGGACAACTAGAAATCTGTTTTTAATAATTGGGGCCTAGGGACATATCAAGCCCATTATTACATCTAATGGTCCAGCCACTGAGAGGATTTACTAGAGGTCAGGACTCACGCTGACGTTCACAATGCGTGTTTATGCACTCGTCGCACTCAAAAATGGGCGGGGTCTCAGGCTGAATGCTGGTTTCCCCTACACTGAACGTAGGACAACATTTCAACCACAAGGTTTCTTGCCTTGGGTAAGCAGGAGTTCTGATTTCTGCATCACAGTCACCCATGGGCAGTGTTTGGAGATAAGGTCTAGGTTCTGAAGCCTGAAAACTGAGGTAGGGCAGAGATGATGACCTAAGGCCATGGCGGGTCGGATGTGCACAGTGTTCGGTCAGCTGTCTGGGTGTTGCTCAGGAGGTCCCGGCTCTGGTTGTGTCAGACAGTGCATTACTGCCCAGGTTAGACTATATAATTTGGGTACATTTGAGTGCGGTGTAGGTTTATTTTCATTTAATGTGCCCGGGCAGCTCATTGGGCAATATTTTGTTTCTCGAGGGCAGGCAGATTCCTGCAATGATGGTCCAGAATCGCCAAACTTGTGGGCTTCGGGGCCAGGAGTGTGAGGATGGAAGTCTGAGAACACAAACTAGACTTGGGTTTCAGGGCGAGGGCACGGCATGTACCTCCTGAAGATCTGAGGCAATATCTCATGCATCTGAAGTCAGAGCGAGGATCAGACGTTGGCTCAGCTTGGATTTTCTGTTCATGACGGCCCCTTCATGAAGGGAGCGGATTCTCGAGGCCGTGGAGGTTTCCCACGTTTGGAGTGGTGGGATGCCCCCTCCTAGGATTCCTTCTGCGGGACAATTGAGACCTGTTGGACAGCTCCAGGACATCCCATATGGATGAGTCCAGACCAATGTTCGAGGATGGATGCCTGGGAAGCCCGCCTCGCATTCCAATTGTCTCCTAGCGACAAGACAGTTTAGATCTGATGGTTCTGTGGGAGCAACCGGGGTGGCTGAGTTGAAATGGACTTTTCTGAGCATGGGTCTAATGTGTGTTTGTATCCATGAGGGCCTTTAAATGGGGTGGTGGGACCGGGACCCTGAAGTATTCTCCTCAGCTTTTGACATAGCTCCCATGCACAAGTTTCCTTGTGGAGACGAGTTTGGTTCTGATGGGTGCCACAGGAAAACCCCAATGCTGGTATTGGAATCCAGGGTTTTGAGGAGACATGCCTGTAAACCAAAGCAATGGATCCGATTTTGGCCTAGGGTCCTGTCTGGTTCCATCTTCTTCTCTGGGGACATCCTTCTAGGGTATGAGAGTGGAGGTAGATGCTCAGCTGGTGTCAGACTGCCCTTTTTTGTCCCGGGCGACCTATACTATTGGGATGGCCTCAGGGACTTTGGAGGGTTCTCCTAATTTGTACGATTTTGGACAATGGAATGGGCAGAATTCCCATGGATTGGGTAGGCACAGTCCTAATGTGTGGCTCCAGGGACCCCAGCCTGGATGGGTGTGTGGCCCAGGACTTTGAGGACAGAAGTCTGAAAACACAAACTCAGCTTATGTTTTGGGGACGTAGGTATGGCAGGCCCGATCTACAAACCATGAGAAGACATCTTCAGGATATGAAGAAAGTGAGAGTCTGAGGCGCTTGCTCAGACTTTTGTCTCTGGATTTTGTTTCAGCGATGGCCGTGGAATGTCGAGGAGGCCTCATAGGCCATGGACGAATCTTCCTCTCTGTGGATTTGGCCCAATCCCAATTGTTTTTCGTCAATCTGTTGGATGGAGGACTCCTTTCAGGGTTGTTACATCAGGTGTCCCACCAAAAGAGGAATTCCAAAGCAGAGCCCTGGGGGGGAAGAATGAAGGAACAACCCGAACTATGGTTAAAAATTGGGGCGTATGGTCATGGCAAGCCCAATATGCTGTCTCTTCATCCAGACACTGAGAGGTCTTACCTGAGGACTGGGCTAACGCTGTGGGTCACAATGTGAGTTTGTCACCTATGTGGCCCACGAGCAATGGCGGGGCTTCATCGGACAAACAGGTTTCCACTACACTGAATGTTGGACAACAAGCCAACCACAAGGTTCTTGCCATTGGGAAGGAGTTCTGACTTCTGCATTATATTCAAACCTGGGCAGTGATTGGAGATAAGGTCTAGGATCTGAATCCTGAAAACCGAGGTTGGGAAGAGATAACGACCTAAGGCAATGGCTGGTCCTATGTGCTCAGTGAGCGGCAAGCTGTCTGGGTGGGGCCAGGGGGTCCAGGCTCAGGCTGTGTCAGAAAGGGCATTATTGCCCAGGTCACCCTATATATTTTGGGTACAGCCAAGTGGCGTGCAGGTTGATCTTCATTTGGGGTTTCTAGGTAGCCCCAGATGGCAATGTTTTTCTTCTGGAGGGCAAGCAGAGTGTTGCATTGTAATTCTGGATTGCCAAACTGGAGGGCTTGTGGGCCAGTAGTCTGAGGACAGAAGTCTGAGAAACCAAGCTAGGCCTAGGTTTCTGGGTGAGGACATGGCAGGCACAATCTACAGACCTGAATTGAGATCTCGTGCATCTGTAGTCAGGGTGAGGATCAGACTATTACTCAGGTTGGACCTTATGTCCCTGATGGCACCTTCATGATGGGGGGGGTATCACGAGGCCATGGGGGTTTCTCACGATGGGAGTTCTGAGAAGCTCCCAACTGCAAAGATTCTTCTGCAGGAAAATTGAGACCTGTTGGTTGGCTCCAGGCCAATGATTCTGAGCAGGGTTCTAAGGAAGGATGGCGGGGTAGGCCACCTCGCATTCCAATTGTCTCCTACCAACAAGACAAGTTAGATTTGCTGGATCTCACGGAGCAACTGAATATGCTGAGTTGAATTGGACTCTTCCGTGCATGTGTCCTAACATGATTTTGTGTCTGTGGAGGCCTTGTAATGGGGCAGTGGCCCACAGGCCCTGAAGGATTCTCCTAACTGGAGGTTTTGAGACATCTTCAAAGGAAAATTTTCCCATGTGGAGAAGAGATTTGTTCTGATTGCTGCCTCATGATATCCACATATGCTAATATTGGAAACCAGGCCTCTGAGGAGAGATACCTGTAACCGAAAGCGATGAATCTGATTCAGGCCTAGGGGCCTGTCTGATTCAATCTTCTTCTCTGGGGACATCCATCTACGCTGAGTAGAGGTAGATGCTAAGCTGGTTTCAGATGGCCCTAGTTTGTCCTGGGCGGCCTACATTATTGGGATGTCCTTGGGGACTCTGGAGGTTTTTCCTAATTTGTACGATTGTGGACAATGGAATGGGCAGAATTCCCGTGGTAGGGACAGACACAGTCCTGATGTGTGGCTCCAGGGGCCCCAGCCTGAAGGGTCTGTGGGCCAGGAATTGGGGACAGAAGTCTGAAAACACAAACTCGGCTTAGGTTTGGGAAGTAGGTATGGCAGGCCCGATCTACAGAGCGTGAGGAGAACTCTTCGGGATACGACAAAAGAGCGAGTGTGAGGCGCTTGCTCAGACTTTTGTCTCTGGATTTGTTGTCAACGATGGCTGTGGAATCTCGGGGAGGCCTCATGGGCCATGGACGAGACTTCCTCTCTGTGAATTTGGTCCAATCCCAATTGTTTTGGGTCAATCTGCAGGATGGGAGGAGTCCTTTTAGTTCTGTTACTTCAGGTGTCCCACCAAAAGAGGGATTCCAAAGCAGAGCTCTGGGGAGGGATGAATGGACAACCCGAACAATCCAATTGGGGTGAGGTCGAGAACCGAGCAGGTTGATCCTCATTTGGGGTTTTGGAGATCCCCATAGAGCAACGTTTTTCTTCTGGAGGGCCAGCATAGGGCTGCATTTTGGTTCCAGAATTCCAAGTCTTGAGGACATGTTTGCCAGGAGTGTGAGGAAGGAATTCTGAAAACACAAGGTAGCACGAGGTTTGGGCCCACTGTGCAGAGGCTGAATCGAGATCTCTTGCATCTGAGGTCAGGGCGAGTATCAGATGTTGCCTCAAGCTGGAGTTTGTGTCCATGACGGCCCCTTCCTGAAGGGGGTGGGGGCGTCATGACGCCAGGGAGGTTTCCCTACGCTGGGAGTTGTGAGCTGCTCCAAACTTGAAAGTTTCCTTCTTCAGGACAGTCGAGTACTATTGGATGGTTCCAGGATGCCCCATACAGAAAGACTCGAGAGCAGGGGCCTAAGCATGGATGCCGAGAAACGCCAACTCACCTTCCTATTGCCTGGTCGAGACAAGGCACGCTCAATCTGCGGGCTCCTGGGTGAGCTACCCAGAAGGCTGAGTTTAAATGGACTTTCGTGCGGATGAGTCATAATGTGGGTTGGTGGCCATGGAGACCTTGGAATGTGGCAGTAGCTAAGGGACTCTGCAGGATTCTCCAACCCGAAGGGTTTGACACAACTCCAACAAGGAAGCTTTCCATGCGGAGATGAGAGGTGTTCTGTCTGGTGCCTCAGGATAGCCCCATATGCTGGTCTTCGAACCCAGGCCTCTGAGGAGTGATACCTGGACACCAAAGCAAGAGTTCATAATAGGGCCTAGGGGCCTGTCTGGTTCAATCTTCTGTCTCTGCGGATATCAGTCTGTGTGTCTGCATGGAGGTAGTAGTTGCTCAGCTGGTGTCATAATGCCTCTGTTTGTCCAGTGCGGCTTGCGGTAGTGGGATGTCCTTGGGGACCTTGAGGTTTCTACTATTTTGTAGAGTTGTGGCCAATGGAACGGGCAGTTTCTTAGGAGAGAGCAGGCACAGTTCTGTGGTGTGGCTCCAGAGACCCCAGCCTGGAGGCGGTGTGGGCCACGGCTGTGCAGACAGACATCCAAAAACCCAAACTCAGCTCAGGTTTGGAACCGAGGTTATGGCAGGCCTGATCTACAGTCCGTGAGGGGAGCTCTTCTGGATATGAAAGAAGGGTGAGAGGGAGGCAGTCGCTCAGTCTTTTGTCTCTGGATATTTTGTCCACAATGGCCGTTTAATGTAGGAGTTGCCTCATGGGTCGTAGAAGTCTCCCTCTCTGGTAGTTTGTCCAGCCCCCAAGAGTTTGGGGTCATTCTGTGGCAAGGGAAGAGTCCTGGTTTCTGCTTCATGTGTCCCCCCAGTAGAGGGATTCTGGAGCATAGCAGTGGGTACTGACAACTGGAATACTTGCTCTCTGGTTAAGCCAGGGGGCCTATGGATATGACAAGCCCCATATGCAGGACCTTGGTCCAGCCACGGAGATGCGTTACTTTAATACGGGACTCACGCTACAGGTCACAATGCATGTCTGTGCCCTCGGCGGCCCTCAAGCACTGGCCCGCCTTTCCGACAATGCAGGTTTTCCCACATTGAACGTTGGACAACATGCCAACCACAAGGTTTCTGGCCATGGGGAAGGAGGAATTCTAATTTCTGCATCACGTTCACCCCTGGGCAGTGATTGGAGATAAGTTCTAGGTTCTGAAGCCTGCAAACCGAGGTTGGGAAGAGATGACGAACTACAGCCATAGCGGGTCCCTTGTGTCCAGGTTGGAGCCAGCTGTCTAGGTGTCGTTTGGGATGTCTTGTCTCAGGCTGTGCCAGACAGGGCACTCGTATTCAGGGTAGGCTGTATAATTGCTTTACAGTCGAGTGGCATGCATTAGATAATCATTTGGGGTTTCTTATTAGCAGCATAGGGCAAAGTTTTTCTTCTGGAGGGCAGGCAGAGTGCTGCATTGTGGCTTCGGAATTCCCAAACTGGAGGGCTTGTGGGCCAGGAGAGTGAGGACGGAAGTCTGAGAACACAAGCTAGGCTTAGGTTTCGGGGAATGGACATGGCCGGCACACTCTGCAGAGCTGAATTGAGATCTCATGTGTCTGAAGTCAGGTCGAGGATCAGACTTTGGCTCAGGTTGGAGTTTCTGTCCATGTTGGCCCCTTCATGAAGGGGGGGGCATTATGAGGCCATGGGGGTTTTCCCACTATTAGAGTTGTGAGATGCTCCAAACCGCAAGGATTCCTTCTGTGGGACAATTAAGATTTGTTGGATGGCTCCAGGACGTCTCCTAAGGTATTTTTCCAGAACAGGGTTCTAAGTATGGATGCCTGGGCAGACAGCCTCAATTCCAATTGTCTCCTAGCAACAAGAAACGTTTGATCTGCTGGCTTGGGGTAGCATCAGAGGGGGCTGAGTTGGAATGGACTTTCCTGAGAATGGTCTTAAATAAGTTGAAATGGACTTTCCTGAGGATGGTCTTAATGTTGGTTTGAGTCCATTGAGACCTTGGTATGGGGCAGTGGCACCAGGGCCCTGAAGGATTCTCCTAACCAGAGGTTATAACAAAGCTCCAATGAGCAAGTTTTCCATGGGGGGGAGACGAGATTTGTTCTTATTGGTGCCCTCAGGAAACCACCATTTGCTGGTATTGGAAATGAGGCCTCTGAGGAGAGATGCCTGGAAACCAAAGCAATGGATCTGATTAGGGCCTAGGGGCCTGTCCGGTTCAATATTCTTCTCTGGGGACATCTTTTGTCTGAGTGGAGGTAGTTGCTCAGCTGGTTTGAGATCACACCTGTTTGTCCTGGGCGGCCTACACTATTGGGATGGCCTCGGTAACTTTGGAGGTTTTTCCTAATTTGCAAGGTTGTGGCCAATGGAATGGGAAGAATTCTCTTGAAAGGGAAGCACAGTCCTGAGGTGTGGCTCCAGGGACCCAAGTGTGGAGCTTGTGTGGTTCAGGGCTATTTGGACAAAAGTCTGAAAACACAAACTCCACTTAGCTTTGGGTCTGTAGGTATGGTCGGCCCGATATATAGACCGTGAGGAAAACTCTTCGGGATATGAACAAAGGGCGAAAGTGAGGTGCTTGCTCATGCTTATTTTTTTCTGGATATGTGTCACCGATTGCCATGGAATGTCCGGGTGTCCTCATGGGCCATCGATGAGGCTCCCTTTCTGGAGATTTAACCAAATCCCAAGAGTTTGGAGTCATTCTGTGGGAAGGGAGGAGGCCTTTCTTTTGTTTTTTTTTTTTTTTTTTTACCTCATGTGGACCACCAAAAGAGGGATTCCACAGCAGAGTCCTGGGGAGGGGCGACTGGACAACTAGAACTCTGGTTAACATTGGGACCTAAGAACATGGCAAGCCCCATATGTGGGCTCTTGGTGCAGACACTGAGAGGCCTTCCTTGAGCATAGGGCTCACATTGAGTTTCACAATGTGTTTTTGTGCCCAGGGAGCCCCTCAAGTCAGGGCGTGGCCTAATGTACCATGCTGGTTTCTTCTACACTGAACGTTACACAATATGGCAACCACAAGTTTTCTGGCCATGGGGAAGAAGGAGTTCTAATTTCTGCAACACTTTCACTCCTGGACTGTGATTGGATTTAAGGTCTAGTTTCTGAAGCCTGAAAACTGAGGTTGGGAAGAGATGAAGACCTAAGGCCATGGTGTGACTGATGTGCTCAGTGTTCGGCCAGCTTTGAGTGTGGGTTGGGAGGGGCAGGCTCAGGCTGTGGCAGACAGGGAATTAGGGCCCAGGCTAGACTGTATCATTGGGGTGCAGTCGAGTTTCGTGCAGGGTGGTACTCATTTGTGGTTACTGGGTAGCCCCAGAGGGCAACGTTTTTCTTCTGGAAGGAAGACACAGTGCCACATAGTGGCTCCAGAATTCCCAAACTGGAAGGCTTGTGGGCCAGGAGTGTGAGGAAAAAATTCTGAGAACACAAGCCAGACTTAGATTTCGGGGTGAGGGGACGGCAGGTACCCTCTGCAGAGAGGATTCGAGATCCCGTGTACCTGAAGACAGAGCTAGGATCAGACGTTGGATCAGGTTGGAGTTTCTGTCCATGACGGCCCTTTCATGAAGGGGAGGGTGTCACGAGGCCATGGAGGTTTTCCCACGATGGGAATTGTGAGATGCTCCAAACCGCAATGATTCCTTCCGTGGGACAGTCGAGACCTGCTGGATGGCCCCAGGACATCCCATAAGGAAGTTATCCAGAGCAGGGTTCTAAGGATGGATGCCTGGGCAGCCTGCCTCCCATTCCAGGTGTCTCATAGCGCCAAGGCAAGTTCGATCTGCTGGATCTAGGGGAGTAACCGAGGCGGGTGTCTTGAATTGGGTGAGTTGAGGATGGGTCATAATGTGCATTTGTGTCCATGGAGAACTTGGAATGGGGTGCTTGATCCGGGGCCTTGAGGGATGTTCATAACCGGAGGTTTTGATGGAGCCCTAAAGAGTACGTTTGCTATGTAGAGAAGAGAATTGTTTTTGATGAGTGCCTAAGGAATCTCCCATATGCTGGTATTGGAAACCAGGCCTCTGAGGAGAGATGCCTGGACACAAAAGCAATGGATATGATTAGGGCCCAGGTGACTGTCCGGTTCAATCTCTTTCCTGGGGATACGTGTCTATGGATCTGAGGGGAGGTAGTTGCTCGGCTTGTGTCAGATCGCCCCTGTTTGTCCTGGGCAGCCTATAATATTGGGAATGGCCTCGGGATTTTGGAGTTTCTCCTAATCTATAGTGTTGTGGCCAATGGAATGGGCAGAAATCCCCTGGAGAGGGCAGGCACAGTTCTGAGTTTGGCTCTAGGGGCCCAGCCTTGAGGGTGTGTGGGCCAGGCCTGTGGGGACAGAAGTCTGAAAACACAAACTCCACTTAGGATTGGGGACATTGGTATGGCACGCCCAATCTACAGACCATGATAACACTTCGGGATATGAAAAAGTGTGAGTTTGAGTGCTTGCTCAGGTTTTGTCTCTGGATTTGTGTCAACAATGTGGGTCGAATGCTGGCGTGGCCTCATGTTTTGTGGACGGCTTTCCTTCTCTGAGGATTTGACCCAATCCCAAGAGTTTGGGTACATTCTGTGGGATGGGAGGTGTCCTTTCTGTTTTTTTTATTTTATTTTATGTACCTCATGTGTGCCAATAAAAGAAGGATTCCCGAGCAGAGTCCTTGGTAGGGACAACTGGATAACCCTACCTCTGTTTAAGTTTGGGGGCCTAGGGGCATGGCAAGTCCAATATGTGGGCTCTTGATTCAGACACTGAGAGGTCTTCCTTGAGGACAGGGCTCATGCTGAGGGTCACAATGCCTATTTGTGCACAACAAGGCCCTCAAGCATTGGAAGGGCCTCATGGGCCACGCTGGATTCTCCTACACTGAACGTTGGAGAATATGCCAACCACAAGGTTTCCGGCCATGGCGAAGGAAGAGTTGTGATTTCTGCATCACGTTCACCCCTGGACAGTGATTGGAGTTTAGGTCTAGGTTCTGAAACCCGAAAACCGAGGTTGGGAAGAGATGAAGACCTAAGGACCTGATGGGTACAATGAGCTCAGTGTGTGTCTAGCTGTTGAGCGTAGGTCTGGAGGTGTGGGCTCATGCTGTGTCAGACAGGGCATTAGACAGGGTAGACTGTATATTTGGGGTGCAGTCGAGTGGCGTTCAGTTGATCCTCATTCGGGTTTCTAGGTAGCTCCATAAGGCAACGTTTTTCTTCTGGAGGGCAGGCAGAGTGCTGCATTGTGGCCCCAGTATTGCCAAAATGTAGGGCTTTGGGGCCAGGGGTGTGAGGACGGTAGTCTGAGAACACAGGCTAGGCTTAGTTTTTGGGGTGAGGGCACAGAAGGCACACTCTGCAGACCTGAATCAAGATCTCATGCACCTGAAGCCAGGGCGAATATCAGACGTTTGCTCAGGTTGGAGTTTCTGTCCATGATGGCCCCTTTATAAAGTGGAGCGTCTCAAGAGGCCATGAAGATTTTCCCACAATGGGAGTTGTGAGATGCACCAGACTGCAAAGATTCCTTCTGTGGGACACTTGAGACCTGTTGGATGGCTCTAGGATGTCCCATATGGAAAGACTCCAGAGTAGGGTTCTAAGGATGGATGCCTGGGCAGCCCGCCTCCCATTCTAGTTGTCTCCTAGCAACAAGGCAGGTTTGATCTGCAGGCCCTGGGGGAGAAACCAAGGGGGATGAGTTGACATGGACTCTACCGAGGATAGATCATAATGTGGGTTTAAGTCCATGGAGACCTTGGAATGGGGCGCTTGATCCGCGGCCCTGAAAGATTCTCCTAAACAGAGGTTTTTATAGCGCTCCAAAGAGTACATTTCCTATGGGGAGACGAGATTTCTCTATGAGTGCCTCAGTAATCCCCCATATGCTGGTATTGGTAACCAGGCCTCTGAGGAGAGATGCCTGGAAACAAAAGCAATGGATCTGATTAGGGCCTAAGTGCCTGTCCAGTTCAATCTTATTCTATGGGGATATCAGTCTCTGGGTCTCAGTGGAGGTAGTTTCCTAACTTGTGAAAGATCATCCCTGTTTGTCCCGGGCAGCCAACACTATTGGGATGGCCTCGGGGAGTTTGGAGGTTTCTCCTAATCTATAGGGTTGTGGCCAATGGAAATGGCAGAATTCCTCTGGAGAAGGAAACCACAGTCATCAGGTGTGGCTCCAGGGGCCCCAGCTTGGATGGTGTGTGGGCCAGGACTGTGGGGACAGAAGTCTGAAAAAACACAAACTCAGCTTAGGTTTGAGGATGTATGTATGAAGGCTCGATCTACAGACCGTGAGAATTTTCCGGGCTATGAACAAAGGGCGAGTATGTGGCGTTTGCTCAGGCTTTTGTCTCTGGATTTTGTGCCTACGGTGACCGTGGAATGTCGGGGTGTCCTCAAGGGCCATGGACAAGTCTTTCTCTGGTGATTTGGCCTGATCCCAAGTGGTTGGGATCATTCTGTGGATGGGAAGAGTCCTTTCTGTATTTTTTTTTTTTTTTTTTTACCTCAGGTGTCCCACCAAAGAGGGATTCCAGGGCAGTGCCCTGAGTAGGGGTGACTAGACATCTCTAACTCTGGTTGAGATTGGGGGACTAGGGGCTTGGCAAGCCCCATATGTGGGCTGTTGTTCCAGTCACTAATAGGCTTTACATGAGGATAGGGCTCACGCTGAGGGTCACAATGTGTGTTTGTGCAAATTTTAGCCCTCAGGGATAGGTGGGGCCTCATAGTCCATGCTGCTTTCTACTACAATGAAAGTTGGACCACATGCCAACCACAAGGTTCCTTGCCATGGCGATGGAGAAGTTCTGATTCTTGTATCACGTTCACTCCTGAGCAGTGAGTGGAGATAAGGTCTAGGTTCAGAAGGTGAAAACTGAGTTTGGGTAGAGATGATGGCCGAAAGCCATTGTGGGTTTGATATGCTCAGTGTACGGCCAGCTGTTTGGGTGTTGGACTGGAGGTCTGCCTTCAGGCTGTGTCAGACAGGGCTTTAGTGCACAGGTTAGATTGTATAATTGGGGTATGGTCGAGTGGCATGCAGGTTGTTACTCATTTGGCGTTTCTGGTTAGCCCTATAGGGCAACATTTTTCTTCTGGAGGGCAGGCAGAGTGCTGCATTGTGTCTCCAGAATTGCCAAACTGGTGGGGTGAGGCCAGGATTGTGAAGACGGAAGTCTGAGAACACAAGTTAGGCTTAGGTTTCGGGGCGAGGGCACAGCAGGCACACTCTCAAGTGCTGAATCGAGATCTCGTGCTTCTGAATTCAGGGCGCGGATCAGACTTTGGCTTAGGATGGAGTTTCTGTCCATGATGGCCCATTTACGAAGGTGTGGGGCGTCATGAGGAAATGGAGGTTTTCTCACAGTGGGATTGTGTGATGCTTCAAACCACAAGGATTCATTCTGCGAGACAGTCAGGACAGGTTGGTTGGATTCAAGACGTCCCATAAAGAAATTCTCCAGAGCAGCGTTCTAAGGATGGATGCCTGGGCAGCCCACCTCGCATTCCAACTGTCTCCTAGTGACAAGGCAGGTTTGATCTGCTGGCTCTGGGTGAGCAGCCGAGGGGGGGCTGATTTGAAATGGACTCTCCTGAGGATGGATCATAATGTAAGTTTGTGTCCTTGGAGACCTTGGAATTGGGCCATGGTGCCAGCGCCCTGAAGGATCCTCCTAACCTGAGGTATTGACACAGCTCCAAAGAGCAAGTTTCTCATGTGGAGATGAGATCTGTTCTGATTGTTTCCTTAGGAAACCCCCATATTCTGATATTGGAAACCAGGCCTCTGAGGAGAGATACATAGAAACAAAAGCAATGGATCAGAATTTGGCTCAGGTGGCAGTTTCTGTCCATGATGGCCCCTTTATAAAGGGGAGCCTCTCATGAGGCCATGTAGGTTTTCCCACGATAGGAGTTGTGAGATGCTCCAATCTGCAAGGATTCCTTCTGCAGGACAGTCAAGACCTGTTGGAAGGCTCCCAGGACATCCCATATGGAACGATGGATGCCAAAAGAGTCTGCTTTGCATTCCAGTTGACTCCTAGCGACAAGGCAGGTTTGATATTCTGGCTCTGGGGGAGTAATCAACGGGGCTGAGTTGAAATGTACTCTCCTGCCGAATGGTCATAATGCGGGTTTGTGTCCATGGAGACCTTGGAATAGGGCGGTGGCTCCGGTTACCTGAAGCTTTCTCCTAACTGGAGGTTTTTACAGAGCTCCAAAGGATAAGTTTCCCATGTGGAGACAAGATTTGTTCTGATTGGTATCTCTGGATTCCCCATATGCTGGTATTGGAAAACAGGCCTCTGAGGAGAGATGCTTAGAATCAAAGGCAGTGGAAGCAATTATGTTCTAGGGGCCTGTCCAGTTTAATACATTTCTCTTGGGATATCTGTCTGCGGGTGAGTTGAGGTCGTTGCTCAGCTTGTGACAGATCACACCTCTTTGTACTGGGCGGCCTACACTATTGGAATGGCCTCTGGGACTTTGGAGGTTTCTCCTAATCTGTAGGGTTGTGGCCAATGGAATGGGAAGAATTTCCTTGGAGAGGGCAGGCACAGTCCTGAGGTGTGGCTCCAGGGCCCTAAGCATGGAGGGTGTGTGGGACAGGGATGTCAGGATAGAAGTCTGAGAACACAAACTCGGCTTAGGTTTGGGGACGTAGGTATGGCAGGCCCGATCTACAGACTATGAGGAGAATTTTTTGGGCTATGACCTAAGGGTGAGGCTTATGTCTCTGGATTTTGTGTCAATAGTGGCCGTGGAATGTCGGGCTGGCCTCATGGGCCATGGAGGAGTCTTTCTCTCTGGGGATGGCCTGATCCCAATTGATTGGGGTCATTCTGTGGGTGGGAGGAATCCTTTCTGTGTTTACTTACCTCAAATGACACACCAAAGAGGGATTCCAGAGCAGAGCCCTGAGTAGGGGTGACTAGATGTCTCTACCTCTGGTTAAGATTGGGTGACATGGGGCATGGCAGGCCCCATATGCGGGCTCATGGTCCAGCCACTGAGAGGCTTTACTTGAGGACACGGCTCAAACTGAGGGTCCCAATGTGTGTTTGTGCCCACCGCAGCTCTTAAGCATGGGCAGGCCTCAGGGACCCTACACTACCCTCAGGAGCCCTACTACTACTCCTGTAGGCCCTACAGGGGTCCTACACTGAACTTTGGATAAGATGCCAACCACAAGATTCTGGCGAGAGGGAAGGAGGAGTTATGATTTCTGCATCATGTTCACCCATGGGAATTGAGTAGAGATAAGGTCTAGGTTTCTGTAGCCTGAAAACCAGGTTGGAAAGAGTGGCAACCTAAGGCCATGGCGGTTCAGATGTTCTCAGTGTACGGCAAGCTGTCTGGGTGTCGGTTGGGAATTCAGGCCTCAGGTTGTTTCAGACAGGGCATTAGTGCACAGGCTGGACTATATACTTGGTGTACAGTTGAGTGGCATGCAGGTTTATCCTCATTTGAGGTTTCTGGGTAGACCCATAGGGCAACGTTTTTCTTCTAGAGGGCAGGCAGAGTGCAGCACTGTGTCATCGGAAATCCCAAAATGGAGGGCGTGTGGTCCAGGAGAGTGAGGACGGAAGTCTGAGAACACTAGCTATGCTTAGGTTTTGGGGTGAGGGCACAGAAGTTGCACTCTGAAGAGCTTAATCAAGATCTCGTGCATCTGAAGTCAAGGCGAAGATCAGCCGTTGGCTCAGGTTGGAGTTTCTTTCCATGGTCCGCCTTCATGAAGATTGGGGCCATCATGTGACCTTGGAAGCTTTCCATGATATGAGTTGTGAGGTGGTCCATGCACAAGTACTCCTATGGAACAGTCGAGACCTGTTGGATGGCTCAAGGATGACCCATAAGGAACGACGCAAGAGCAGGATTCTAAAGGTTCTAAGGATCTCTAAGGAGAGATGCCTGGAAACCAAAGCAATGGATCCGATAGGTGCCTATGGGCCTGTTCGTTCCTTTTTACCTCTGGGGACATCAGTCTACGGGTCTGAGTGCAGGTAGGTGCTCAGATGGGCCCAGATTGCCCCTGTTTGTCCTGGGATGCCACAAATATTGGGATGGCCTCAGGGACTTTTGAGGTTTATACTATTAGTAGGGTTGTGGCCATTGGAATGGGCACATACAATTCCCTTGGAGAGGGCAAGCCCAGTCTTTATGTTTGGCTCCAGGGGCCTGAGCCTGTAGGGTGTGTAGGCCAGGGCAGTTTGGACAGTTGTCTGAAAACAGAAACTCGGTTTATGTTTCGGGTCATAGGTATGGCAGGACTGATCTACAGACCATGAGGAGAACTATTCAGGATTTGAAAAAGGGCGAGTGTGAGGCTCTTGCTCAAGTTTTTGTCTCTAGATATCGTGTCCCTCAAGGTCGTGAAATTTCCGGGTGACTACATGGGAAATGGACGAGTCTTACTCTCGGGGGTTTGGCCCCGTCCAAAGAGTTTGGGGTCATTCTGTGGGATGGAAGAAGTCCGTTGTTCTGTTGTTGTTGATTTTTTTGTTTTTTGTTTTTCAACCTCAGGTGCCCCACCAAATGAGGGATTCCAGAGAAGAGCCGTGGGGAGGGGCGACTGGACAACCAGAAATCTGGTTAAACATTGGGGCCTAGGGACATGTCAAGCCCATTATGACATCTAATGATCCAGCCACTGAGAGGACATACTAGAGGACAGGACTCACGCTGAGGGTCACAATGCATGTTTATGCCCTCTTTGCACTCAAGAATAGGCGGGGCTTCAGGGTGAATGCTGGTTTCTCGTACACTGAACGTTGGACAACGTGCCAACCACAAGGTTTCTTGCCATGGGTAAGGATGAGTTCTGAATCAGCATCACAGTCCCCCTGGGCAGTGATTGGAGATAAGGTCTAGGTTCTGAAGCCTGAAAACTGAGGTAGGGAAGAGATGATGACCTAAGGCCATGGCGGGTCAGATGTGCTCAGTGTGCGGTCAGCTGTCTGGGTGTTGGTCACAAGGTCCGGGCTCAGCTTGTCAGACAGTGCATTAGTGCCCAGGTTAGACTATATATTTTGGGTGCATTCGAGTGCCGTGTAGGTTCTTATCTGATGAACTTTTCAGGATATGAAGAATGAACGAGTCTGAGGCGCATGCTCAGGCTTTTGTCTCTGGATTTTGTATCAGCGATGGCCGTGGAATGTTGGGAGGCCTCATGGGCCATGGACGAATCTTGCTCTCTGTGGATTTGGCCCGATCCCAATTGTTTTTCGTCAATCTGTGGGATGGGAGGACTCCTTTCAGGTTTGTTGCCTCAGATGTCCCACCAAAGAGGAATTCCAAAGCAGAGCCATGGGGAAGAGTGAAGGGACAACCGGAACTACGGTTAAAAATTGGGGCCTAGGGGCATGGCAAGCCCAATATGCTGTCTCTCCATCCGTCCCTGAGACCTTACCTGAGGACTGGGCTCAGGCTGAGGGTCACAATGTGTGTTTGTGACCAATGTGGCCAGCAATCATGGGCGGGGCCTCATGGGCCACACTGGTTTCAACAACACTGAACCTTGGACAACATTCCTTCCACAAGTTTTCTTTCCATGGGGAAAGAATTCTGATGTCTGCATCATTTTCAAACCCGGGCCGTGATTGGAGATAAGGTCTAGGTTCTGAAGCCTGAAAACCGAGGTTGAGAAGAGATGACGAACTAAGGCCATGACGGGTCCGATGTGCTCAGTGTGCGACCAGCTGTCTGGGTGTGTCCAGGAGGTCCAGGCTCAGGCTGTGTCAGAAAGGGCATTAGTGCCCAAGTCAGCCTATATACTTGGTGTACAGCCAAATGGCGTGCAGGTTGATCCACATTTGGGGATTCTGGGTGCCCCAGAGGGCAATGTTTTTCTTCTGGAGGGCAGGCAGAGTGCTGCATTATTAGTTCTGGATTGCGAAACTGGAGGGCTCCTGGGCTGAGGTCTGAGGATGGAAGTCTGAGAATCCAAGCTAGGCCTAGGTTTCTGGGTGAGGATGTGGCAGGCACAATCTACAGACATGAATCGAGATCTCGTGCATCTGAAGTCAGGGCGAGGATCAGACGATCGCTCAGGTTGGACATTCTGTCCCTGATGGCCCCTTCTTGAAGTGGGGGGGGGTGGATCACGGGGTCTTGGGGGTTTTCCCATGCTGGGAGTTGTGAGAAGCTCCCAAATGCAAAGAATCTTCTGGAGGACTATTGAGACCTCTTGGTGGCTCCAGAACTACGATTCCGAGCAGGGTTCTAAGGATGGATGGCTGGGTAGCCCACCTGGCATTCCAATTGTCTCCAAGCAACAAGACAGCTTAGATCTGCTGCATCTGGGGGAGCAACCGAGGAGGATGAGTTGAGATGGACTCTCCCGCGGATGTGTCCTAATATGATTTTGTGTCTATGGAGACCTTGGAATGAAGCGGTGGCCCTGGGTCCTGAAAGGTTCTCCTAAAGAGAGGCTTTCACACAGCTCCATCGTGCAAGTTTCCCATGTGTAGATGAGATTTGTTGTGATGGGTGAGTCAAGAAACAGCCATATGCTGTTATTGAAATCCAGGCCTCTGAGGAGAGATGCCTGGAAACCAAAACAATGGATCCGATAGGTGCCTAGGGGCATGTCCTTGCCTTTTTACCTCTGGGGACATCAGTCTTCCGGTCTGAGAGGAGGTAAGTGCTCAGATGGGCCCAGATTGCCCCTGTTTGTCCTGGGAAGCCACAATATTGGGATGGCCTCAGGGAATTTGGACGTTTATAGTATTAGTAGGGTTGTGGCCATTGGAGTGGGCACATACAATTCCCTTGGAGTGGGCAAGCCCAGTCGTCAGGTTTGGCTCCAGGGGCCTGAGCCTATAGGGTGTGTAGGCCAGGGCTGTTTGGACAGTTGTTTGAAAACACAAACTCGGCTTTTGTTTCGGGTCATAGGTATGGCAGGACTGATCTACAGACCATGAGGAGAACTCTTCGGGATATGAAAAAAGGGCGAGTGTGATTCTCTTGCTCAAATTTTTGTCCCTGGATATCGTTTCACTCATGGTCGTGAAATTTCCGGGTGACATCATGGGAAATGGACGTGTCTTACTCCCTGGGGGTTTGTCCTCGTCCAAAGAGTTTGGGGTCATTCTGTGGGATGGAAGAAGTCCGTTGTTCTGTTGTTGTTGATTGGTTTTCTTTTGAGTTTCAAACTCAGGTGTCAAACCAAATAGGGATTCCAGAGTAGAGCCCTGGGCAGGGGCAACTGGACAACCAGAAATCTGGTTAAAAATTGGGGCCTTGGGACATTTCAAGCCCATTATGACATCTAATGGTCCAACCACTGAGAGGACGTACTAGAGGACAGGACTCACGCGGAGGATCACAATGCGTGTTTATGCCCTCGTCGCACTCAAGAATGGGCGTGGCCTCAGGGTGAATGCTGCTTTCTCCTACACTGAACGTTGGACAACATGCCAACCACAAGGTTTCTTGCGCTGGGTAAGGAAGAGTTCTGATTTCTGCATCACAGTCACCCCTGGGCAGTGACTGGAAATAAGGTCTAGGTTCTGAAGCCTGAAAACCGAGGTTGAGAAGAGATGACGACCTAAGGCCATGGCGGGTCCGATGTGCTCAGTGTGTAGCCTGCTCTCTGGGTGGGGCCAGGAGGTCCAGGATCAGGCTTTGTCAAAAAGGGCATTAGTTCCCTGGACAGCCCTTATATTTGGGGTACAGCAACAAAGGGCGAGTATGTGGCGTTTGCTCAGGCTTTTGTCTCTGGATTTTGTGCATACGGTGGCCGTGGAATGTCGGGGTGTCCTCAAGGGCCATGGACAAGTCTTTCTCTGGTGATTTGGCCTGATCCCAAGTGGTTGGGATCATTCTGTGGATGGGAAGAGTCCTTTCTGTATTTTTTTTTTACCTCAGGTGTCCCACAAAAGAGGGATTCCAGAGCAATGCCCTGAGTAGGGGTGACTAGACATCTCTAACTCTGGTTGAGATTGGGGGACTAGGGGCTTGGCAAGCCCCATATGTGGGCTGTTGTTCCAGTCACTAAGAGGCTTTACATGAGGATAGGGCTCACGCTGAGGGTCACAATGTGTGTTTGTGCAAATTGTAGCCCTCGGGGATAGGTGGGGCCTCATAGTCCATGCTGCTTTCTCCTACAATGAACGTTGGACAACATGCCAACCACAAGGTTTCTTGCCATGGCGAAGGAGAAGTTCTGATTCTTGTATCACGTTCACTCCTGAGCAGTGAGTGGAGATAAGGTCTAGGTTCTGAAGGAAAAAACTGAGGTTGGGTTGAGATGATGTCCAAAAGCCATTGTGGGTTTTATATGCTCAGTGTACGGCCAGCTGTCTGGGTGTTGGACTGGAGGTCTGCCTTCAGGCTGTGTCAGACAGGGATTTAGTGCACAGGCTAGATTGTGTAATTGGGGTATGGTCGAGTGGCATGCAGGTTGTTACTCATTTGGCGTTTCTGGTTAGCCCTATAGGGCAACATTTTTCTTTTGGAGGGCAGGCAGAGTGCTGCATTGTGTCTCCAGAATTGCCAAACTGGAGGGGTGTGGCCAGGATTGTGAAGACGGAAGTCTGAGAACACAAGTTAGGCTTAGGTTTCGGGACGAGGGCACAGCAGGCACACTCTCAAGTGCTGTATCGAGATCTCGTGCTTCTGAATTCAGGGCGCGGATCAGACTTTGGCTTAGGATGGAGTTTCTGTCCATGATGGCCCATTTATGAAGGTGTGGGGCATCAAGAGGAAATGGAGGTTTTCTCACAGTGGGATTTTGTGATGCTTCAAAGCACAAGGATTCATTCTGCGAGACAGTCAAGACAGGTTGGTTGGATTCAAGACGTCCCATAAAGAAATTCTCCAGAGCAGGGTTCTAAGGATGGATGCCTGGGCAGCCCACCTCGCATTCCAACTGTCTCCTAGTGACAAAGCAGGTTTGATCTGCTGGCTCTGGGTGAGCAGCCGAGGGGACTGATTTGAAATGGACTCTCCTGAGGATGGATCATAATGTAAGTTTGTGTCCTTGGAGACCTTGGAATTGGGCCATGGTGCCAGCGCCCTGAAGGATCCTCCTAACCTGAGGTATTGACACAGCTCCAAAGAGCAAGTTTCTCATGTGGAGATGAGATCTGTTCTGATTGTTTCCTTAGGAAACCCCCATATTGTGATACTGGAAACCAGGCCTCTGAGGAGAGATACATAGAAACCAAAGCAATGGATCAGAAGTTGGCTCAGGTTGGAGTTTCTGTCCATGATGGCCCCTTTATAAAGGGGAGCATCTCATGAAGCCATGTAGGTTTTTCCCACGATAGGAGTTGTGAGATGCTCCAATCTGCAAGGATTCCTTCTGCAGGACAGTCAAGACCTGTTGGAAGGCTCCCAGGACATCCCATATGGAACGGCGCCAGAGCAGGATTCCAACGATGGATGCCTAGAGAGTCTGCTTTGCATTCCAGTTGTCTCCTAGTGACAAGGCAGGTTTGATATTCTGCCTCTGGGGGAGTAATCAACGGGGCTGAGTTGAAATGTACTCTCCTGCCGAATGGTCATAATGCGGGTTTCTGGCCATGGAGACCTTGGAATAGGGCGGTGCTCAGGTTACTTGAAGCTTTCTCCTAACTGGAGGTTTTTACAGAGCTCCAAAGGATAAGTTTCCCATGTGGAGACAAGATTTGTTTTGATTGGTATCTCGGGAATCCCCCATATGCTGGTATTGGAAAAGAGGCCTCTGAGGAGGGATGCTTAGAATCAAAAGCAATGGAACCAATTACGTTCTAGGGGCCTGTCCAGTTGAATACCTTTCTCCTGGGATATCTGTCTACGGGTGAGTTGAGGTCGTTGCTCTGCTTGTGACAGATCACCCCTCTTTGTACTGGGCGGCCTACACTATTGGAATGGCCTCTGGGACTTTGGAGGTTTCTCCTAATCTGTAGGGTTGTGGCCAATGGAATGGGAAGAATTTCCTTGGAGAGGGCAGGCACAGTCCTGAGGTGTGGCTCCAGGGGCCTCAGCCTGGAGGGTGTGTGGGACAGGGATGTCAGGACAGAAGTCTGAAAACACAAACTCGGCTTAAGTTTGGGGACGTAGGTATGGCAGGCCCGATCTACAGACTATGAGGAGAATTTTTTGGGCCGTGGAATGTCGGGCTGGCCTCATGGGCCATGGAGGAGTCTTTCTCTCTGGGGATGGCCTGATCCCAAGTGATTGGGGTCATTCTGTGGGTAAGAGGAATCCTTTCTGTGTTTACTTACCTCAAATGTCCCAACAAAGAGGGATTCCAGAGCAGAGCCCTGAGTAGGGGTGACTAGATGTCTCTACCTCTGGTTAAGATTGGGTGACTTGGGGCATGGCAGGCCCCATATGCGGGCTCATGGTCCAGCCACTGAGAGGCTTTACTTGAGGACAGGGCTCAAACTGAGGGTCCCAATGTGTGTTTGTGCCCACCGCAGCTTTTAAGCATGGGCAGGGCCTCAGGGACCCTACACTACCCTCAGGGGCCCTACTACTACTGCTGTAGGCCCTACAGGTGTCCTACACTGAACTTTGGATAAGAAGCCAACCACAAGATTCTGGCGAGAGGGAAGGAGGAGTTATGATTTCTGCATCACGTTCGCCCATGGGAAATGAGTAGAGATAAGGTCTAGGTTTCTGTAGCCTGAAAACCAGGTTGGAAAGAGATGGAAACCTAAGGCCATGGCGGTTCAGATGTTCTCAGTGTAGGGCAAGCTGTCTGGGTGTCGGTTGGGAATTCAGGCCTCAGGTTGTGTCAGACAGGGCATTAGTGCACAGGCTAGACTATATAATTGGTGTACAGTTGAGTGGCATGCAGGTTTATCCTCATTTGAGGTTTCTGGGTAGACCCATAGGGCAACGTTTTTCTTCTGGAGGGCAGGCAGAGTGCAGCACTGTGTCATCGGAAATCCCAAAATGGAGGGCGTATGGTCCAGGAGTGTGAGGACGGAAGTCTGAGAACACTAGCTATGCTTAGGTTTTGGGGTGAGGGCACAGCAGGTGCACTCTGAAGAGCATAATCAAGATCTCGTGCATCTGAAGTTAAGGCGAAGATCAGCTGTTGGCTCAGGTTGGAGTTTCTTACCATGATCCGACTTCATGAAGATTGGGGGCATCATGTGACCTTGGAAGCTTTCCATGATATGAGTTGTGATGTGGACCATGAACAAGGACTCCTGTGGGACAGTCGACACCTGTTGGATGGCTCAAGGATGTCCCATAAGGAACGAAGCAAGAGCAGGGTTCTAAGGGTTCTAAGGATCTCTAAGGAGAGATGCCTGGAAACCAAAGCAATAGATCTGATAGGTGCCTATGGGCCTGTTCCTTCCTTTTTACCTCTGGGGACATCAGTCTATGGGTCTGAGTGCCGGTAGGTGCTCAGATGGACCCAGATTGCCCCTGTTTGTCCTAGGAAGCCACAAATATTGGGATGGCCTCAGGGACTTTGGAGGTTTATCCTATTAGTAGGGTTGTGGCCATTGGAATGGGCACATACAATTCCCTTGGAGAGGGCAAGCCCAGTCTTCATGTTTGGTTCCAGGGGCCTGAGCCTGTAGGGTGTATAGGCCTGAAAACCGAGGTTGAGAAGAGATGACGAACTAAGGCCATGAGGGGTTCGAGGTGCTCAGTGTGTGGCCAGCTGTCTTGGTGGGGCCAGGAGGTCCAGTTTCAGGCTGTGTCAGAAAGGGCATTAGTGCCCAGGTCAGCTTATATATTTGGGGTACAGCCGAATGGCGTGCCCCGTTGATCCTCATTTGGGGTTTCTGGGTAGCCCCAGAGGGCAATGTTTTTCTTCTGGAGGGCAGGCAGAGTGCTGCATTGTAGTTCTGGATTGCCAAACTGGAGGGCTTGTGGGCCAGTAGTCTGAGGACGGAAGTCTAAGAACCCAAGCTAGGCCTAGGTTTCTGGGTGAGGATATGGCAGGCACAATCTACAGACCTGAATCGAGATCTCATGCTTCTGAAGTCAGGGTGAGAATCAGACGATCGCTCAGGTTGGACATTCTGTCCCTGATGGCCCCTTCTTGAAGGGGGGGTGGATCACGAGGCCATGGGGGTTTTCCCACGATGGGAGTTGTGTGAAGCTCCAAACTGCAAAGATTCATCTGCAGGACAATTGAGACCTGTTGGTTGGCTCCAGCACAACGATTCCGAGCAGGGTTCTAAGGATGGATGTCTTGGTAGCCCAACTCGCATTCCAATTGTCTCCAAGCAACAAGACATGTTAGATCTGCTGGATCTGGGGGAGCAACCGAGGAGGCTGAGTTGAAATGGACTCTCCCGTGGATGTGTCCTAATATCATTTTGTGTCTATGGAGACCTTGGAATGAAGCGTTTGCACTGGGGCCCTGAGGGTTCTCCTAAAGAGAGGCTTTCACACAGCTCCATCGTGCAAGTTTCCCATGTGTAGATGAGATTTGTTCTGATGGGTGATTCAAGAAACAACCATATGCAGTTATTGAAATCCAGGCCTCTGAGGAGAGATGCCTGGAAACCAAAGCAATGGATCCTATAGGTGCCTAGGGGCCTGTTCGTTCATTTTTACCTCTGGGGACATCAGTCTACGGGTCTGAGTGCCGGTAGGTGCTCAGATGTGCCCAGATTGCCCCAGTTTGTCCTGGTTAGCCACAAATATTGGGATGGCCTCAGGGACTTTGGAGGTTGATCCTATTAGTGCGGTTGTGGCCATTGGAGTGGGCACATACAATTCCCTTGGAGAGGGCAAGCACAGTCGTCAGGTTTGGCTCTAGGGGCATGAGCCTGTAGGGTGTGTAGGCCAGGGCTGTTTGGACAGTTGTCTGAAAACACAAACTCGGCTTATGTTTCCGGTCATAGGTATGGCAGGACTGATCTACAGACCATGAGGAGAACTCTTCGGGATATGAAAAAAGGGCGAGGGTGAGGCTCTTGCTCAAGTTTTTGTCTCTGGATATCGTTTCACATATGGTCGTGAAATTTCCGGGTGACTTCATGGGAAATGGACGAGTCTTACTCTCTGGGGGTTTGGCCCCGTCCAAAGAATTTGGGGTCATTCTGTGGGATGGAAAAAGTCCGTGTTTCTGTTGTTGTTGATTTGTTTTTTTTTGTTTTTCAACCTCAGGTGTCCCACCAAATGAGAGATTCCAGAGTAGAGCCCTGGGGAGGGACGACTGGACAACCAGATATCTGGTAAAAAATTGGGGCCTAGGGACATGTCAAGTCCATTATGACATCTAACGGTCCAGCCACTGAGAGGACGTACTAGAGGACAGGACTCACGCTGAGGGTCACAGTGCGTGTTTATGCCCTCGTCGCACCCAAGAATGGGCGGGGCCTCAGAGTGAATGCTGGTTTCTCCTACACTGAACGTTGGACAACATGACAACCACAAGGTTTCTTGCCATGGGTAAGGAAGAGTTCTGATTCTGCATCACAGTCACCCCTGGGCAGTGATTGGAGATAAGGTCTAGGTTCTGAAGACTGAAAACTGAGGTAGGGAAGAGATGATGACCTAAGGCCATGGCGGGTCTGATGTGCTCAGTGTGCGGTCAGCTGTCTGGGTGTTGGTCACGAGGTCCGGGCTCAGGTTGTCAGACAGTGCATTAGTGCCCAGGTTAGACTATATATTTTGGGTGCATTCGAGTGCCGTGTAGGTTCTTATCTGAAGAACTCTTCAGGATATGAAGAATGAGCGAGTCTGAGGCGCGTGCTCAGGCTTTTGTATCTGGATTTTGTATCAGCGATGGCCGTGGAATGTTGGGGATGCCTCATGGGCCATGGACGAATCTTGTTCTCTGTGGACTTGGCCCGATCCCAATTGTTTTCCGTCAATCTGTGGGATGGGAGATTCCTTTCAGGTGTGTTACCTCAGGTGTCCCACCAAAAGAGGAATTCCAAAGCAGAGCCCTGGGGAAGAGTGAAGGGACAACCCGAACTATGGTTAAAAATTGGGGCCTAGGGGCATGGCAATCCCAATATGCTGTCTCTCCATCCAGCCACTGAGAGGCCTTACCTGAGGACTGGGCTCAGGCTGAGGGTCACAATGTGTGTTTGTGACCAATGTGGCCCGCAAGCATGGGCGGGGCCTCATGGGCCACACTTTTTCAACTACACTGAAACTTGGACAACATGCCAACCACAAGGTTTCTTGCCATGGGGAAAGAGTTCTGATTTCTGCATCATTTTCAAACCCAGGCCGTGATTGGAGATAAGGTCTAGGTTCTGAAGCCTGAAAACCGAGGTTGAGAAGAGAGGACGACCTAAGGCCATGAGGGGTCCGATGTGCTCAGTGTGCGGCCAGCTGTCTGGGTGGGGCCAGGAGGTCCAGGATCAGGCTGTGTCAGAAAGGGCATTAGTGCCCAGGTCAGCCTATATATTTGGGGCACAGCCGGATGGCGTGCCCTGTTGATCCTCTTTTGGGGTTTCTGGGTAGCCCCAGAGGGCAATGTTTTTCTTCTGTAGGGCAGGCAGAGTGCTGCATTGTAGTTCTGGATTGCCAAACTGGAGGGCTTGTGGGCCAGTAATCTGAGGACGGAGGTTTGAGAACCCAAGCTAGGCCTAGGTTTCTGGGTGAGGATATGGCAGGCACAATCTACAGACCTGAATCGAGATCACGTGCATCTGAAGTCAGGGCGAGGATCAGACGATCGCTCAGGTTGGACATTCTGTACCTGATGGTCCCTTCTTAAAATGAGGGTGGATCACGAGGCCATGGGGGTTTTCCCACGATGGGTGTTGTGAGAAGCTCCCAACTGCAAAGATTCTTCTGCAGTACAATTGAGACCTGTTGGTGGGCTCCAGGACAACGATTCCGAGCAGGGTTCTAAGGGTGGATGGCTGGGTAGCCCACCTCACATTCCAATTGTCTCCAAGCAACAAGACAGGTTAGATCTGCTGGATCTGGGGGAGCAACCGAGGAGGCTGAGTTGAAATGGACTCTTCCGTGGATGTGTCCTAATATGATTTTGTGTCTATGGAGACCTTGGAATGAAGCGGAGGTACTGGGGCCCTGAAGGGTTCTCCTAAAGAGAGGCTTTCACTTAGCTCCATCGTGCAAGTTTCCCTTGAGTAGATGAGATTTGTTCTGATGGGTGAGTCAAGAAACAGATATATGCTGTTATTGAAATCCAGGCTTCTGAGGAGAGATGTCTGGAAACCAAAGCAATGGATCCGATAGGTGCCTAGGGGCCTGTTCGTACATTTTACCTCTGGGGACATCAGTCTACGGGTCTGAGTGCCAGTCGGTGATCAGATGTGCCCAGATTGCCCCAGTTTGTCCTGGGAACCCACAAATATTGGGATGGCCTCAGGGACATTGGAGGTTGATCATATTAGTAGGGTTGTGGCCATTGGAGTGGGCACATACAATTCCCTTGGAGATGGCAAGCACCATCGTCAGGTTTGGCTCCAGCGGCCTGAGCCTGTAGGGTGTGTAGGCCAGGGCTGTTTGGACAGTTGTCTGAAAACACAAACTCGGCTTATGTTTCGGGTCATAGGTATGGCAGGACTGATCTACAGACATGAGGAGAACTCTTCGGGATATGAAAAAAGGGCGAGGGTGAGGCTCTTGCTCAAGTTTTTGTCTCTGGATATCGTTTCACACATGGTCCTGAAATTTCCGGGTGACTTCATGGGAAATGGTCGAGTCTTACTCTCTGGGGGTTTAGCCTCGTCCAAAGATTTTGGGGTCATTCTGTGGGATGGAAGAAGTCCGTGGTTCTGTTGTTGTTGATTTGTTTTGTTTTGTTTTTCAACCTCAGGTGTCCCACCAAATGAGGGATTCCAGAGTAGAGCCCTGGGGAGGGACGACTGGACAACCAGATATCTGGTTAAAAATTGGGGCCTAGGGACATGTCAAGCCCATTATGACATCTAACGGTCCAGCCACTGAGAGGACGTACTACAGGACAGGACTCACGCTGAGGGTCACAATGCGTGTTTATGCCCTCGTCGCACTCAAGAATGGGCGGGGCCTCAGGGTGAATGCTGGTTTCTCCTACACTGAACGTTGGACAACATGCCATCCACAAGGTTTCTTGCCATGGTTAAGGAAGAGTTCTGATTTCTGCATCACAGTCACCCCTGGGCAGTGATTGGAGATAAGGTCTAGGTTCTGAAGCCTTAAAACTGAGGTAGGGAAGAGATGATGTCCTAAGGCCATGGCGGGTCTGATGTGCTCAGTGTGCGGTCAGCTGTCTGGGTGTTGGTCACGAGGTCTGGGCTCAGGTTGTCAGACAGTGCATTAGTGCTCGGGTTAGACTATATATTTTGGGTGCATTCGAGTGCCGTGTAGGTTCTTATCTGAAGAACTCTTCAGGATATGAAGAATGAGCGAGTCTGAGGTGCGTGCTCATGCTTTTGTCTCTGGATTTTGTATCAGCGATGGCCGTGGAATGTTGGGGAGGCCTCATGGGCCATGGACGAATCTTGCTCTCTGTGGACTTGGCCCGATCCCAATGGTTTTTCGTCAATCTGTGGGATGGGAGGACTCCTTTCAGTTTTGTTACCTCAGGAGTTCCACCAAAAGAGGAATTCCAAAGCAGAGCCCCGGGGAAGAGTGAAGGGACAACCTCGAACTATGTTTAAAAATTGGGGCCTAGTGGCATAGCAAGCCCAATATGCTGTATCTCCATCCAGCCACTGAGAAGCCTTACCTGAGGACTGGGTTCAGCCTTAGGGTCATAATGTGTGTTTGTTACCAATGTGGCCCACAAGCATGGGCGGGGCCTCATGGGCCACACTGGTTTCAACTACACTGAACCTTGGAAAACAAGCCAACCACAAGGTTTCTTGCCATAGGGAAAGAGTTCTGATTTCAAACCCGGGCAGTGATTGGAGATAAGGTATAGTTTTTGAATCCTGAAAACCGAGATTGAGAAGAGATGTCGACCTAAGGCCATGGAGGGTCCGATGTGCTCAGTGTGCAGCCAGCTGACTGGTTGGGGCCAGGAGGTGCAGGCTCAGGCTGTGTGAGAAAGGGCATTAGTGCCCAGGTTAGCCTATATATTTGGGGTACAGCCAAATGGTGTGACCTGTTGATCCTCATTTGGGGTTTCTGTGTAGCCCCAAGGGACATGTTTTTCTTCTGGAGGGCAGGCAGTGTGCTGCATTGTAGTTCTGGATTGCCAAACTGGAGGGCTTGTGGGCCCGTAGTCTGAGGACGGAAGTCTGAGAATCCAAGCTAGGCCTCAGTTTCTTGGTGAGACCTGAATCGAGACCTCGTGCCTCTGAAGTCAGGGCGAGGATCAGAGGATCGCTCAGGTAGGACATTCTGTACCTGTTGGCCCCTTCTTGAAAGGGGGGTGGATCACGAGGCCATGGGGGTTTTCCCACGATGGGTGTTGTGAGAAGCTCCCAACTGCAAGATTCTTCTGCAGGACAATTGAGACCTGTTGGTTGGCTCCAGGACAACGATTCCGAGCAGGGTTCTAAGGATGGATGTCTGGAGCTCACCTCGCATTACAATTGTCCCCAAGCAACAAGACAGTTTAGATCTGCTGGATCTGGGGGAGCAACCGAGGAGGCTGAGTTGAAATGGACTCTCCTGTGGATGTGTCCTAATACGATTTTGTGTCTATGGAGACCTTGGAATGAAGCGGTGGCACTGGGGCCCTGAAGGTTTCTCCTAAAGAGAGGCGTTCACACAGCTCCATCGTGCTAGTTTCCCATGTGTAGATGAGATTGTTCTGATGGGTGATTCAAGAAACAGCCATATGCTGTTATTGAAATCCATGCCTCTGAGGAGAGATGCCTTGGAACCAAAGCAATGGATCCTATAGGTGCCTAGGGGCCTGTTCATTCCTTTTTATCTCTGGTGACATCAGTCTACGGGTCTGAGTGCCGGTAGGTGCTCAGATTGGCCCAGATTGCTCCTTTTTGTCTTGGGAAGCCACATATATTGGGAAGGTCTCAGGGACTTTGCAGGTTTATCCTCTTGGTAGGGTTGTGGCCACTGGAATGGGCACATAATTCCCTTGGAGAGGGCAAGCACAGTCATCATGTTTGGCTCCAGGGGCCAAAGTCTGTAGGGTGTGTAGGTCAGGGCTGTTTGGACAGTAGTCTGAAAACACAAACTCAGCTTATGCTTCGGGTCATAGGTATGGCAGGACTGATCAACAGACCATGAGGAGAACTCTTCAGGATATGAAAAAAAGGGCGAGTGTGAGGTTCTTGCTCAAGTTTTTGTCTCTGGATATCATATCACTCATGGTCGTGTAATTTCCGGGTGACTTCATGGGAAATGGACGAGTCTTACTCTCTGGGGGCTTGGCCCCGTCCAAAGAGTTTGGGGTATTCTGTGGGATGGAAGAAGTCCGTTGTTCTGTTGTTGTTGATTTGTTTTGTTTTGTTTTTCAACCTCAGGTGTCCCACCAAATGAGGGATTCCAGAGTAGAGCCCTGGGGAGGGGCGACTGGACAACCAGAAATTGGTTAAATATTGGGGCCTAGGGACATGTCAAGCCCATTATGACATCTAATGGTCAAGCCACTGAGAGGACGTACTAGAGGACAGGACTCACGCTGAGGGTCACCATGCGTGTTTATGCCCTCGTCGCACTCAAGAATGGTCGGGGACTCAGGGTGAATGCTGGTTTCTCCTACACTGAACGTTGGACAAAATGCCAACCACAAGGTTTCTTGCCATGGGTAAGGAAGAGTTCTGATTTCTGCATCACAGTCACCCCTGGGCAGTGATTGGAGATTAGGTCTAGGTTCTGATACCTGAAAACTGTGGTAGGGAAGAGATGATGACCTAAGGCCATGGCGGGTCTGATGTGCTCAGTGTGCGGTCAGCTTCTGGGTGTTGGTCACGAGGTCCGGGCTCAGGTTGTCAGACAGTGCATTAGTGCCCAGGTTAGACTATATATTTTGGGTGCATTCGAGTGCCGTGTAGGTTCTTATCTGAAGAACTCTTCAGGATATGAAGAATGAGCGAGTCTGAGGCGCGTGCTCAGGCTTTTGTCTCTGGATTTTGTATCAGCGATGGCCGTGGAATGTTGGGGATGCCTCATGGGCCATGGACGAATCTTGTTCTCTGTGGACTTGGCCCGATCCCAATTGTTTTCTGTCAATCTGTGGGATGGGAGACTCCTTTCAGGTGTGTTACCTCAGGTGTCCCACCAAAAGAGGAATTCCAAAGCAGAGCCCTGGGGAAGAGTGAAGGGACAACCCGAACGATGGTTAAAAATTGGGGCCTAGGGGCATGGCAAGCCCAATATGCTGTCTCTCCATCCAGCCACTGAGAGGCCTTACCTGAGGACTGGGCTCAGGCTGAGGGTCACAATGTGTGTTTGTGACCAATGTGGCCCGCAATCATGGGCGGGGCCTCATGGGCCACACTATTTCAACTACACTGAAACTTGGACAACATGCCAACCACAAGGTTTCTTGCCATGGGGAAAGAGTTCTGATTTCTGCATCATTTTCAAACCCAGGCCGTGATTGGAGATAAGGTCTAGGTTCTGAAGCCTGAAAACCGAGGTTGAGAAGAGAGGACGACCTAAGGCCATGAGGGGTCCGATGTGCTCAGTGTGCGGCCAGCTGTCTGGGTGGGGCCAGGAGGTCCAGGATCAGGCTGTGTCAGAAAGGGCATTAGTGCCCAGGTCAGCCTATATATTTGGGGCACAGCCGGATGGCGTGCCCTGTTGATCCTCTTTTGGGGTTTCTGGGTAGCCCCAGAGGGCAATGTTTTTCTTCTGTAGGGCAGGCAGAGTGCTGCATTGTAGTTCTGGATTGCCAAACTGGAGGGCTTGTGGGCCAGTAGTCTGAGGACGGAGGTCTGAGAACCCAAGCTAGGCCTAGGTTTCTGGGTGAGGATATGGCAGGCACAATCTACAGACCTGAATCGAGATCACGTGCATCTGAAGTCAGGGCGAGGATCAGACGATCGCTCAGGTTGGACATTCTGTACCTGATGGTCCCTTCTTGAAATGGGGGTGGATCACGCGGCCATGGGGGTTTTCCCACGATGGGTGTTGTGAGAAGCTCCCAACTGCAAAGATTCTTCTGCAGTACAATTGAGACCTGTTGGTGGGCTCACGCTGAGGGTCACAATGTGTGTTTGTGCAAACTGTAGCCCTCAGGGATAGGTGGGGCCTCATAGTCCATGGTGCTTTCTCCTACAATGAACGTTGGACCACATGCCAACGACAAGGTTTCTTGCCATGGCGAAGGAGAAGTTCTGATTCTTGTATCACGTTCACTCCTGAGCAGTGAGTGGAGATAAGGTCTAGGTTCTGAAGGTGAAAACTGAGGTTGGGTAGAGATGATGGCCGAAAGCCATTGTGGGTTTGATATGCTCAGTGTACGGCCAGCTGTCTGGGTGTTGGACTGGAGGTCTGCCTTCAGGCTGTGTCAGACAGGGCTTTAGTGCACAGGCTAGATTTTATAATTGGGGTATGGTCGAGTGGCATGCAGGTTGTTACTCATTTGGCATTTCTGGTTAGCCCTATAGGGCAACATTTTTCTTCTGGAGGGCAGGCAGAGTGCTGCATTGTGTCTCCAGAATTGCCAAACTGGAGGGGTGTGGCCAGGATTGTGAAGACGGAAGTCTGAGAACACAAGTTAGGCTTAGGTTTCGGGGCGAGGGCACAGCAGGCACACTCTCAAGTGCTGAATCGAGATCTCGTGCTTCTGAATTCAGGGCGCAGATCAGACTTTGGCTTAGGATGGAGTTCTGTCCTTGATGGCCCATTTATGAAGGTTTGGGGCATCATGAGGAAATGGAGGTTTTCTCACAGTGGGATTGTGTGATTCTGTGATGCTTCAAACCACAAGGATTCATTCTGCGAGACAGTCAAGACAGGTTGGTTGGATTCAAGACGTCCCATAAAGAAATTCTCCAGAGCAGGGTTCTAAGGATGGATGCCTGGGCAGCCCACCTCGCATTCCAACTGTCTCCTAGTGACAAGGCAGGTTTGATCTGCTGGCTCTGGGTGAGCAGCCGAGGGGGCTGATTTGAAATGGACTCTCCTGAGGATGGATCATAATGTAAGTTTGTGTCCTTGGAGACCTTGGAATTGGGCCATGGTGCCAGCGCCCTGAAGGATCCTCCTAACCTGAGGTATTGACACAGCTCCAAAGAGCAAGTTTCTCATGTGGAGATGAGATGTGTTCTGATTGTTTCCTTAGGAAACCCCCATATTCTGATATTGGAAACCAGGCCTCTGAGGAGAGATACATAGAAACCAAAGCAATGGATCAGAAGTTGGCTCAGGTTGGAGTTTCTGTCCATGATGGCCCCTTTATAAAGGGGAGCATCTCATGATGCCATGTAGGTTTTCCCACGATAGGAGTTGTGAGATGCTCCAATCTGCAAGTATTCCTTCTGCAGGACAGTCAAGACCTGTTGGAAGGCTCCCAGGACATCCCATATGGAACGGCGCCAGAGCAGGATTCCAACGATGGATGCCTAGAGAGTCTGCTTTGCATTCAAGTTGTCTCCTAGCGACAAGGCAGGTTTGATATTCTGGCTCTGGGGGAGTAATCAACGGGGCTGAGTTGAAAAGTACTCTCCTGCCCAATGGTCATAATGCGGGTTTGTGTCCATGGAGACCTTGGAATAGGGCGGTGGCTGCGGTTACCTGAAGGTTTCTCCTAACTGGAGGTTTTTACAGAGCTCCAAAGGATAAGTTTCCCATGTGGAGACAAGATTTGTTCTGATTGGTATCTCTGGAATCCCCCATATGCTGGTATTGGAAAACAGGCCTCTGAGGAGAGATGCTTAGAAACAAAAGCAATGGAACCAATTACGTTCTAGGGGCCTGTCCAGTTTAATACCATTTCTCTTGGGATATCTGTCTACGGGTGAGTTGAGGTCGTTGCTCAGCTTGTGACAGATCACCCCTCTTTGTACTGGGCGGCCTACACTATTGGAATGGCCTCTGGGACTTTGGAGGTTTCTCCTAATCTGTAGGGTTGTGGCCAATGGAATGGGAAGAATTTCCTTGGAGAGGGCAGGCACAGTCCTGAGGTGTGGCTCCAGGGGCCTCAGCCTGGAGGGTGTGTGGGACAGGGATGTCAGGATAGAAGTCTGAAACACGGTTTGGGGACGTAGGTATGGCAGGCCCGATCTACAGACTATGAGGAGAATTTTTTGGGCTATGACCTAAGGGTGAGGCTTATGTCTCTGGATTTTGTGTCAATAGTGGCCGTGGAATGTCGGGCTGGCCTCATGGGCCATGGAGGAGTCTTTCTCTCTGGGGATGGCCTGATCCCAATTGATTGGGGTCATTCTGTGGGTGGGAGGAATCCTTTCCGTGTTTACTTACCTCAAAAGTCCCACGAAAGAGGGATTCCAGAGCAGAGCCCTGAGTAGGGGTGACTAGATGTCTCTACCTCTGGTTAAGATTGGGTGACTTGGGGCATGGCAGGCCCCATATGTGGGCTCATGGTCCAGCCACTGAGAGGCTTTACTTGAGGACAGGGCTCAAACTGAGGGTCCCAATGTGTGTTTGTGCCCACCGCAGCTCTTAAGCATGGGCAGGGTCTCAGGGACCCTGCACTACCCTCAGGGGCCCTACTACTACTCCTGTAGGCCCTACAGGGGTCCTACACTGAACTTTAGATAAGATGCCAACCACAAGATTCTGGCGTGAGGGAAGGAGGAGTTATGATTTCTGCATCACGTTCACCCATGGGAAATGAGTCGAGATAAGGTCTAAGTTTCTGTAGCCTGAAAACCAGTTTGGAAAGAGATGGCAACCTAAGGCCATGGCGGTTCAGATGTTCTCTGTGTACGGCAAGGTGTCTGGGTGTCGGTTGGGAATTCAGGCCTCAGGTTGTGTCAGACAGGGCATTAGTGCACAGGCTAGACTATATAATTGGTGTACAGTTGAGTGGCATGCAGGTTTATCCTCATTTGAGGTTTCTGGGTAGACCCATAGGGCAATGTTTTTCTTCTAGAGGGCAGGCAGAGTGCAGCACTGTGTCATCGGAAATCCCAAAATGGAGGGCGTGTGGTCCAGGAGAGTGAGGACGGAAGTCTGAAAACACTAGCTATGCTTAGGTTTTGGGGTGAGGGCACAGCAGGAGCACTCTGAATAGCTTAATCAAGATCTCGTGCATCTGAAGTCAAGGCGAAGATCAGCCTTTGGCTCAGGTTTGAATTTCTTTCCATGATCCGACTTCATGAAGATTGGGGGCATGATGTGACCTTGGAAGCTTTCCATGATATGAGTTGTGAGGTGGTCATGAACAAGGACTCCTGTGGGACAGTCGACACCTGTTGGATGGCTCAAGGATGTCCCATAAGGAAAGACGCAAGAGCAGGGTTCTAAGGGTTCTAAGGATGTCTAAGGAGAGATGCCTGGAAACCAAAGCAATAGATCCGATAGGTGCCTATGGGCCTGTTCGTTCCTTTTTACCTCTGGGGACATCAGTCTACGGGTCTGAGTGCAGGTAGGTGCTCAGATGGGCCCAGACTGCCCCTGTTTGTCCTGGGAAGCCACAAATATTGGGAAGGCCTCAGGAACGTTGGAGGTTTATCATATTAGTAGGGTTGTGGCCATTGGAGTGGGGACATTCAATTCCCTTGGAGAGGGCAAGCACAGTCGTCAGGTTTGGCTCCAGGGGCCTGAGCCTGTAGGGTGTGTAGGCCAGGGCTGTTTGGACAGTTGTCTGAAAACACAAACTCGGCTTATGTTTCGTGTCATAGGTATGGCAGGACTGATTTAAAGACCATGAGGAGAAATCTTCGGGATGTAAAGAAAGGGCGAGTGTGACGCTCTTGCTACAGTTTTAGTCTCTGGATATCGTGTCACTCATGTTCGTGAAAATCCAGGGTGACTTCTTGGGAAATGGACGAGTCTTACTCTCTGGGGGTTTGGCCCCGTCCAAAGAGTTTGGGGTCATTCTGTGGGATGGAAGAAGTCCGTTGTTCTTTTGTTGTTGATTTGTTTTGTTTTGTTTTTCAACCTCAGGTGTCCCACCAAATGAGGGATTCCAGAGTAGAGCCCTGGGGGGGGGGGCGCCTGGACAACCAGAAATCTGGTTAAATATTGGGGCCTAGGCACATGTCAAGCCCATTATGACATCTAATGATCCAGCCACTGAGAGGACGTACTAGAGGACAGGACTCACGCTGAGGGTCACAATGCATGTTTATGCCCGCGTGGCACTCAAGAATGGGCAGGGCCTCAGAGTGAATGCTGGTTTCTCCTACACTGAACGTTGTACAACATGTCAACCACAAGGTTTCTTGCCATTGTTAAGGAAGAGTTCTGATTTCTGCATCACAGTCACCCCTGGGCAGTGATTGGAGATAAGGTCTAGGTTCTGAAGCCTGAAAACTGAGGTAGGGAATAGATGATGAACTAAGGCCATGGTGGGTCTGATGTGCTCAGTGTGCAGTCAGCTGTCTGGGTGTTGGTCACGAGGTCTGGGCTCAGGTTGTCAGACAGTGCATTAGTGCCCAGGTTAGACTATATATTTTGGGTGCATTCGAGTGCCGTGTAGGTTCTTATCTGAAGAACTCTTCAGGATCTGAAGAATGAGCGAATCTGATGCGCGTGCTCAGGCTTTTGTCTCTGGATTTTGCATCAGCGATGGCAGTGGAATGTTGGGGAGGCCTCATGGGCCATGGACGAATCTCGCTCTCTGTGGATTTGGCCCGATCCCAATTGTTTTTCATCAATCTGTGGGATGGAAGGACTCCTTTCAGGTTTCTTACCTCAGGAGTCCCACCAAAATAGGAATTCCAAAGCAGAGCCCTGGGGAATATTGAAGGGAAAACCCGAACAATGGTTAAAAATTGGGGCCTAGGGGCATGGCAAGACCAATATGCTGTCTCTCCAACCAGCCACTGAGAGGCCTTACCTAAGGACTGGGCTCAGGCTGAGGGTCACAATGTGTGTTTGTAACCAATGTGGATCGTGAGGCCATGGGGGTTTTCAACGATGGGAGGTGTGAGAAGCTCCCAACTGCAAAGTTCTTCTGCAGGACTATTAAGACCTGTTGGTTGGCTCCAGGACAACGATTCCGAGCAGGGTTCTAAGGATGGATGGCTGGGTAGCCCACCTCGCATTCCAATTGTCTCCAAGCAACAAGACAGGACAGATCTGCTGGATCTGGGGGAGCAAATGAGGAGGCTGAGTTGAAATGGACTCTCCCGTGGATGTGTCCTAATATGATTTTGTGTCTAAGGAGACCTTGGAATGAAGCGGTGGCACTGGGGCCCTGAAGGGTTCTCCTAAAGAGAGGCTTTCACACAGCTCCATCGTGCAAGTTTCCCATGTGTAGATTAGATTTGTTCTGATGGTGAATCAAGAAAGAGCCATATGCTGTTATTGAAATCCAGGCCTCTGAGGAGAGATGCCTGGAATCAAACCAATGGATCCGATAGGTGCCTAGGGGCCTGTTCGTTCCTTTTTACCTCAGGGGACATCAGTCTACGATCTGAGAGCAGGTAAGTGCTCAGATGGGGCCAGATTGCCCCAGTTTGTCCTGGGAAGCCACAAATATTGTGATGGCCTCAGGGACTTTGGAGGATTATACTCTTAGTAGGGTTGTGGCCATTGGAATGGGCACATACAATTCCCTTGGATAGGGCAAGCACAGTCTTCAGGTTTGGCCTCAGGGACCTGAGCCTGTAGGGTGTGTAGGCCATAGCTGTTGGGACAGTTGTCTGAAAACATAAACTCGGCTTATGTTTCGGGTCATAGGTATGGCAGGACTGATCTACAGACCATGAAGAGAACTCTTCGGGATATGAAAAAAGGGCGAGAGTGAGACTCTTGCTCAAGTTTTTGTCTCTGGATATCGTATCATTCATGGTCGTGAAATTTCCGGGTGAATTCTTGGGAAATGGATGAGTCTTACTCTCTGGGGCTTTGGCCCCGTCCAAAGAGTTTGGGGTCATTCTGTAGGATGGAAGAAGTCCATTTTTGTTGTTGTTGATTTGTTTTGTTTTGTTTTGTTTTTCTACCTCAGGTGTCCCACTAAATGAGAGATTCCAGAGTAGAGCCCTGGGGAGTTGTGACTGGACAACCAAAAATCTGGTTAAAAATTGGGGCCTAGGGACATGTCAAGCCCATTATGACATCTAATAATCCAGCCACTGAGAGGACGTACTAGAGAACAGGACTCACGCTGAGGGTCACAATGCGTGTTTATGCCCTCGTCGCACTCAAGAATTGGAGGGGCCTCAGGGTGAATGCTGGTTTCTCCTACAATGAACGTTGGACAACAGGCCAACCACAAGGTTTCTTGCCATAGGTAAGGAAGAGTTCTGATTTCTGCATCACAGTCACCCCTGGGGAGTGATTGGAGTTAAGGTCTAGGTTCTGAGGCCTGAAAACTGAGGTAGGGAAGAGATGATGACCTAAGGCCATGGCGGGTCAGATGTGCTCAGTGTGCAGTCAGCTGTCTGGGTGTTGGTCACGAGGTCCGGGCTCAGGTTTTCAGAGTGTGCATTAGTGCCCAGGTTAGACTATATATTTTGGGTGCATTCGAGTGCCGTGTAGGTTCTTATCTGAAGAACTCTTCAGGATATGAAGAATGAGCGAGTCTGAGGCGCATGCTCATGCTTTTGTCTTTGGATATTGTATCAGCGACGGCCGTGGAATGTTGGGGAGGTCTCATGGGCCATGGACGAATCTTGCTCTCTGTGGATTTGGCCCGATCCCAATTGTTTTTCGTCAATCTGTGGGATGGGAGGACTCCTTTCAGGTTTCTTAACTCAGGAGTCCAACCAAAAGAGGAATTCCAAAGCAGAGCCCTGTGGAAGAGTGAAGGGACAACCCGAACTATGGTTAAAAATTGGGGCCTAGGGGAATGGCAAGCCCAATATTCTGTCTCTCCATCCAGCCACTGAGAGGCCTTACCTGAGGACTGGGCTCAGGCTGAGGGTCACAATGTGTGTTTGTGACCAATGTGGCCCCCACTCATGGGTGGGGCCTCATGGGCCCCACTGGTTTCAAGTACACTGAACCTTGGACAACATGCCAACCACAAGGTTTCTTGCCATGGGGAAAGAGTTCTTATTTCTGCATCATTTTCAAACCGGGGCCGTGATTGGAGATAAGGTCTAGGATCTGAAGCCTGAAAACCGAGATTGAGAAGAGATGACGACCTAAGGCCATGGCGGGTCCGATGTGCTCAGTGTGCGGCCAGCAGTCTGGGTGGGGCCAGGAGGTGTAGGCTCAGGCTGTGTCAGAAAGGGCATTAGTGCCCAAGTCAGCCTATATATTTGTGGTACAGCCGAATGGCGTTCATGTTGATCCTAATTTGGGGTTTCTGGGTAGCCCCAGAAGGCAATGTTTTTCTTCTGGAGGGCAGGCGGAGTGCTGCATTGTAGTTCTGGATTGCCACACTGGAAGGTTTGTGGTTCAGATGTCTGAGAACGGAAGTCTGAGAAACCAAGCTAGGGCTAGGTTTCTGGGTGAGGATATGGCAGGCACAATCTACACACCTGAATCGAGATCTCATGCTTCTGAAGTCAGGGTGAGAATCAGACGATCGCTCAGGTTGGACATTCTGTCCCTGATGGCCCCTTCTTGAAGGGGTAGGTGGATCGTGAGGCCATGGCGGTTTTCCCACGATGGGAGTTGTGAGAAGCTCCCAACTGCAAAGATTCTTCTGCAGGACAATTGACACGTGGTGGCTGGCTACAGAACAACGATTCGGAGCAGGGTTCTAAGGATGGATGACTGGGTAGTCCACCTCGCATTCCAATTGTCTCCAAGCAAAAGAGAGGTTAAATCTGCTGGATCTGGGGAGCAAATGATGAGGCTGAGTTGAAATGGACTCTCCAGTGGATATGTCCTAATATGATTTTGTGTCTAAGGAGACCTTGGAATGAAGCGGTGGCACTGGGGACCTGAAGGTTTCTCCTAAAGAGAGGCTTTCACACAGCTCCATCATGCAAGTTTCCCATGTGTAGATGAGATTTGTTCTGATGGTGAGTCAAGAAACAGCCATATGCTGTTATTGAAATCCAGGCCTTTGAGGAGAGATGCTTGGAAGCCAAACCAATGGATCCGATAGGTTCCTAGGGCCTGTTCGTTCCTTTTTACCTCTAGTTACATCAGTCTACTGTCTGAGAGCAGGTAGGAGCTCAGATGGGCCCAGATTGCCCCTGTTTTTCCTGGGAACCCACAAATATTGTGATGGCCTCAGGGACTTTGGAGCATTATACTCTTAGTATGGTTGTGGCCATTAGAATGGGCACATACAATTCCCTTGGATAGGGCAAGCACAGTCTTCAGGTTTGGCCTCAGGGCCCTAAGCCTGTAGGGTGTGTAGGCCAGAGCTGTTGGGACAGTTGTCTGAAAACAGAAACTCGGCTTATGTTTCGGGTCATAGGTATGGCAGGACTGATCTACAGACCATGAGGAGAACACTTTGGGATATGAAAAATGGGCGAGTGTTAGGCTCTTGCTCACGTTTTTGTCTCTAGATATTGTGTCACTCATGGTCGTGAAATTTCCGGGTGACTTCATGGGAAATGGACGAGTCTTACTCTCTGGGGGTTTGGCCCCGTTAAAGGAGTTTGGGGTCACTCTGTGGGATGGAAGAAGTCCGTTATTTTTGTTGTTGTTGATTTGTTTTGTTTTGTATTTCTACCTCAGGTGTCCCACCCAATGAGGGATTCCAGAGTAGAGCCCTGGGTAGATGTGACTGGACAACCAGAAATCTGGTTATAAATTGGGGCCTAGGGACATGTCAAGCCCATTATGATATCTAATGGTCCAGCCACTGAGAGGACGTACTAGAGGACAGGACTCACGCTGAGGATCACAATGCGAGTATATGCCCTCGTCGCACTCAAGAATGGGCGGGGCCTCAGGGTGAATGCTGGTTTCTCCTACACTGAACGTTGGACAACAGGCCAACCACAAGGTTTCTTGCCATAGGTAAGGAAGAGTTCTGATTTCTGCATCACAGTCACCCCTGGGTAGTGATTGGAGATAAGGTCTAGGTTCTGAAGCCTGAAAACTGAGGTAGGGAAGGATGATGACATAAGGCCATGGCGGGTCAGATGTGCTCAGTGTGCGGTCAGCTGTCTGGGTGTTGATCACGAGGTCCGGGCTCAGGTTGTCAGACAGTGCTTTAGTGCCCAGGTTAGACTATATATTTTGGGTACCTTCGAGTGCCGTGTAGGTTCTTATCTGAAGAACTCTTCAGATATGAAGAATGAGCGAGTCTGAGGTGCGTGCTCAGGCTATTGTCTCTGGATTTTGTATCAGCGATGGCCATGGAATGTTGGGGAGGCCTCATGGGCCATGGACGAATCTCGCTCTCTGTGGATTTGCCCCGATCCCAATGGTTTTTCGTCAATCTGTGGGATGGGAGGACTCTTTTCAGGTTTCTTACCTCAGGAGTCCCACCAAAAGAGGAATTCCAAAGCAGAGCCCTGGGGATTAGTGAAGGGACAACCCGAGCTATAGTAAAAAATTGGGGCCTAGGGGCATGGCAAGACCAATATGCTGTCTCTCCATCCAGCCACTGAGAGACCTTACCTGAGGACTGGGCTCAGGATGAAGGTCACAATGTGTGTTTGTGACCAATGTGGCCCCAAAGCATGGGCGGGGCCTCATGGGCCACACTGGTTTCAGGTACACTGAACCTTGGACAACATGCCAACCACAAGGTTTCTTGCCATGGGGAAAGAGTTCTGATTTCTGCATCATTTTCAAACCCGGGCCGTGATTGGAGATAAGGTCTAGTTTCTGAAGCCTGAAAACCTAGATTGAGAAGAGATGACGAACTAAGGCCATGGCGGATCAGATGTGCTCAGTGTGCGGCCAGCAGTCTGGGTGGGGCCAGGAGGTCCAGGATCAGGCTTTGTCAGAAAGGGCATTAGTGCCCAGGTCAGCCTATATATTTGGGGTACAGCTGAATGTCGTTAAGTTTGATCCCCATTTGGGGTTTCTGGGTATCCCCAGAGGGCAATGATTTTCTTCTGGAGGGCATGCAAAGTGCTGCATTGTAGTTCTGGATTGCCAAACTGGAGGGTTTGTGGTTCAGTAGTCTGAAGACAGAAGTCTGAGAACCCAAGCTATGCCTAGGTTTCTGAGTGAGGATATGGCAGGCACAATCTACAGACCTAATCGAGATCTCATGATTCTGAAGTCAGGGCGAGAATCAGACAATCGCTCAGGTTGGACATTCTGTCCCTGATGGCCCCTTCTTGAAGGGGGGGCGGTGGATCGCGAGGCCATGGCGGTTTTCCCACGATGGGAGTTGTGAGAAGCTCCCAACTGCAAAGATTCTTCTGCAGGACAATTGACACCTGGTGGTTGGCTCCAGAACAACGAATCTGAGCAGGGTTCTAATGATGGATGGCTGGGTAGCCCACCTCGCATTCCAATTGTCTCCATCAACAAGATATGTTAGATCTGCTGAATCTGGGGGAGCTAATGAGGAGGATGAGTTGAAATGGACTCACCCGTGGATGTGTCCTAATATGATTTTGTGTCTAAGGAGACCTTGGAATGAAGCGGTGGCACTGGGGCCCTGAAGGGTTCTCCTAAAGAGAGGCTTTCACACAGCTCCATCGTGCAAGTTTCCCATGTGTATATGAGATTTGTTCTGATGGGTGAGTCAAGAGACAGCCTTATGCTGTTATTGAAATCCAGGCCTCTGAGTAGAGATGCCTGGAAGCCAAACCAATGGATCCGATAGGTGCCTAGGGACCTGTGCGCTCCTTTTTACCTCTGGGGACATCAGTCTACGGTCTGAGAGGAGGTAGGTGCTCAGATGGGCCGAGATTGCCCCTGTTTGTCCTTGGAAGACACAAATATTGGGATGGCCTCAGGGACTTTGGAGGATTAAACTCTTAGTAGGGTTGTGGCCATTGGAATGGGCACATACAATTCCCTTGTAGAGGGCAAGCACATTCGTCAGATTTGGCTCCAGGGCCCTGAGCCTGTAGGGTGTCTAGGCCAGGGCTCTTTGGACAGTTGTCTGAAAACACAAACTCGGCTTATGTTTCGGGTCTCAGGTATGGCAGGACTTTCTACATACCATGAGGAGAATTCATCGCAGTATGAAAAAAGGGCGAGTGTGAGGCACTTGCTCAAGTTTTTCTCTCTGGATATCCTGTCACTCATGGTCGTGAAATTTCCTGGTGACTTCATGTGAAATCACGAGTCTTACTCTCTGGGGGTTTGGCCCCGTCCAAAGAGTTTGGGGTCATTCTGTGGGATGGAAGAAGTCCGTTGTTCTGTTGTTGTTGATTTGTTTTGTTTTGTTTTTCTACCCCAGGTGTCCCACCAAATGAGGTATTCCAGAGTAGAGCCCAGGGGAGGGGCGCCTGGACAACCAGAAATCTGGTTAAAAATTGGGGCCTAGGGACATGTCAAGCCCATTATGACATCTAATGGTCCAGCCACTGAGAGGACGTACTAGAGGACAGGACTCACGCTGAGGGTCACCATGCGTGTTTATGCCCTCGTCGCACTGAAGAATGGGTGGGGCCTCAGGGTTAATGTTGGTTTCTCCTACACTGAACGTTGGACAACATGCCAACCACAAGGTTTCTTGCCATGGGTAAGGAAGAGTACTGATTTCTGCATCACAGTCACCCCTGGGCAGTGATTGGAGATAAGGTCTAGGTTCTGAAGCCTGAAATCTGAGATAGGGAAGAGATGATGACCTAATGCCTTGTCGGGTCTCATGAGCTCAGTGTGCGGTCAGCTCTTTGGGAGTTGACCACGATATTGGGCTCAGGTTTTGAGACAGTGCATTAGTGTCCAAGTTAGACTATACATTTTGGATGCATTCGAGTGCCGTGTAGGTTCTTATCTGAAGAACTCTTCAGGATATGAAAAATGAGCGAGTCTGAGGCACGTGCTCAGGATTTTGTCTCTGGATTTTGTATCAGCGATGGCCGTGGAATGTTGGGGAAGCCTCATGGGCCATGGAAGAATCTTGCTCTCTGTGGATTTGGCCCGATCCCAATTGTTTTTCATCAATCTGTGGGATGGGAGGACTCCTTTCAGGTTTGTTACCTCAGGTGTCCCACCAAAAGAGCAATTCGGAAGCATAGACCTGGGGAAGAGTGAAGGGACAACCCCAACTACGGTAAAAAATTGGGGCCTAGGGGCATGGCAAGCCCAATATGTTGTCTCTCCATCCAGCCACTGAGAGGCCTTACCTGAGGACTGGGTCAGGCTGAGGGTCACAATGTGTGTTTGTGACCAATATGGCCCGCAAGCATGGATGGGGCCTTATGGGCCACACTGGTTTCAACTACACTGATTCTTGGACAACATGCCAACTACAAGGTTTCTTGCCATGGGGAAAGAGTTCTGATTTCTGCATCATTTTCAAACCCGGGCCGTGATTGGAGATAAGGTCTAGGTTCTGAAGCCTGAAAACCGAGGTTGAGAAGAGATGACGTCCTAAGGCCATGGCGGTTCCGATGTGCTCAGTGTGCGGCCAGCTGTCTGGGTGGGGCCAGGAGATCCAGGCTCAGGCTGCGTCAGAAAGGGCATTAAGGCCCAGGTCAGCCTATATATTTGGGGTACTGCCGAATGGCGTGCAGGTTGATCCTCATTTGGGGTTTCTGGGTAGCCCCAGAGGGCAATGTTTTTCTTCTGGGGGGCAGGCAAAGTGCTGCATTGTAGTTCTGAATTGCCAAATTCGAGGTCTTGTGGGTCAGTAGTCTGAGGACGGAAGTCTGAGAAGCCAAGCTAGGCCTAGGTTTGTGGGTGAGGATATGGCAGGCACAATCTACAGTCCTGAATCTAGATCTCGTGCATCTGAAGTCAGGGCGAGGATCAGACCATCGCTCAGGTTGGACATTCTGTCCCTGAGGGCCCCTACTTGAAGGGGGTGTTCTCGAGGCCATGGGGGTTTTCCAACGATGGGAGTTGTGAGATGGTCCCAATTGCAAAGATTCTTCTGCAGGACAATTGAGACCTGGTGGTTGGCTCCAGGACAACGTTTCCATTCAGGGTTCTAATGATGGATGGCCGGGTACCCCACCTCGCATTCCAATTATCTCCAAGCAACGAGACAGGTCAGATCTCCTGGATCTGGGGGAGCAACCGAGGAGGCTGAGTTGAAATGTACTCTACCGTGGATGTGTCTTAATATGATTTTGTGTCTATGGAGACCTTGGAATGAAGCGGTGGCACTGGGGCCCTGAAGGGTTCTCCTAAATAGAGGCTTTCACACAGCTCCATCGTGCAAGTTTCCCATGTGTAGATGAGATTTGTTCTGATGGTGAGTCAAGAAACAGCCATATGCTGTTATTGAAATCCAGGCCTCTGAGGAGAGATGCCTCGAAACCAAAGCAATGGATCTGATAGGTGCCTAGGGGCCTGTTCGTTCCTTATTACCTCTAGGGATATCAGTCTACGGGTCTGAGTGCAGGTAGGTGCTCAGATGGGCACATATTGCCCCTTTTTGTCCAGGGAAGCCACCACTATTGGGATGGCATCAGGAATTTTGGCGGTTTATCCTCTAAGTAGGGTTGTGGCCATTGGAATGGGCACATACAATTCTCTTGGAAAGGGCAAGCACAGTCTTCAGGTTTGCCCTCAGGGGCCTGAGCCTGTAGGGTGTGTAGGCCAGAGCTGTTGGGACAGTTGTCTGAAAACACAAACTCGGATTATGTTTCAGGTCATAGGTATGGCAGGACTGATCTTCAGACCATGAGGAGAACACTTTTGGATATGAAAAATGGGCGAGTGTGAGGCTCTTGCTCACGTTTTTGTCTCCAGATATTGTGTCACTCATGATCGTGAAATTTCCGGGTGACTTCATAGGAAATGAACGAGTCTTACTCTCTGGGGTTTGGCCCCGTCCAAGGAGTTTGGGGTCACTCTGTGGGATGGAAGAAGTCCGTTTTTTTTTTTTGTTGTTGTTGTTGATTTGATTTGTTTTGTTTTTCAACCTCAGGTGTTCTACCAAATGAGGGATACCAGAGTACAGCTCTGGGGAGTTGTGACTGGACAACCAGAAATCTGGTTAAAAATTGGGGCCTAGGGACATGTCAAGCCCATTATGAAATCTAATGGTCCAGCCACTGAGAGGACGTACTAGAGGACTGGACTCACGCTGAGGGTCACAATGCGTGTTTATGCCCTCGTTGCACTAAAGAATGGGCGTGACCTCAGGGTGAATGCTGGTTTCTCCTACATTGAACATAGGACAACATGGCAACCACAAGGTTTCTTGCCTTGGGTAAGCAGGATTTCTGATTTCTGCATCACAGTCACCCCTGGGGGCAGTGATTGGAGATAAGGTCTAGGTTCTGAAGCCTGAAAACTGAGGTAGGGCAGAGATGATGACCTAAGGCCATGGCGGGTCTGATGTGCTCAGTGTGCGTTCAGCTGTCTGGGTGTTGCTCAGGAGGTCCTGGCTCAGGTTGTGTCAGACAGTGCATTACTGCCCAGGTTAGACTATATAATTTTGGTACATTCGAGTGCCGTGTAGGTTTATTCTCATTTAATGTGCCCGGGCAGCTCATTAGGCAATATATTTTTTCTAGAGGGCAGGCAGAGTGCTGCAATGATGGTCCGGAATTGCCAAACTTGTAGGCTTCGGGGCCAGGAGTGTGAGGATGGAAGTCTGAGAACACAAGCTAGACTTGGGTTTCAGGGCGAGGGCACGGCATGTACCCCCTGAAGATCTGAAGCAATATGTCATGCTTCTGAAGTCAGAGCGAGGATCAGACGTTGGCTCAGCTTGGATTTTCTGTTCATGACGGCTCCTTCATGAAGGGAGCGGAATCGAGCGTGGAGGTTTTCCCACGTTGGGAGTGGTGGGGGATGCCCCCTCCAAGGATTCCTTCTGCGTGAAAATTGAGACCTGTTGGACAGCTCCAGGACATCCCATATGGATGAGTCCAGACCAACGTTCGAGGATGGATGCCTGGGAAGCCCACCTCGCATTCCAATTGTCTCCTAGGGACAAGACAGTTTAGATCTGATGGCTCTGCGGGAGCAACCGGGGTGGCTGAGTTGAAATGAACTTTCCTGAGGATGGGTCTAATGTGTGTTTGTGTCCATGAGGGCCTTGGAATGGGGCGGTGGCACCGGTACCCTGAAGTATTCTCCTCAGCTTTTGACATAGCTCCCATGCACAAGTTTCCTTGTGGAGACGAGTTTGGTTCTGATGGGTGCCTCAGGAAAACCCCAATGCTGGTATTGGAAACCAGGGTTTTGAGGAGACATGCCTGTAAACCAAAGCTATGAATCCGATTTTGGCCTAGGGTCCTGTCTGGTTCAATCTTCTTCTCTGGGGACATCCATCAAGGGTATGAGAGGAGGTAGATGCTCAGCTGGTGTCAGACTGAACTTTTTTGTCCCGGGCGACCTATACTATTGGGATGGCCTCAGGGACTTTGGAGGGTTCTCCTAATTTGTACGATTTTGGACAATGGAATGGGCAAAATTACCATGGATTCGGTAGGCACAGACCTATTGTGTGGCTCCAGGGTCCCCAGCCTGGATGGTGTGTGGCCCAGGACTTTGAGGACAGAAGTCTGAAAACACAAACTCAGCTTATGTTTGGGGACGTAGGTATGGCAGGCCCGATCTACAAACCATGAGAAGACATCATCAGGATATGAAGAAAGTGCGAGTCTGAGGCGCTTGCTCACTTTTGTCTCTGGATTTTGTTTCAGCAATGGCCGTGGAAAGTTGAGGAGGCCTCATGGGCCATGGACGAATCTTGCTCTCTGTGGATTTGGCCCGATCCCAATTGTTTTTCGTCAACCTGTTGGATGGAGGACTCCTTTCAGGGTTGTTACATCAGTTGTCCCATCAAAAGAGGAATTCCAAAGCAGAGCCCTGGGGAAGAGTGAAGGGAAAACCCAAACTATGGTTAAAAATTGGGGCCTAGGGGCATGGCAAGCCCAATATGCTGTCTCTTCATCCAGCCACTGAAGGCCTTACCTGAGGACTGGGCTCAGGCTGAAGGTCTCAATGTGTGTTTGTGACCAATGTGGCCCCAAAGCATGGGCGGGGCCTCATGGGCCACACTGGTTTCAAGTACACTGAACCTTGGACAACATGCCAACAACAAGGTTTCTTGCCATGGGGAAAGAGTTCTTATTTCTGCATCATTATCAAACCCGGGCCGTGATTGGAGATAAGGTCTTGAGTACGACGATGGTATAAACACACATTGTGACCCTCAGCGTGAGTCCTGTCCTCTTGTACGTCCTCTCAGTGGCTTGACCATTAGATGTCATAATGGCTTGACATATCCCTAGGCCCCAATTTTTAACCAGATTTCTGGTTGTCCAGTCGCCCCTCCCCATGGCTCTATTCTGGAATCCCTCATTTGAGGGACACCTGAGGTTGAAAAACAAAACAAAACAAATCACTAACAACAGAACAACGGACTTCTTCCATCTCACAGAATGACCCCAAACTCTATGGACGGGGCCAAACACCCAGAGAGTAAGACTCGTCCATTTCCCATGAAGTCACCCGGAAATTTCACTACCATGCGTGACACGATATCCAGAGACAAAAACTTGAGCAAGAGCCTCACCCTCGCCCTTTTTTCATATCCCAAAGAGTTCTCATGGTCTGTAGATCAGTCCTGCCATACCTATGACCCGAAACATAAGCCGAGTTTCTGTTTTCAGACAACTGTCCCAACAGCCCTGGCCTACACAGCCTACAGGCCTAGGCCCCTGGAGCCAAGCTGAGGACTGTACTTGCCCTCTCCAAGGGAATTCTGTGTGCCCATTCCAATGGCCACAACGCTACTAATAGGATAAACCTCCAAAGTCCCTGAGGCCATCCCAATAGTGGTGGCTTCCCAGGACAAACAGGAGCAATCTGAGCCCATCTGAGATCCTACCTGCACTCAGACTTGTAAACTGATATCCCCAGAGGTAAAAAGGAACTAACAGGCCCTTAGGCCCTAATCCATCCATTGCTTTGGTTTCCAGGCATCTCTCCTCAGAGGCCTGGATTTCAGTACCAGCATATGGCTGTTTCTTGACTCACCCATCAGAACAAATCTCATCTACACATGGGAACCTTGCATGATGGAGATATGTGAAAGCCTCTCTTTAGGAGAACCCTTCAGGGCCCCAGTGCCACCACTTCATTCCAAGGTCTCCAAGGACACAAAATCAAATTAGGACACATCCACGGGAGAGTCCATTTCAATTCAGCCTCCTCGATTGCTCCCCCAGATCCAGCAGATCTAACCTGTCTTGTTGCTTGCAGACAATTAAATGCGAGGTGGGCTACCCAGCCATCCATCCTTAGAACCCTGCTCGGAATCATTGTCCTGGAGCCAACCAACAGGTCTCAATTGTCCTGCAGAAAAATCTTTGCAGTTGGGAACTTCTCAGAACTCCCATCGTGGGAAAACCGCCATGGCCTTGAGATCCACCCCCCCTTCAAGAAGGGGCCATCATGGACAGAATGTCCAACCTGAGCGATCATCTGATCCTTGCCCTGACTTCAGAAGCACGAGATCTCGATTCAGGTCTATAGATTGTTCCTGCCATATCCTCACCCAGAAACCTAGGCATAGCTTGGTTTCTCAGACTTCCGTCCTCAGACTACTGGCCCACAAGCCCTCCAGTTTGGCAATCCAGAACTACAATGCAGCACTCTGCCTGCCCTCCAGAAAAAAACATTGCCCTCTGGGGCTACCAGAAACCCCAAATGAGGATCAACCTGCACGCCATTCGGCTGTACCCCAAATATATAGGCTGTCCTGGGCACTAAAGCCCTTTCTGACACAGCCTGAGACGGGACCTCCTGGCCCCACCCAGACAGCTGGCCGCACACTGAGCATATCGGTCCCGCCATGGCCTTAGGTCGTCATCTCTTCTCAACCTCGGTTTTCAGGCTTCAGAACCTAGACCTTATCTCCAATCATGGCCCGGGTTTGAAAATGATGCAGAAATCAGAACTCTTTCCCCATGGCAGGAAACCATGTGGTTGGCATGTTGTCCAAGATTCAGTGTAGTTGAAACCAGTGTGGCCCATGAGGCCCCGCCCATGCTTAAGGGCCACATTGGTCACAAACACACATTGTGACCCTCAGACTGAGCCCAGTCCCCACGTAAGGCCTCTCAGTGGCTGGATGGATAGACAGCATATTGGGCTTGCCATGCCCCTAGGCCCCAATTTTTAACCATAGTTCGGGTTGTCCCTTCACTCTTCCACAGGGCTCTGCTTTGGAATTCCTCTTTCGGTGGGACACCTGAGGTAACAAACCTGAAAGGAGTCCTCCCATCCCACAGATTGACGAAAAACAATTGGGATCGGGCCAAGTCCCCAGAGAGCAAGATTCGTCCATGGCCCATGAGGCCTCTGCAACATTCCACGTCCATCGCTGATACAAAATCCAGAGACAAAAGCATGAGCACGCGCCTCAGACTCGCTCATTCTTCATATCCTGAAGATTTCTTCAGATAAGAACCAACACGGCACTCGAATGCACCCAAAATATATAGTCTAGCATGGGCACTAATGCACTGTCTGACAACCTGAGACGGGACCTCGTGACCAACACCCAGACAGCTGACCGCACACTGAGCACATCAGACCCGCCATGGCCTTAGGTCATCATCTCTTACCTACCTCAGTTTTCAGGCTTCAGAACCTAGACCTTATCTCCAATCACTGCCCAGGGGTGACTGTGATGCAGAAATCAGAACTCTTCCTTACCCATGGCAAGAATCCTTGTGGTTGGCATGTTGTCCAACGTTCAGTGTAGGAGAAACCAGCATTCAGCCTGAGGCCCCGCCCATTCTTGAGTGCGACAAGGGCATAAACACGCATTGTGACCCTCAGATTGAGTCCTGTCCTCTAGTACGTCCTCTCAGTGGCTGGACCATTAGATGTCATAATGGGCTTGACGTGTCCCTAGGCCCCAATTTTTAACCAGATTTCTGGTTGTCCAGTCGCTCCTCCCCAGGGCTCTACTCTGGAATCCCTCATTTGGTGGGACACCTGAGGTTGAAAAACAAAAAAATAAAACAAATCAACAACAGAGCAAGGACTTCTTCCATCCCACAGAATGACCCCAAACTCTTTGGATGGGTCCAAACCCCCAGAGAATAAGACTCGTCCATTTCCCATGAAGTCACCCAGAAAATTCACGACCATGAGTGACACGATATCCAGAGACAAAAACTTGAGCAAGAGCCTCACACTCGCCCTTTTTTCATATCCCGAAGTGTTCTCCTCATGGTCTGTAGATCACTCCTGCCATACCTATGACCCGAAACATAAGCCGAGTTTGTGTTTTCAGACAACTGTCCAAACAGCCCTGGCCTACACACCCTACTTGCTCAGGCCCCTGGAGCCAAACCTGACGACTGTGCTTGCCCTCTCCAAGGGAATTGTTTGTGCCCACTCCAATGGCCACAACCCTACTAATACGATAAACCTCCAAATTCCCTGAAGCCATCCCAATATTTGTATCTTCTCAGGACAAACAGGGGCAATCTGGGCCCATCTGAGCACCTACCTGCTCTCAGACCGGAAGACTGATGTCCCCAGAGGTAAAAAGGAATGAACAGGCCTCTAGGCACCTATCGGATCCATTGCATTGGTTTCCAGGCATCTCTCCTCAGAGGCCTGGATTTCAATAACAGCATATGGCTGTCTTGACTCACCATCAGAACAAATCTCATCTACACATGGGAAACTTGCACGATGGAGCTGTGTGAAAGCCTCTCTTTAGGAGAACCCTTCAGGGCCCCAGTGCCACCGCTTCATTCCAAGGTCTCCATAGACACAAAATCATATTAGGACACATCCACGGGAGAGTCCATCTGAACTCATCCTCCTCGGTTGCTCCCCCAGATCAAGCAGATCTAACCTGTCTTGTTGCTTGGAGACAATTGGAATGCGAGGTGTGCTACCCAGCCATCCATCCTTAGAACCCTGCTCAGAATCATTTTCCTGGAGCCAACCAACAGGTCTCAATTGTCCTGCAGAAGAATTTTTGCAGTTGGGAGCTTCTCACAACTCCCATCGTGGGAAAATCCCCAAGGCCTCGTGATCCCCCCCCCCCTTCAAGAAGGGGCCATCAGGGACGAATGTACAACCTGAGTGATCGTCTGATCCTCGCCCTGATTTCAGATGCACGAGATCTCGATTCAGGTCTGTAGATTGTGCCTGCCATATCCTCCCCAGAAAACTAGGTCTAGCTTGGCTTCTCAGACTTCCGTCCTCAGACTACTGACCCACAAGCCCTCCAGTTTGGCAATCCAGAACTACAATGCAGCACTCTGCCTGCCCTCCAGAAGAAAAACATTGCCCTCTGGGGCTACCCAGAAACCCCCAATGAGGATCAACCTGCACGGCATTCGGCTGTACCCCAAATATATAGGCTGACCTGGGCACTAAAGCCCTTTATGGTACACCCTGAGCCTGGACCTCCAGGCCCCACCCACACAGCTGGCCGCACACTGAGCACTTCGGACCCGTCATGGCCTTAGTTCGTCATCTCTTCTCAACCTCGGTTTTCAGGCCTACACACCCTACAGGCTTTGGCCCCTGGAGCCCAACATGAAGTCTGGCCTTGCCCTCTCCAAGGGAATTGTATGTGCCCATTCCAATGGCCACAACCATACTAAGAGGATAAACGTCCAAAGTCCCTGAGGCCATCCCAATATTTGTGGCTTCCCAGGACAAACAGGGGCAATCTGGGCCCATCTGAGCACCTACCGCCTCAGACACATAGACTGATGTCCCCAGAGTTAAAAAGGAACGAACAGGCCCATAGGCACCTATCGGATCTATTGCTTGGTTTCCAGGCATCTCTCCTTAGAGATCCTTAGAACCCTTAGAACCCTGCTCTTGCGTCGTTCTTTATGGGACATCCTTGAGCCGTCCAACAGGTGTCGACTGTCCCACTGGAGTCCTTGTTCATGGACCACCTCACAACTCATATCATGGAAAGCTTCCAAGGTCACATGATGCCCCCAATCTTCATGAAGTCGGCTCATGGAAAGAAACTCCAACCTGAGCCAACGGCTGATCTTCGCCTTGACTTCAGATGCACAAGATCTTGATTAAGCTCTTCAGAGTGCACCTGCTGTGCCCTCACCCCAAAACCTAAGCATAGCTAGTGTTCTCAGACTTCCGTCCTCACTCTCCTGGACCACACGCCCTCCATTTTGGGATTTCCGATGACACAGTGCTGCACTCTGCCTGCCCTCTAGAAGAAAAACGTTGCCCTATGGGTCTACCCAGAAACCTCAAATGAGGATAAACCTGCATGCCACTCAACTGTACACCAATTATATAGTCTAGCCTGTGCACTAATGCCCTGTCTGACACAACCTGAGGCCTGAATTCCCAACCGACACCCAGACAGCTTGCCGTACACTGAGAACATCTGAACCGCCATGGCCTTAGGTTTCCATCTCTTTCCAACCTGGTTTTCAGGCTACAGAAACCTAGACCTTATCTCTACTCATTTCCCATGGGTGAACGTGATGCAGAAATCATAACTCCTCCTCCTTCCCTCTCGCCAGAATCTTGTGTTTGGCATCTTATCCAAAGTTCAGTGTAGGACCCCTGTAGGGCCTACAGGAGTAGTAGTAGGGTCCCTGAGGGTAGTGTAGGGTCCCTGAGACCCTGCCCATGCTTAAGAGCTGCGGTGGGCACAAACACACATTGGGACCCTCAGTTTGAGCCTTGTCCTCAAGTAAAGCCTCTCAGTGGCTGGACCATGAGCCCGCATATGGGGACTGCCATGCCCCAAGTCACCCAATCTTAACCAGAGGTAGAGACATCTAGTCACCCCTACTCAGGGTTCTGCTCTGGAATCCCTCTTTGGTGGGACATTTGAGGTAAGTAAACACAGAAAGGATTCCTCCCACCCACAGAATGACCGCAATGATTTGGAATCAGGCCATCCCCAGAGAGAAAGACTCCTCCATGGCCCATGAGGCCAGCCCGACATTCCACAGACACTATTGACACAAAATCCAGAGACATAAGCCTCACCCTTAGGTCATAGCCCAAAAAATTCTCCTCATAGTCTGTAGATCGGGCCTGCCATACCTACGTCCCCAAACCGTGTTTTCAGTTTTCAGACTTCTATCCTGACATCCCTGTCCCACACACCCTCCAGGCTGAGGCCCCTGGAGCCAGACCTCAGGACTGTGCCTGCCCTCTCCAAGGAAATTCTTTCCATTCCATTGGCCACAACCCTACAGATTAGGAGAAACCTCCAAAGTCCCAGAGGCCATTCCAATAGTGTAGGCCGCCCAGTACAAAGAGGGGTGATCTGTCACAAGCTGAGCAACGACCTCAACTCACCCGTAGACAGATATCCCAAGAGAAAGGTGTTAAACTGGACAGGCCCCTAGAACGTAATTCGTTCCATTGCTTTTGTTTCTAAGCATCTCTCCTCTGAGGCCTGTTTTCCAATACCAGCATATGGGGGATTCCAGAGATAGCAATCAGAACAAATCTTGTCTCCACATGGGAAACTTATCCTTTGGAGCTCTGTAAAAACCTCCAGTTAGGAGAAAGCTTCAGGTAACCGGAGCCACCGCCCTATTCCAAGGTCTCCATGGACACAAACCCGCATTATGACCATTCGGCAGGAGAGTACATTTCAACTCAGCCCCGTTGATTACTCCCCCAGAGCCAGAATATCAAACCTGCCTTGTCACTAGGAGACAACTTGAATGCAAAGCAGACTCTCTAGGCATCCATCGTTGGAATCCTGCTCTGGCGCCGTTCCATATGGGATGTCCTGGGAGCCTTCCAACAGGTCTTGACTGTCCTGCAGAAGGAATCCTTGCAGATTGGAGCATCTCACAACTCCTATCGTGGGAAAACCTACATGGCCTCATGAGGTGCTCCCCTTTATAAAGGGGCCATCATGGACAGAAACTCCAACCTGAGCCAACTTCTGATCCATTGCTTTGGTTTCTATGTATCTCTCCTCAGAGGCCTGGTTTCCAATATCAGAATATGGGGGTTTCCTAAGGAAACAATCAGAACAGATATCATCTCCACATGAGAAAATTGCTCTTTGGAGCTGTGTCAGTACCTCAGGTTAGGAGGATCCTTCAAGGCGCTGGCACCATGGCCCAATTCCAAGGTCTCCAAGGACACAAACTTACATTATGATCCATCCTCAGGAGAGTCCATTTCAAATCAGCCCCCTCGGCTGCTCACCCAGAGCCAGCAGATCAAACCTGCCTTGTCACTAGGAGACAGTTGGAATGCGAGGTGGGCTGCCCAGGCATCCATCCTTAGAACCCTGCTCTGGAGAATTTCTTTATGGGACGTCTTGAATCCAACCAACCTGTCTTGACTGTCTCGCAGAATGAATCCTTGTGGTTTGAAGCATCACACAATCCCACTGTGAGAAAACCTCCATTTCCTCATGATGCCCCACACCTTCATAAATGGGCCATCATGGACAGAAACTCCATCCTAAGCCAAAGTCTGATCCACGACCTGAATTCAGAAGCACGAGATCTCGATTCAGCACTTGAGAGTGTGCCTGCTGTGCCCTCGCCCCGAAACCTAAGCCTAACTTGTGTTCTCAGACTTCCGTCTTCACAATCCTGGCCACACCCCTCCAGTTTGGCAATTCTGGAGACACAATGCAGCACTCTGCCTGCCCTCCAGAAGAAAAAGGTTGCCCTATAGGGCTAACCAGAAACGCCAAATGAGTAACAACCTGCATGCCACTCGACCATACCCCAATTATACAATCTAACCTGTGCACTAAAGCCCTGTCTGACAAAGCCTGAAGGCAGACCTCCAGTCCAACACCCAGACAGCTGGCCGTACACTGAGCATATCAAACCCACAATGGCTTTCGGCCATCATCGCTACCCAACCTCAGTTTTCACCTTCAGAACCTAGACCTTATCTCCACTCACTGCTCAGGAGTGAACGTGATACAAGAATCAGAACTTCTCCTTCGCCATGGCAAGAAACCTTGTGGTTGGCATGTGGTCCAACGTTCATTGTAGGTGAAAGCAGCAGGGACTATGAGGCCCCACCTATCCCTGAGGGCTACAATTTGCACAAACACACATTGTGACCCTCAGCGTGAGCCCTATCCTCATGTAAAGCCTCTTAGTGACTGGAACAACAGCCCACATATGGGGCTTGCCAAGCCCCTAGTCCCCCAATCTCAACCAGAGTTAGAGATGTCTAATCACCCCTACTCAGGGCACTGCTCTGGAATCCCTCTTTGGTGGGACAACTGAGGTAAAAAAAAAAAAATACAGAAAGGACACTTCCCTTACACAGAATGATCCCAACCACTTGGGATCAGGCCAAATCACCAGAGAAAGACATATCCATGGCCCTTGAGGAAACCCCGACATTCCACGGCCACCGTAGGCACAAAATCCAGAGACAAAAGCCTGAGCAAACGCCACATACTCGCCCTTTGTTCATAGCCCGGAAAATTCCCACGGTCTGTAGATCGAGCCTTCATACATACCTCCCCAAACCTAAGCTGAGTTTGTGTTTTCAGACTTCTGTCCCCACAGTCCTGGCCCACACACTATCCAAGCTGGGGCCCCTGGAGCCACACCTGAGGACTGTGGCTTCCTTCTCCAGGGGAATTCTGCCATTTCCTATAGATTAGGAGAAATCTCCAAACTCCCCGAGGCCATCCCAATAGTGTTGGCTGCCCAGGACAAGCAGGGATGATCTTTCACAAGTTAGGAAACTACCTTCACTCAGACCTAGAGACAGATATCCCCATAGAATAAGATTGAACTGGACAGGCACTTAGGCCCTAATCAGATCCGTTGCTTTTGTTTCCAGGCATCTCTCCTCAGAGTCCTGGTTACCAATACAAGCATATGGGGGATTACTGAGGCACTCATAGAAAAATCTCGTCTCCACATAGGAAATGTACTCTTTGGAGCTCTATAAAAACCTCTGTTTAGGAGAATCTTTCAGGGCCCCGGATCAAGCGCCCCATTCCAAGGTCTCCATGGACTTAAACCCACATTATGATCTATCCTCGGTAGAGTCCATGTCAACTCATCCCCCTTGGTTTCTCCCCCAGGCCTGCAGATCAAACCTGCCTTGTTGGTAGGAGACAACTAGAATGGGAGGCGGGCTGCCCAGGCATCCATCCTTAGAACCCTACTCTGGAGTCGTTCCATATGGGACATCCTAGAGCCATCCAACAGGTCTCAAGTGTCCCACAGAAGGAATCTTTGCAGTCTGGTGCATCTCACAACTCCCATTGTGGGAAAATCTTCATGGCCCCTTGAGACGCTCCACTTTATAAAGGGGCCATCATGGACAGAAACTCCAACCTGAGCAAACGTCTGATATTCGCCCTGGCTTCAGGTGCATGAGATCTTGATTCAGGTCTGCAGAGTGTGCCTTCTGTGCCCTCACCCCAAAAACTAAGCCTAGCTTGTGTTCTCAGACTACCGTCCTCACACCCCTGGCCCCAAAGCCCTACAATTTGGCAATACTGGGGCCACAATGCAGCACTCTGCCTGCCCTCCAGAAGAAAAACGTTGCCTTATGGAGCTACCTAGAAACCCGAATGAGGATCAACTGAACCCCACTGGACTGCACCCCAAATATACAGTCTACCCTGTCTAATGCCCTGTCTGACACAGCATGAGCCCACACCTCCAGACCTACGCTCAACGGCTAGCCACACACTGAGCTCATTGTACCCATCAGGTCCTTAGGTCTTCATCTCTTCCCAACCTCGGTTTTCGGGTTTCAGAACCTAGACCTAAACTCCAATCACTGTCCAGGGGTGAACGTGATGCAGAAATCACAACTCTTCCTTCGCCATGGCCGGAAACCTTGTGGTTGGCATATTCTCCAACGTTCAGTGTAGGAGAATCCAGCGTGGCCCATGAGGCCCTTCCCATGCTTGAGGGCCTTGTTGGGCACAAATAGGCATTGTGACCCTCAGCATGAGCCCTGTCCTCAAGGAAGACCTCTCAGTGTCTGAATCAAGAGCCCACATATTGGACTTGCCATGCCCCTAGGCCCCCAAACTTAAACAGAGGTGGGGTTATCCAGTTGTCCCTACCAAGGACTCTGCTCTGGAATCCCTCTTTTATTGGCACACATGAGGTACATAAAATAAAATAAAAAAACAGAAAGGACACCTCCCATCCCACAGAATGTACCGAAACTCTTGGGATTTGGTCATATCCTCAGAGAAGGAAAGCCGTCCACAACCCATGAGGCCACGCCAGCATTCGACGCACATTGTGGACACAAACCCAGAGACAAAACCTGAGCAAGCACCTCAAACTCACCCTTTTTCATATCCCGAAGTGTTATCACGGTCTGTATATTGGGCGGCCATACCTATGTCCCCAATCCTAAGTGGAAGTTGTGTTTTCAGACTTCTGTCCCCACAGGCATGGCCCACACACCCTCAAGGCTGGGCCCCTAGAGCCAAACTCAGAACTGTGCCTGCCCTCTCCAGGGGATTTCTGCCCATTCCATTGGCCACAACCCTAAAGATTAGGAGAAACTCCAAAATCCCGAGGCCATTCCCAATATTATACGCTGCCCAGGACAAACAGGGGCGATCTGACTCAAGCCGAGCAACTACCTCCCCTCAGATCCATAGACACGTATCCCCAGGAAAGAGATTGAACCGGACAGGCACCTAGGCCCTAATCATATCCATTGCTTTTGTTTACAGGCATCTCTCCTCAGAGGCCTGGTTTCCAATACCAGCATATGGGAGATTCCTTAGGCACTCTTCAAAACAATTTGCTTCTCTACATAGGAAACGTACTCTTTAGAGCTCCATCAAAACCTCCGGTTATGAACATCCCTCAAGGCCCCGGATCAAGCACCCCATTCCAAGGTCTCCATGGACACAAATGCACATTATGACCCATCCTCAACTCACCCATTACAACACACCCGCCTCGGTTACTCCCCTAGATCCAGCAGATCGAACTTGCCTTGGCGCTATGAGACACCTGGAATGGGAGGCAGGCTGCCCAGGCATCCAGCCTTAGAACCCTGCTCTGGATAACTTCCTTATGGGATGTCCTGGAGCCATCCAGCAGGTCTCGACTGTCCCACGGAAGGAATCATTGCGGTTTGTAGCATCTCACAATTACCATCGTGGGAAAACCTCCATGGCCTCGTGACAACCTCCCCTTCATGAAGGGGCCGTCATGGACAGAAACTCCAACCTGAGCCAACGTCTGATCCTAGCTCTGTCTTCAGGTACACGGGATCTCGAATCATCTCTGCAGAGGGTTCCTGCCATCCACTCACTCTGAAATCTAAGTCTGGCTTGTGTTCTCAGAATTTTTTCCTCACACTCCTGGCCCACAAGCCTTCCAGTTTGGGAATTCTGGAGCCACTATGTGGCACTGTGTCTTCCTTCCAGAAGAAAAACGTTGCCCTCTGGGGCTACCCAGTAACCACAAATGAGTACCAACCTGCACGAAACTCGACTGCACCCCAATGATACAGACTAGCCTGGGCACTAATTCCCTGTCTGCCACAGCCTGAGCCTGCACCTCCCAACCCACACTCAACAGCTGGCCGAACACTGAGCACATCAGTCACACCATGGCCTTAGGTCTTCATCTCTTCCCAACCTCAGTTTTCAGGCTTCAGAACCTAGACCTTAAATCCAATCACAGTCCAGGAGTGAAAGTGTTGCAGAAATTAGAACTCCTTCTTCCCCATGGCCAGAAAACTTGTGGTTGCCATATTGTGCAACGTTCAGTGTAGGAGAAACCAGCATGGTACATTAGGCCACGCCCTGACTTGAGGGGCTCATTGGGCACAAAAACACATTGTGAAACTCAATGTGAGCCCTATGCTCAAGGAAGGCCTCTCAGTGTCTGGACCAAGAGCCCACATATGGGGCTTGCCATGTTCTTAGGTTCCAATGTTAACCAGAGTTCTGGTTGTCCAGTCGCCCCTCCCCAGGACTCTGCTGTGGAATCCCTCTTTTGGTGGTCCACCTGAGGTAAAAAAAAAAAAAAAACAACCAGAAAGGCCTCCTCCCTTCCCACAGAATGACCCCAAACTCTTGGGATTGGGTCAAATCCCCATAAAGGGAGCCTCATCGATGGCCCATGAGGACACCCGGACATTCCATGGCAATCGGTGACACATATCCAGAAAAAAATAAGCATGAGCAAGCACGTCACTTTCGCCCTTTGTTCATATCCCGAAGAGTTCTCCTCACGGTCTATATAACGGGCCGGCCATACCTACAGACCCAACCTAAGTGGAGTTTGTGTTTTCAGACTTTTGTCCAGGCAATGGGAAGGTGAGTTGGCGTTTCTCGGCATCCATGCTTAGGCCCCTGCTCTCGAGTCTTTCTGTGTGGGGCATGCTGGAACCATCCAATAGTACTCGACTGTCCTGAAGAAGGAAACTTTGAAGTTTGGAGCAGCTCACAACTCCCAGCGTAGGGAAACCTCCCTGGCCTCATGACGCCCCCACCCCCTTCAGGAAGGGGCCGTCATGGACACAAACTCCAGCTTGAGGCAGCATCTGATACTCGCCCTGACCTCAGATGCAGGAGATCGCCATTCAGCCTCTACACAGTCGCCCAAACCTCGTGCTACCTTGTGTTTTCAGACTTCCTTCCTCACACTCCTGGCAAACATGTCCTCAAAACTTGGAATTCTGGAACCAAAATGCAGCCCTATGCTGGCCTCCAGAAGAAAAACGTTGCTCTATGGGGATCTCCATAAACCCCAAATGAGGATCAACTTGCTCGGTTCTCGACCTCACCCCAATTGGATTGTTCGGGTTGTCCATTCATCCCTCCCCAGAGCTCTGCTTTGGAATCCCTCTTTTGGTGGGACACCTGAGGTAACAAAACTAAAAGGACTCCTCCCATCCTTCAGATTGACCCCAAACAATTGGGATTGGACCAAATTCACAGAGAGGAAGTCTCGTCCATGGCCCATGAGGACTCCCCGCGATTCTACAGCCATCGTTGACAACAAATCCAGAGACAAAAGTCTGAGCAAGCGCCTCACACTCGCTCTTTTGTCGTATCCCGAAGAGTTCTCCTCACGGTCTGTAGATCGGGCCTGCCATACCTACTTCCCAAACCTAAGCCGAGTTTGTGTTTTAGACTTCTGTCCCCACATTCCTGGCCCTCAGACCCTTCAGGCTGGGGCCCCTGGAGCCACCCATCAGGACTGTGCCTGTCCATACCACGGGAATTCTGCCCATTCCATTGTCCACAACCGTACAAATTAGGAAAAACCTCCAATGTCCCCAAGGACATCCCAATAATGTAGGCCGCCCAGGACAAACAAGGGTCATCTGAAACCAGCTGAGCATCTACCTCTACTCAGCGTAGATGGATGTCCCCAGAGAAGAAGATTGAATCAGACAGGCCCCTAGGCCTGAATCAGATTCATTGCTTTCAGTTACAGGTATCTATCCTCAGAGGCCTGGTTTCCAATATTAGCATATGGGGATATCATGAGGCAGCAATCAGAACAAATCTCTTCTCCACATGGGAAAATTATCCTTTGAAGATGTCTCAAAACCTCCAGTTAGGAGAATCCTTCAGGGCCTGTGTGCCACTGCCCCATTACAAGGTCTCCATAGACACAAAAACACATTAGGACCCATCTACAGGAGAGTCCATTTCAACTGAGCGTATTCTGTTGCTCCGCGAGATCCAGCAAATCTAACTTGTCTTGTTGCTAGGAGACAATTGGAATGTGAGGTGGCCTACCCCGCCATCCATCCTTAAAACCCTGCTCGGAATCGTTGGCCTGGAGCCAACCAACAGGTCTCAATTGTCCTGCAGAAGAATCTTTGCAGTTGGGAGCTTCTCAGAACTCCAATCGTGAGAGAACCCCCATGGCCACATGATCCCCCCCCCCTTCAAAAGGGGCCATCAGGGAAATAAGGTCCAACCTGAGCGATCGTTGATCCTCACCCTGACTTCACATGCACGAGATCTCGGTTCAGGTCTGTCGATTGTGCCTGCCATGTCATCACCCAGAAACCTAAGCTTTGCTTGTGTCCTCAGACTTCTGTCCACAGACTAGTGGCTCACAAGCTCTCCAGTTTGGCAATCCAGAACTACAATGCAGCACTTTACCTGCCCTGCAGAAGAAATACATTGCCCTGTGGTCTACCTAGATACCCCAAATGAAGATCAGCCTGCACGACACTTGGCTATACCCAAAATATATAGGATGACCGGGGCAATAATGCCCTTTCTGACACAGCCTGAGCCTGGACGTCCTGGGCCCACCCAGACAGCTGGCTACAGACTGAGAACTTCAGACCCCCCATGGCCTTTGGTGTTATCCCTTCCCAACCTCAGTTTTCAGGCTTCAGAACCTAGACCTTATCTCCAATCACTGCCCAGGTATGAAAATGATGCAGAAATCAGACTCCTTCCCGATGGCAGGAAAACTTGTGGTTGGCTTGTTGTCCAACGTTCAGTGTAGTGGAAACCAGTGTGTCCCTTGAGGCCCCGCCATTGCTCGCGGTCCAGATAGGTAGCAAACACACATTGTGACCCTCAGCCTTAGCCCAGTCCTCAGATAAGGCCTTCAGTGGCTGGATGAAGAGACAGCATATTGGGCTTGCCATGCCCCTAGGCCCCAATTTTTAACCATAGTTCGTGTTGTCCCTTCACTCTTCCCCAGGGCTCTGCTTTGGAATTCCTCTTTTGGTGGGACACCTGAGGTAACAACCCTGAAAGGAGTACTCCATCCAACAGATTGACGAAAAACAATGGGGATCGGGCCAAATCCACAGAGAGCAAGATTCGTCCATGGCCCATGAGGCCTCCTCGACATTCCACGGCCATCGCTGATACAAAAACCAGAGACAAAAGCCTAAGCAAGCGCCTCAGACTCGCACTATCTTCATATCCTGAAGATGTCTTCTCATGGTTTGTAGATCGGGCCTGCCATACATACGTCCCCAAACATAAGATGAGTTTGTGTTTTCAGACTTCTGTCCTCAAAGTCCTGGGCCACACACCATCCAGGCTGGGGAACCTGGAGCCACACATTAGTACTGTGCCTACCCAATCCATGGGAATTCTGCCCATTCCATTGTCCAAAATCGTACAAATTAGGAGAACCCTCCAAAGTCCCTGAGGCCATCCCAATAGTATAGGTCGCCAGGGACAAAAAAGGTCAGTCTGACACCAGCTGAGCATCTACGTCCACTCATACCCTAGAAGGATGTCCACAGAGAAGAAGATTGAACCAGACAGGACCCTAGGCCAAAATCCGATCCATTGCTTTGGTTTACAGGCATGTCTCCTCAAAACCCTGGATTCCAATACCAGCATTGGGGTTTTCCTGAGGCACCCATCAGAACAAACCTCGTCTCCACAACGAAACTTGTGCATGGGAGCTATGTCAAAAGCTGAGGAGAATACTTCAGGGTCCTGGTGCCACCTCCCCATTCCAAGGCCCTCATGGACACAAACACACATTAGACCCATCCTCAGGAAAGTCCATTTCAACTCAGCCACCCCGGTTGCTCCCACAGAGCCATCAGATCTAAACTGTCTTGTCGCTAGGAAAAAATTGGAATGCGAGGCGGGCTTCCCAGGTATCCATCCTCGAACGTTGGTCTGGACTCATCCATATGGGATGTCCTGGAGCTGTCCAAAAGGTCTCAATTGTCCCACAGAAGGAATCATTGGAGGGGGCATCTCACCACACCAACGTGGGAAAACCTCCACGGCCTCGAGATTCGGCTCCCTTCATGAAGGGGCCGTCATGAACAGAAAATCCAAGCTGAGCCAACGTCTGATCCTCGCTCTGACTTCAGATGCATGAGATATTGCTTCAGATCTTCAGGAGGTACATGCCGTGCCCTCCCCCTGAAACCCAAGTCTAGCTGGCCCTAGGACCCAATTTTAACCAGATTTCTGGTTGTCTAATCACCGCTCCCCAGGGCTCTACTCTGGAATCCCTCATTTGGTGGGACCCCTGAGGTTGAAAAACAAAACAAAACAAAACAAAACAACAACAACAAAAAACGGACTTCATCCGTCCCACAGAATGACCCCAAACTCTTTGGTTGGACCAAACCCGCAGGGAGTAAGACTCGTCCATTTCCCATGAAGTCACCCGGAAATTTCATGACCATGAATGGCATGATATCCAGAGATAAATACTTGAGCAAGAGCCTCACACTCGCCCTTTTTTCATATCCCGAAGAGTTCTCCTCATGGTCTGTAGATCAGTCCTGCCATACCTATGACCCGAAACATAAGCCGAGTTTCTGTTTTCAGACAACTGTCCAAACAGCCCTGCCCTATATAGCCTACAGGCTTAGGGCCCTGGAGCCAAGCTGAGGACTGTACTTGCCCTCTCCAAGGGAATTCTGTGTGGCCATTCCAATGGCCACAACGCTACTAATAGGATAAACCTCCAAAGTCCCTGAGGCCATCCCAATAGTGGTGGCTTCCCAGGACAAACAGGAGCAATCTAAGCCCATCTGAGAACCTACCTGCACTCAGACTTGTAGACTGATATCCCCAGAGGTAAAAAGGAACGAACAGGCCCCTAGGCCCAAATCGGATCCATTGCTTTGGTTTGCAGGCATCTCTCCTCAGAGGCCTGGATTTCAGTACCAGCATATGGCTGTTTCTTGACTCACCCACCAGAACAAATCTCATCTACACATGGGAAACTTGCACGTGGGAGTGATGTCAAAGCCTCTGTTTAGGAAAACCCTTCATGGCCCCAGTGCCACCGCGTCATTCCACGGTATCCATAGACACAAAAACACATTAGGACCCATCCACAGGAGAGTCCATTTCAACTCAGCGTATTCGGTTGCTCCGCGAGCTCCAGCAGATCTAACTTGTCTTGTTGCTAGGAGACAATTGGAATGCGAGGTGGGCTACCCAGCCATCCATCCTTAGAACCCTGCTCGGAATCTTTAACCTGGAGCCAACCAACAGGTCTCAATTGTCCTGCAGAAGAATCTTTGCAGTTGGGAGCTTCTCACAACTCCCATCGTGAGAAAACACCCAGGGCCTCGTGATCCCCCCCCCTTCATGAAGTGGCCCTCAGGGACATAAGGTCCAACCTGAGCGATCGTGTGATCCTCACCCTGAATTCAGATGCACGAGATCTCGGTTCAGATCTGTAGATTGTGCCTGCCATGTGCTCACCCAGAAACCTAAGCCTAGCTTGTGTCCTCAGACTTCCATCCTCACACTAATGGCCCACAAGCCCTCCAGTTTGGCAATCCAGAATTCTAATGCAGCACTCTGCCTGACCTCCAGAAGAAAAACATTGCCTTCTGGGGCTACCCAGAAACCCCAAATGAAGATCAACCTGCACGCCTATTGGCTGTACCCAAAATATATAGGCTGACCTGGGCAATAATGCCCTTTCTGACAGAGGCTGAGCCTGGACGTCCTGGCCCCACCCATACAGCTGGCCGCTCACTGAGCACATCGGACCAGCCATTGCCTTAGGTCGTTATCTCTTCCCAGCCTCGGTTTTCAGGATTTAGAACCTAGACCTTATCTCCAATCACTGCCCATGTTTGAAAATGATGCAGAAATCAGAACTTTTTCCCCATGGCAAGAAACCTTGTGGTAGGCTTGTTGTATAATGTTCAGTGTAGTGGATACCAGTGTGTCCAATGAGTCCCCGCCATTGCTCGCGGGCCACATAGGTGGCAAACACACATTGTGACCCTCAGCATTAGCCGACTCCTCAGGTAAGGCTTCTCAGTGGCTGGATGAAGAGACAGCATATTGGGCTTGCCATGACCATACGCCTCAATTTTTAACAATTGTTCGGGTTGTCCCTGCACTCTTCCCCAGGGCTCTGCTTTGGAACTCCTCTTTTGGTGGGACACCTGAGGTAACAACCCTGAAAGGAGTACTCCATCCAACAGATTGACCAAAAACAATTGGGATTGGGCCAAATCCACAGAGAGCAAGATTCGTCCATGGCCCATGAGGCCTCCTCGACATTCCACGGCCATCGCTGAAACAAAATCCAGAGACAAAGCCTGAGCAAGCGCCTCAGACTCCTACTATCTTCATATCCTGAAGATGTCTTATCATGGTTTGTAGATCGGGCCTGCCATACCTACGTCCCCAAACATAAGCTGAGTTTGTGTTTTCAGATTTCTGTCCTCAAAGTCCTGGGCCACACACCATCCAGGCTGGCGACACTGGAGCCACACATTAGGACTGTGCCTACTCAATCCATGGGAATTCTGCCCATTCCATTGTCCAAAATCGTACAAATTAGGAGAACCCTCCAAAGTCCCTGAGGCCATCCCAATAGTATAGATCGCCCGGGACTAAAAAGGTCTGTCTGTCAACAGCTGAGCATCTACCTCCACTCATACCCTAGATGGATGTCCCAAGAGAAGAAGATTGAACCAGACAGGACCCTAGGCCAAAATCGGATCCATTGCTTTGGTTTGCAGGCATGTCTCCTCAAAACCCTGGATTCCAATACCAGCATTGGGGTTTTCCTGAGGTACCCATCAAAACAAACCTCGTCTCCACAATGAAACTTGTGCATGGGAGCTATGTCAAAAGCTTAGTAGAATACTTCAGGGTCCCGAGCCACCGCCCCATTCCAAGGCCCTCATGGACACAAACACACATTAGACCCATCCTCAGGAAAGTCCATTTCAACTCAGCCACCCCGCTTGCTCCCGCAGAGCCATCAGATCTAAACTGTCTTGTCGCTAGGAGACAATTGGAATGCGAGGCGGGCTTCCCAGGCATCCATCCTCGAAAGCTGGTCTGGACTCATCCATATGGGATGTCCTGGAGCTATACAACAGGTCTCAATGGTCCCGCAGAAGGAATCCTTGGAGGGGGCATCCCACCACCCCAAACGTGGGAAAACCTCCAGGGCCTCGAGATTCGGCTCCCTTCATGAAGGGGCCGTCATGAACAGAAAATCCAAGCTGAGCCAACGTCTGATCCTCGCTCTGACTTCAGATGCATGAGATATTGCTTCAGATCTTCAGGAGGTACATGCCGTGCCCTCGCCCTGAAACCCAAGTCTAGCTGGCCCTAGGACCCAATTTTAACCAGATTTCTGGTTGTCCAATCGCCCCTCCCCAGGGCTCTACTCTGGAATCCCTCATTTGGTGGGGTTTGAAAAAAAAACCAAAACAACAACAACAACAACAACAACAACAAACGGACTTCTTCCATCCCACAGAATGACCCAAAATCTTTGGACGGGGCCAAACCCCTTGAGAGTAAGACTCCTCCATTTCCCATGAAGTCATCCGGATATTTCATGAACATGAATGGCACGATATCCAGAGATAAAAACTTGAGCAAGAGCCTCACACTCGCCCATTTTTCATATCCCGAAGAGATCTCCTCATGGTCTGTAGATCAGTCCTGCCATACATATGACCCGAAACATAATCCGAGTTTGTGTTTTCAGACAACTACCCAACAGGCCTGGCCTACACACCCTACAAGCTCAGGCCCCTGGAGCCAACCTGAGGACTGTACTGGCCCTCTCCAAGGGAATTCAGTGTGCCCATTCCAATGGCCACAACACTACTAATAGAATAAACCTCCAAAGTCCCTGAGGACATCCCAATAGTGGTGGCTTCCCAGGACAAACAGGGACAATCTGAGCCCATCTAAGCACCTACCTGCACTCAGACCCGTAGACTGATATCCCCAGAGGTAATTAGGAAGGAACAGGCCCCTAGGCACCTATCGGATCCATTGCTTTGGTTGGAGGCATCTCACCTCAGAGGCCTGGATTTCAATAACAGCATATGGCTGTTTCTTGACTCACCCATCAGAACAAATCTCATCTACACATGGGAAACTTGCACGATGGAGCTGTGTGAAAGCCTCTATTTGGAGATCACTTCAGGGCCCAAGTGCCACCGCTTCATTCCCAGGTCTCCATAGACAAAAAATCATATTAGGACACATCCACCGGTGAGTCCATTTCAACTCAGCCTCCTCGGTTGCTCCCCCAGATCCTGCAGATCTAAACTGTCTTGTTGCTTGGAGACAATTGGAATGTGAGGTGGGCTACCCAGCCATCCATCCTTAGAACCCTGCTCGGAATCGTTGTCCTGGTGCCAACCAACAGGAATCAATTGTGCAGAAGTATCTTTGCAGTTGGGAGCTTCTCACAACTCCCATCGTGGGAAAACCCCCATTGCCTCGTGATCCACTCCCCCCTTCAAAAAGGGGCTATCAGGGACAGAATGTCCAACCTGAGAGATCGTATGATCATCGCCCTGACTTCAGATGCACGACATCTCGATTCAGGTCTTTAGATTGTGCCTGCCATATCCTCACTCAGAAACCTAGGCATAGCTTGGCTTCTCAGACTTCCGTCCTCAGACTACTGGCCCACAAGTCCTCCGTTTGGCAATCCAGAACTACAATGCAGCACTCTGCCGGCCCTCCAGAAGAAAAACATTGCCCTCTGGGGCTACCCAGATAACCCAAATGAGCATCAACCTGCACGCCATTTGGCTGTACCCCAAATATATAGGCTGACCTGGCACTAAAGCCCTTTCTGAAACACCCTGAGCTTGGACCTACTGCCCCCACCCAGACACCTGGCCGCACACTGAGCACATGAGACCCATCATGGCCTTAGGTCGTCATCTCTTCTCAACCTCAGTTTTCAGGCTTCAGAACTTAGACCTTATCTCCATTCATGGCCCGGGTTTGAAAATGATGCAGAAATCAGAACTCTTTCCCCATGGCAAGAAACCTTGTGGTTGGCATGTTGTCCAACATTCAGTGTATTTGAAACCAGTGTGGCCCATGAGGCCCCGCCCATGCTTGAGGGCCACATTGGTCACCAACACACATTGTGACCCTCAGCCTGAGCCCAGTCCTCAGGTAAGGCCTCTCAGATGCTGGATGGAGAGACAGCATATTGGGCTTGCCATGCACCTAGGCCCCAATTTTTAACCATAGTTCGGGTTGTCCCTTCACTCTTCCCCAGGGCTCCGCTTTGGAATTCCTCTTTTGGTGGGACACCTGAGGTAACAAACCTGAAAGGAGTCCTCCCATCCCACAGATTGACGAAAAACAATTGGGATCGGGCTAAATCCACAGAGAGCAAGATTCGTCCATGGCCCATGAGGCCTCCGCAGCATTCCAGGACCATCGCTGATACAAAATCCAGAGACAAAAGCCTGAGCACGCGCCTCAAACTCGCTCATTCTTCATATCCTGAAGAGTTCTTCAGATAACAACCTACACGGCACTCGAAGGCACCCAAAATATTTAGTCTAACCTGGGCACTAATGCACTGTCTGACAACCTGAGCCCGGACCTAGTGACTAACACCCAGACAGCTGACCGCACACTGAGCACTTCAGATCTGCCATGGCCTTAGGTCATCATCTCTTCCCTACCTCAGTTTTCAGGCTTCAGATCCTAGACCTTATCTCCAATCACTGCCCAGGGGTGACTGTGATGCAGAAATCAGAACTCTTCCTTACCCATGGCAAGAAACCTTGTGGTTGGCACGTTGTCCAAAGTTCAGTGAAGGAGAAACCAGCATTCACCCTGAGGCCCCGCCCATTCTTGAGTGCGATGAGGGCATAAACACGCATTGTGACCCTCAGCGTGAGTCCTGTCCTCTAGGTCCCTTCAGGGCCCAGGTCGCACCGCTTCATTCCAAGGTCTCCATAGACACAAAATCATATTAGGACACATCCACGGGAGAGTCCATTTCAACTCAGCCTCCTCGGTTGCTCCCCCAGATCCAGCAGATCTAACCTGTCTTGTTGCTTGGAGTGGCTGGACCATTAGAATCATAATGGGCTTGACATGTCCCTAGGCCCCAATATTTAATTAGATTTCTGGTTGTCCAGTCGCCCCTCCCCAGGGCTCTACTCTGGAATCCCTCATTTGGTGGGACACCTGAGGTTGAAAACAGAACAGAACAAATCAACAACAACAGAACAACGGACTTCTTCCATCCCACAGAATGACCCCAAACTCTTTGGACGGGGCCAAACCCCCAGAAAGTAAGACTCGTCCATTTCCCATGAAGTCACCCGGAAATTTCACGACCATGTGTGACACGATATTCACAGACAAATACTTGAGCAACAATCTCACGCTCGCCCTTTTTTCATATCCCGAAGAGTTCTCCTCATGGTCTGTAGATAAGTCCTGCCATACCTATGACCCGAAACATAAGCCGAGTTTGTGTTTTCAGACAACTGTCCAAACAGACCTGGCCTACACACCCTACAGGCTCAGGGCCCTGCAGCAAACCTGAAGACTGTGCTTGCCCTCTTCAAGGGAATTGTATGTCTCCATTCCAATGGCCACAACCCTACTACGATGATAAACCTCCAAAGTCCCTGAGGCCATCCCAATATTTGTGGCTTCCCAGGACAAACAGGGGCAATATGGGCCCATCGGAGCACCTACCGGCACGCAGACCCGTAGACTGATGTCCCCAGAGGTAAAAAGGAACGAACAGGCCCCTAGGCACGTATCGGATCCATTGCTTTGATTTCCAGGCATCTCTCCTCAGAGGCCTGGATTTCAATAACAGCATATGGCTGTTTCTTGACTCACCCATCAGAACAAATCTCATTTACACATAGGAAACTTGCACGATGGAGCTGTTTGAAAGCCTCTCTCTAGGAGAACCCTTCAGGGCCCCAGTGCCACCGCTTCATTCCAAGGTCTCCATAGACACAAAATCATATTAGGACACATCCACGGGAGAGTCCATTTCAACTGAGCATCCTCGGTTGCTTCCCCCGATCCAGCAGATCTAACCTGTCTTGTTGCTTGGAGACAATTGGAATGTGAGGTGGGCTACCCAGCCATCCATCCTTAAAACCCTGCTCGGATCATTGTCCTGGAGCCAACCAACAGGTCTCAATGTCCTGCAGAAGAATCTTTGCAGTTGGGAGCTTCTCAGAACTCCCATCGTGGGAAAACCCCCATGGCCTCGTGATCCACCCCCCCCCTTCAAGAAGGGGCCATCAGGGACAGAATGTCCAAACTGAGCGATCGTCTGATCCTCGCCCTGACTTCAGATGCACGAGATCTCGATTCAGGTCTGTAGATTGTGCCTGCCATATCCTCACCCAGAAACCTAGGTCTAGCTTGGTTTCTGAGACTTCCGTCCTCAGACTACTGGCCCACAAGCCCTCCAGTTTGGCAATCCAGAACTACCATGCAGCACTCTGCCTGCCCTCCAGAAGAAAAACATTGCCCTCTGGGGCTACCCAGAAAACCCAAATGAGCATCAACCTGCATGCCATTCGGCTGTACCCCAAATATATAGGCTGAACTGGGCATTAAAGCCCTTTCTAAAACACCCTGAGCATGACCTCCAGGCCCCACCCAGACAACTGGCCGCACACTGAGTACATCGGACCCGTCATGGCCTTAGTTCGTCATCTCTTCTCAATCACGGTTTTCAGGCCTATACGCCCTACAGGCTCAGGACCCTGGAGCCAAACATGAAGACTGGGCTTGCCCTCTCCAAGGGAATTGTATATGCCCATTCCAATGGCCACAACCCTACTAATAGGATAAACCACCAAAGTCCCTGAGGCCATCCCAATATTTGTGGCTTCTCAGGACAAGCAGGGGCAATCTCGGCCCATCTGAGCACCTACCGCCCCTCAGACCCATAGATTGATGTCCCCAGAGGTAAAAAGGAACGAAAAGGCCCATAGGCACCTATCGGATCTATTGCTTTGGTTTCCAGGCATCTCTCCTTAGAGATCCTTAGAACCCTTAGAACCCTGTCTTGCGTTGTTCCTTATGGGACATCCTTGAGCCATCCAACAGGTGTCGACTGTCCCACAGGAGTCCTTGTGCATGGACCACCTCACAATTCATATCATGGAAAGCTTCCAAGGTCACATGATGCCCCCAATCATCATGAAGTCGGATCATGGAAAGAAACTCCAACCTGAGCCAACGGCTGATCTTCGCCTTGACTTCAAATGCACGAGATCTTGATTAAGCTCTTCAGAGTGCACCTGCTGTGCCCTCACCCTAAAACCTAAGCATAGCTAGTGTTCTCAGACTTCCGTCCTCACTCTCCTGGACCACACGCCCTCCATTTTGGGATTTCCGATGATATAGTGCTGCACTCTGCCTGCCCTCTAGAAGAAAAACGTTGCCCTATGGTTCTACCCAGAAACCTCAAATGAGGATAAACCTGCATGCCACTCAACTGTACACCAATTATATAGTCTAGCCTGTGCACTAATGCCCTGTCTGACACAACCTGAGGCCTGAATTCTCAACCGACACCCAGACAGCTTGCCGTACACTGAAAACATCTGAACCGCCATGGCCTTAGGTTGCCATCTCTTTCCAACCTGGTTTTCAGGCTACAGAAACCTAGACCTTATCTCTACTCATTTCCCATGGGTGAACGTGATGCAGAAATCATAACACCTCCTTCCCTCTCGCCAGAATCTTGTGTTTGGCATCTTATCCAAAGTTCAGTGTAGGACCCCTGTAGGGCCTACAGGAGTAGTAGTAGGGCCCCTGAGGGTAGTGTAGGGTCCCTGAGGCCCTGCCCATGCTTAAGATCTGCGTTGGGCACAAACACACTTTGGGACCCTCAGTTTGAACCCTGTCTTCAAGTAAAGCCTCTCAGTGGTTGGACCATGAGCCCACATATGGGGCCTGCCATGCCCCAAGTCACCCAATCTTAACCAGAGGTAGAGACATCTAGTCACCCCTACTCAGGGCTCTGCTCTGGAATCCCTCTTTGGTGGGACATTTGAGGTAAGTAAACACAGAAAGGATTCCTCCCACCCAGAGAATGACCCCAATCACTTGGGATCAGGCCATCCCCAGAGAGAAAGACTCCTCCATGGCCCATGCGGCCAGCCCGACATTCCACGGCCACTATTGACACAAAATCCAGAGACATAAGCCTCACCCTTAGGTCATAGCCCAAAAAATTCTCCTCATAGTCTGTAGATCGGGCCTGCCATACCTACGTCCCCAAACCGTGTTTTCAGACTTCTATCCTGATATCCCTGTCCCACACCCCCTCCAGGCTGAGGCCCCTGGAGACACACCTCAGGACTGTGCCTGCCTTCTCCAAGGAAATTCCTCCCATTCCATTGGCCACAACCCTACAGATTAGGAGAAACCTCCAAAGTCCCAGAGGCCATTCCAATAGTGTAGGCCGCCCAGTACAAAGAGGGGTGATCTGTCACAAGCTGAGCAACGACCTCAACTCACCCGTAGACAGATATCCCAAGAGAAAGGTATTAAACTGGACAGGCCCCTAGAATGTAATTGGTTCCATTGCTTTTGTTTCTAAGCATCTCTCCTCAGAGGCCTGTTTTCCAATACCAGCATATGGGGGATTCCAGAGATACCAATCAGAACAAATCTTGTCTCCACATGGGAAACTTATCCTTTGGAGCTCTGTAAAAAACCTCCAGTTAGGAGAAATCTTCAGGTAACCGGAGCCACCGCCCTATTCCAAGGTCTCCATGGACACAAACCCGCATTATGACCATTCGGCAGGAGAGTACATTTCAACTCAGCCCCGTTGATTACTCCCCCAGAGCCAGAATATCAAACCTGCCTTGTCGCTAGGAGACAACTTGAATGCAAAGCAGACTCTCTAGGCATCCATCGTTGGAATCCTGCTCTGGCGCCGTTCCATATGGGATGTCCTGGGAGCCTTCCAACAGGTCTTGACTGTCCTGCAGAAGGAATCCTTGCAGATTGGAGCATCTCACAACTCCTATCGTGGGAAAACCTACATGGCCTCATGAGATGCTCCCCTTTATAAAGGGGCCATCATGGACAGAAACTCCAACCTGAGCCAACTTCTGATCCATTGCTTTGGTTTCTATGTATCTCTCCTCAGAGGCCTGGTTTCCAATATCAGAATATGGGGGTTTCCTAAGGAAACAATCAGAACAGATCTCATCTCCACATGAGAAACTTGCTCTTTGGAGCTGTGTCAATACCTCAGGTTAGGAGGATCCTTCAGGGCGCTGGCACCATGGCCCAATTCCAAGGTCTCCAAGGACACAAACTTACATTATGATCCATCTTCAGGAGAGTCCATTCCAAATCAGCCCCCTCGGCTGCTCACCCAGAGCCAGCAGATCAAACCTGCCTTGTCACTAGGAGACAGTTGGAATGCGAGGTGGGCTGCCCAGGCATCCATCCTTAGAACCCTGCTCTGGAGAATTTCTTTATGGGACGTCTTGAATCCAACCAACCTGTCTTGACTGTCTCGCAGAATGAATCCTTGTGCTTTGAAGCATCACACAATCCCACTGTGAGAAAACCTCCATTTCCTCATGATGCTCCACACCTTCATAAATGGGCCATCATGGACAGAAACTCCATCCTAAGCCAAAGTCTGATCCGCGCCATGAATTCAGAAGCACGAGATCTCGATTCAGCACTTGATAGTGTGCCTGCTGTGCCCTTGCCCCGAAACCTAAACCTAACTTGTGTTCTCAGACTTCCGTCTTCACAATCCTGGCCACACCCCTCCAGTTTGGCAATTCTGGAGACACAATGCAGCACTCTGCCTGCCCTCCAGAAGAAAAATGTTGCCCTATAGGGCTAACCAGAAACACCAAATGAGTAACAACCTGCATGCCACTCAACCATACCCCAATTATACAATCTAGCCTGTGCACTAAAGCCCTGTCTGACACAGCCTGAAGGCAGACCTCCAGTCCAACACCCAGACAGCTGGCCGTACACTGAGCATATCAAACCCACAATGGCTTTCGTCCATCATCTCTACCCAACCTCAGTTTTCACCTTCAGAACCTAGACCTTATCTCCACTCACTGCTCAGGAGTGAACGTGATACAAGAATCAGAACTTCTCCTTCGCCATGGCAAGAAACCTTGTGGTTGGCATGTGGTCCAACGTTCATTGTAGGAGAAAGAAGCATGGACTATGAGGCCCCACCTATCCCTGAGGGCTACAATTTGCACAAATACACTTGTGACGCTCAGCGTGAGCCCTATCCTCATGTAAATCCTCTTAGTGACTTGAACAACAGCCCACATATGGGGCTTGCCAAGCCCCTAGTCCCCCAATCTCAACCAGAGTTAGAGATGTCTAGTCACCCCTACTCATGGCACTGCTCTGGAATCCCTCTTTGGTGGGACAACTGAGGTAAAAAAAAAATACAGAAAGGACTCTTCCCATCCACAGAATGATCCCAACCACTTGGGATCAGGCCAAATCACCAGAGAAAGACTTGTCCATGGCCCTTGAGGACACCCCGACATTCCACGGCCACCGTAGGCACAAAATCTAGAGACAAAAGCCTGAGCAAACGCCACATACTCGCCCTTTGTTCATAGCCCGGAAAATTCCCACGGTCTGTAGATCGAGCCTTCATACATACATCCCCAAACCTAAGCTGAGTTTGTGTTTTCAGACTTCTGTCCCCACAGTCCTGGCCCACACACCATCCAAGCTGGGGCCCCTGGAGCCACACCTGAGGACTGTGGCTTCCTTCTCCAGGGGAATTCTGCCATTTCCATTGGCCACAACCCTATAGATTAGGAGATACCTCCAATCTCCCCGAGGCCATCCCAATAGTGTTGGCAGCCCAGGACAAACAAGGATGATCTTTCACAAGTTAGGAAACTACCTCCACTCAGACCCAGAGACAGATATCCCCATAGAATAAGATTGAACTGGACAGGCACTTAGGCCCTAATCAGATCCATTGCTTTTGTTTCCAGGCATCTCTCTTCAGAGGCCTGGTTACCAATACCAGCATATGGGGGATTACTGAGGCACTCATAGAAAAATCTCGTCTCCACATAGGAAATGTACTCTTTGGAGCTCTATAAAATCCTCTGTTTAGGAGAATCTTTCAGGGCCCCGGATCAAGTGCCCCATTCCAAGGTCTCCATGGACTTAAACCCACATTATGATCTATCCTCGGTAGAGTCCATGTCAACTCATCCCCCTTGGTTTCTCCCCCAGGGCCTGCTGATCAAACCTGCCTTGTTGCTAGGAGACAACTAGAATGGGAGGCGGGCTGCCCAGGCATCCATCCTTAGAACCCTATTCTGGAGTCGTTCCATATGGGACATCCTAGAGCCATCCAACAGGTCTCCAGTGTCCCACAGAAAGAATCTTTGCAGTCTGGTGCATCTCACAACTCCCATTGTGGGAAAATCTTCATGGCCCCTTGAGACGCTCCACTTTATAAAGGGGCCATCATGGACAGAAACTCCAACCTGAGCAAACGTCTGATATTCGCTCTGGCTTCAGGTGCATGAAATCTTGATTCAGGTCTGCAGAGTGTGCCTTCTGTGCCCTCACCCCAAAAACTAAGCCTAGCTTGTGTTCTCAGACTACCGTCCTCACACCCCTGGCTCCAAAGCCCTACAATTTGGCAATACTGGGGCCACAATGCAGCACTCTGCCTGCCCTCCAGAAGAAAAACGTTGCCTTATGGAGCTACCTAGAAACCCGAATGAGGATCAACTGAACGCCACTCGACTGCACCCCAAATATACAGTCTACCCTCTCTAATGCCCTGTCTGACACAGCATGAGCCCACACCTCCAGACCTACGCTCAACAGCTAGCCACACACTGAGCTCATTGTACCCATCATGTCCGTAGGTCTTCATCTCTTCCCAACCTCGATTTTCGGGTTTCAGAACCTAGACCTAAACTCCAATCACTGTCCAGGGGTGAACGTGATGCAGAAATCACAACTCTTCCTTCGCCATGGCCGGAAACCTTGTGGTTGGCATATTCTCCAACGTTCAGTGTAGGAGAATCCAGCGTGGCCCATGAGGCCCTTCCCATGCTTGAGGGCCTTGTTGGGCACAAATAGTCATTGTGACCCTCAGCATGAGCCCTGTCCTCAAGGAAGACCTCTCAGTGTCTGACTCAAGAGCCCACATTTTGGACTTGCCATGCCCCTAGGCCCCCAAACATAAACAGAGGTGGGGTTATCCAGTTGTCCCTCCCAAGGACTCTGCTCTGGAATCCCTCTTTTATTGGCACATATGAGGTACATAAAATAAAATAAAAAACAGAAAGGACACCTCCCATCCCACAGAATGTACCCAAACTCTTGGGATTGGGTCAAATCCTCAGAGAAGGAAAGCCGTCCACACCCATGAGGCCACGCCAGAATTCGACCCACATTGTTGACACAAATCCAGGGACAAATCCTGAGCAAGCACCTCAAACTCACCCTTTTTCATATCCCTAAGTGTTATCACGGTCTGTAGATTGGGCGTGCCATACCTATGTCCCCAATCCTAAGCCGAATTTGTGTTTTCAGACTTCTGTCCCCACAGGCCTGGCCCACATACCCTCAAGGCTGGGCCCCTAGAGCCAAACTCAGAACTGTGCCTGCCCTCTCCAGGGGATTTCTGCCCATTCCATTGGCCACAACCCTATAGATTAGGAGAAACTCCAAAGTCCCGAGGCCATTCCCAATATTATAGGCTGCCCAGGACAAACAGGGGCGATCTGACACAAGCCGAGCAACTACCTCCCCTCAGATCCATAGACACGTATCCCCAGGAAAGAGATTGAAACGGACAGGCACCTAGGCCCTAATCATATCCATTGCTTTTGTTTCCAGGCATCTCTCCTCAGAGGCCTGGTTTCCAATACCAGCATATGGGAGATTCCTTATGCACTCATCAAAACAATTCTCTTCTCTACATAGGAAACGTACTCTTTAGAGCTCCAACAAAACCTCCGGTTATGAACATCCCTCAAGTCCCCGGATCAAGCACCCCATTCCAAGGTCGCCATGGACACAAATGCACATTATGACCCATCCTCAAATCACCCATTTCAACACACCCGCCTCGGTTACTCCCCTAGATCCAGCAGATCGAACTTGCCTTGGCACTATGAGACACCTGGAATGGGAGGCAGGCTGCCCAGGCATCCATCCTTAGAACCCTGCTCTGGATAACTTCCTTATGGGATAGCTGGAGCCATCCAGCAGGTCTCGACTGTCCCACGGAAGGAATCATTGCGGTTTGGAGCATCTCACAATTCCCATCGTGGGAAAACCTCCATGGCCTCGTGACACCCTCCCCTTCATGAAGGGGCCGTCATGGACAGAAACTCCAACCTGAGCCAACGTCTGATCCTAGCTCTGTCTTCAGGTACACGGGATCTCGAATCATCTCTGCAGAGGGTTCCTGCCGTCCCCTCACCCCAAAATCTAAGTCTGGCTTGTGTTCTCAGAATTTTTTCCTCACACTCCTGGCCCACAAGCCTTCCAGTTTGGGAATTCTGGAGCCACTATGTGGCACTGTGTCTTCCTTCCAGAAGAAAAACGTTGCCCTCTGGGGCTACCCAGTAACCACAAATGAGTACCAACCTGCACGAAACTCGACTGCACCCCAATGATACAGTCTAGCCTGGGCACTAATTCCCTGTCTGCCACAGCCTGACCCTGCACCTCCCAACCCACACTCACCAGCTGGCCGAACACTGAGCACATCAATCACACCATGGCCTTAGGTCTTCATCTCTTCCCAACCTCAGTTTTCAGGCTTCAGAACCTAGACCTTAAATCCAATCACAGTCCAGGAGTGAAAGTGTTGCAGAAATTAGAACTCCTTCTTCCCCATGGCCAGAAAACTTGTGGTTGCCATATTGTGCAACGTTCAGTGTAGGAGAAACCAGCATGGTACATTAGGCCACGCCCTGACTTGAGGGGCTCCTTGGGCACAAAAACACATTGTGAAACTCAATGTGAGCGCTATGCCCAAGGAAGGCCTCTCAGTGTCTGGACCAAGAGCCCACATATGGGGCTTGCCATGTTTTTAGGTCCCAATGTTAACCAGAGTTCTGGTTGTCCAGTCGCCCCTCCCCAGGACTCTGCTGTGGAATCCCTCTTTTGGTGGTCCACCTGAGGTAAAAAAAAAAAAAAAAAGAAAGGCCTCCTCCCTTCCCACAGAATGACCCCAAACTCTTGGGATTGGGTCAAATCCCCATAAAGGGAGCCTCATCGATGGCCCATGAGGACACCCGGACATTCCATGGCAATCGGTGACACCTATCTAGAAAAAAATAAGCATGAGCAAGCACCTCACTTTCGCCCTTTGTTCATATCCCGAAGAGTTCTCCTCACGGTCTATATATCGGGCCGGCCATACCTACAGACCCAAACATAAGTGGAGTTTGTGTTTTCAGACTTTTGTCCAAATAGCCCTGGACCACACACGCTCCACACTTGGGTCCCTGGAGCCACACCTCAGGACTGTGCGTCCCTTTCAAGAGAATTCTTCCCATTCCATTGGCCACAACCTTGCAAATTAGGAAAAACCTCCAAAGTTACCGAGGCCATCCCAATAGTGTAGGCCGCCCAGGACAAACAGGTGTGATCTCCAACCAGCTGAGCAACTACCTCCACTCAGACAAAAGATGTCCCCAGAGAAGAATATTGAACCGGACAGGCCCCTAGGCCCTAATCAGATCCATTGCTTTGGTTTCCAGGCATCTCTCCTCAGAGGCCTCATTTCCAATACCAGCAAATGGTGGTTTCCTGAGGCACCAATAAGAACAAATATCGTCTCCCCATGGAAAACTTGCTCATTGGAGCTTTGTTATCACCTCTGGTTAGGAGAATCCTTCAGGGCCCTGGTGCCACTGCCCCATACCAAGGTCTCAATGGACTCAAACCAACATTAAGACCATCCTCAGGAAAGTCCATTTCAACTCATTTAAGACCATCCTCAGGAAAGACCATTCCTACTCAGCCCCCTCTGATGCTACCCCAAGCCAGCAGATCAAACGTTTCTTGTTGCTAGGAGACAATTGGAATTGAGGCTGTCTGCCCAGGCATCCATACTTAGAACCCTGTTCTGGAAAAATACCTTAGGAGACGTCCTGGAGCCATCCAACAAATCTTAATTGTCCCATTAAGGAATCCCTGCGGTTTGAAGAATCTCACAACTCTAAGAGTGGGAAAACCCCCATGCCTCATAATGCCCCCCCCCCTTCATGAAGGGGCCAACATGGACAGAAACTCCAACCTGAGCCAAAGTCTGATCCTCGACCTGACTTCAGACTCATGAGATCTCAATTCAGCTCTGCAGAGTGTGCCTGCCATGTCCATTCCCCGAAACCTAAGCCTAGCTTGTCTTCTCAGACTTCCGTCCTCACTCTCCTGGCCCACAAGCCCTCCAGTTTGGGAATTCCGAAGCTGCCTGCCCTCCAGAAGAAAATCTTTGCCCTATGCTGCTAATAAGAAACCCCAAATGATTATCTAATGCATGCCACTCGACTGTAAAGCAATTATACAGCCTACCCTGAATACTAATGCCCTGTCTGGCACAGCCTGAGACAAGACATCCCAAACGACACCTAGACAGCTGGCTCCAACCTGGACACAAGGGACCCGCTATGGCTGTAGTTCGTCATCTCTTCCCAACCTCGGTTTTCAGGCTTCAGAACCTAGACCTTATTTCCAATCACTTCCCAGGGGTGAACGTGATGCAGAAATTAGAATTCCTCCTTCCCCTGGCCAGAAACCTTATGGTTGGCATGTTGTCCAACATTCAATGTGGGAAAACCTGCATTGTCGGAAAGGCCACGCCAGTGCTTGAGGGCCGCCTAGGGCACAGACATGCATTGTGACCTATAGCGTGAGTCCCGTATTAAAGTAACACCTCTCAGTGGCTGGACCAAGATCCTGCCTATGGGGCTTGTCATATCCATAGGCCCCCAGGCTTAACCAGAGAGCGAGTATTCCAGTTGTCAGTACCCACTGCTATGCTCCAGAATCCCTCTACTTGGTGGACACATGAAGCAGAAAACAGGACTCTTCCCTTCCCACAGAATGACCCCAAACTCTTGGGGGGCTGGACAAACTACCAGAGAGGGAGACTTCTACGACCCATGAGGCAACTCCTACATTAAACGGCCATTGTGGACACAATATCCAGAGACAAAAGACTGAGCGACTGCCTCCCTCTCACCCTTCTTTCATATCCAGAGGAGCTCCCCTCACGGACTGTAGATCAGGCCTGCCATAACCTCGGCCCCAAACCTGAGCTGAGTTTGGGTTTTTGGATGTCTGTCTGCACAGCCGTGGCCCACACCGCCTCCAGGCTGGGGTCTCTGGAGCCACACCACAGAACTGTGCCTGCTCTCTCCTAAGAAACTACCCGTTCCATTGGCCACAACTCTACAAAATAGTAGAAACCTCAAGGTCCCCAAGGACATCCCACTACCGCAAGCCGCATTGGACAAACAGGGGCCTCATGACACCAGCTGAGCAACTACTATCTCCATGCAGACACACAGACTGATATCCACCGAGACAGAAGATTGAACAGGACAGGCCCCTAGGCCCTATTATGAACTCTTGCTTTGGTGTCCAGGTATCACTCCTCAGAGGCCTGGGTTCCAAGACCAGCATATGGGGCTATCCTGAGGCACCAGACAGAACACCTCTCATCTCCGCATGGGAAGCTTCCTTGTTGGAGTTGTGTCAAACCCTTTGGGTTGGAGAATCCTGCAGAGTCCCTTAGCTACTGCCACATTCCAAGGTCTCCATGGCCACCAACCCACATTATGACTCATCCGCAGGAAAGTCCATTTAAACTCAGCCTTCTGGGTTGCTCACCAAGAGCCCGCAGATTGAGCGTGCCTTGTCTCGACCAGGCAATGGGAAGGTGAGTTGGCGTTTCTTGGCATCCATGCTTAGGCCCCTGATCTCGTGTCTTTCTGTATGGGGCATCCTGGAACCATCCAATAGTACTCGACTGTCCTGAAGAAGGAAACTTTGAAGTTTGGAGCAGCTCACAACTCCCAGCGTAGGGAAACATCCCTGGCCTCATGATGCCCCCACCCCATTCAGGAAGGGGCCGTCATGGACACAAACTCCAGCTTGAGGCAACATCTGGTACTAGCCCTGACCTCAGATGCAGGAGATCTCGATTCAGCCTCTACACAGTGGGCCCAAACCTCGTGCTACCTTGTGTTTTCAGACTTCCTTCTTCACACTTCTGGCAAACATGTCCTCAAGACTTGGAATTATGGAAACATAATGCAGCCCTATGCTGGCCCTCCAGAAGAAAAACGTTGCTCTATGGGGATCTCCATAAACCCCAACTGAGGATCAACCTGCTCGGTTCTCGACCTCAACCCAATTGGATTGTTCGGGTTGTCCATTCATCCCTCCCCAGAGCTCTGCTTTGGAATCCCTCTTTTGGTGGGACACCTGAGGTAACAAAACTAAAAGGACTCCTCCCATCCTTCAGATTGACCCCAAACAATTGGGATTGGACCAAATTCACAGAGAGGAAGTCTCGTCCATGGCCCATGAGGCCTCCCCGAGATTCCACAGCCATCGTTGACAACAAATCCAGAGACAAAAGTCTGAGCAAGCGCCTCACACTCGCTCTTTTGTCGTATCCCAAAGAGTTCTCCTCATGGTCTGTAGATCGGGCCTGCCATACCTACTTCCCAAACCTAAGCCGAGTTTGTGTTTTCAGACTTCTGTCCCCACATTCCTGGCCCACAGACCCTTCAGGCTGGGGCCCCTGGAGCCACACATCAGGACTGTGCCTGTCCATACCACGGGAATTCTGCCCATTCCATTGTCCACAATCGTACAAATTAGGAAAAACCTCCAGAGTCCCCAAGGACATCCCAATAATGTAGGCCGCCATGACAAACAAGGGTCATCTGAAACCAGCTGAGCATCTACCTCTACTCAGCGTAGATGGATGTCCCCAGAGAAGAAGATTGAATCAGACAGGCCCCTAGGCCTGAATCAGATTCATTGCTTTCGGTTACAGGTATCTCTCCTCAGAGGCCTGGTTTCCAATATTAGCATATGGGGATTTCATGAGGCAGCAATCAGAACAAATCTCTTCTCCACATGGGAAAATTATCCTTTGAAGATGTCTCAAAACCTCCAGTTAGGAGAATCCTTCAGGGCCTGTGTGCCACTGCCCCATTACAAGGTCTCCATAGACACAAAAACACATTAGGACCCATCCACCGGAGAGTCCATTTCAACTGAGTGTATTCGGTTGCTCCGTGAGATCCAGCAGATCTAAATTGTCTTGTTGCTAGGAGACAATTGGAATATGAGGTGGCCTACCACGCCATCCATTCTTAAAACCCTGCTCGGAATCGTTGGCCTGGAGCCAACCAACAGGTCTCAATAGTCCTGCAGATGAATCTTTGCAGTTGGGAGCTTCTCAGAACTCGCATCGTGAGAGAACCCCCATGGCCACATGAGCCCCCCCCCCCTTCATAAAGGGGCCATCAGGGACATAAGGTCCTACCTGAGCGATCGTCTGATCCTCACCCTGACTTCAGATACACGAGATCTCGGTTCAGGTCTGTAGATTGTGCCTGCCATGTCCTCATCTAGAAACCTAAGCCTTGCTTGTGTCCTCAGACTTCTGTACACAGACTACTGGCTCACAAGCCCTCCCGTTTGGCAATCCAGAACTACAATGCATCACTCTACCTGCCCTGCAGAAGAAATACATTGCCCTCTGGGGCTACCTAGAAACCCCAAAGGAAGATCAACCTGCACGACACTTGGCTATACCCAAAATATATAGGATAACCTGGGCAATAATGCCCTTTCTGACACAGCCTGAGCCTGGACCTCATAGGCCCACCCAGACAGCTGGCAACAAACTGAGAACTTCAGACCCCCATGGCCTTAGGTCGTTATCCCTTCCCAACCTCAGTTTTCAGGCTTCAGAACCTAGACCTTATCTCCAATCACTGCCCAGGTATGAAAATGATGCAGAAATCAGAACTCTTTCCCGATGGCAGGAAAACTTGCAGTTGGCTTGTTGTCCAACGTTCAGTGTAGTGGAAACCAGTGTGTCCCTTGAGGCCCCGCCATTGCTCGCGGTCCAGATAGGTAGCAAACCCACATTGTGACCCTCAGCCTTAGCCCAGTCCTCAGGTAAGGCCACTCAGTGGCTGGATGAAGAGACAGCATATTGGGCTTGCCATGCCCCTAGGCCCCAATTTTTAACCATAGTTCATGTTGTCCCTTCACTCTTCCCAAGGGCTCTGCTTTGGAATTCCTCTTTTGGTTGGACACCTGATGTAACATCCCTGAAAGGAGTCCTCCCTCCAACAGATTGACGAAAAACAATTGGGATCGGGCCAAATCCACAGAGAGCAAGATTCGTCCATGGCCCATGAGGCCTCCTCGACCTTCCACGGCCATCGCTGATACAAAATCCAGAGACAAAAGCCTAAGCAAGCGCCTCAGACTCGCCCTATCTTCATATCCTGAAGATGTCTTCTCATGGTTTGTAGATCCGGCCTGCCATACCTACGTCCCCAAACATAAGCTGAGTTTGTGTTTTCAGACTTCTGTCCTCAAAGTCCTGGGCCACATACCCTCCAGGTTGGGGACCCTGGAGCCACACATTAGGACTGTGCCTACCCAATCCATGGGAATTCTGCCCATTCCATTGTCCAAAATCGTACAAATTAGGAGAACCCTCCAAAGTCCCTGAGGCCATCCCAATAGTATAGGTCGCCCGGGACAAAAAAGGGCAGTCTGACACCAGCTGAGCATCTAACTCCACTCATACCCTAGAAGGATGTCCCCAGAGAAGAAGATTGAACCAGACAGGACCCCAGGCTAAAATCGGATCCATTGCTTTGGTTTACAGGCATGTCTCCTCAAAACCCTGGATGCCAATACAACCATTGGGGTTTTCCTGAGGCAACCATCAGAACAAACCTCGTCTCCACAAGGAAAATTGTGCATGGGAGCTATGTCAAAAGCTTAGTAGAATACTTCAGGGTCCCGGTGCCACCGCCCCATTCCAAGGCCCTCATGGACACAAACACACATTAGACCCATCCTCAGGAAAGTCCATTTCAACTCAGTCCCCCCGGTTGCTCCCGCAGAGCCATCAGATCTAAACTGTCTTGTCGCTAGGAGACAATTGGAATGCGAGGCGGGCTTCCCAGGCATCCATCCTCGAACGTTGGTCTGGACTCATTCATATGGGATGTCCTGGAGCTGTCCAACAGGTCTCAATTGTCCCGCAGAAGGAATCCTTGGAGGGGGCATCCCACCACTCCCAACGTGGGAAAACCTCCACGGCCTCGAGATTAGGCTCCCTTTATGAAGGGGCCGTCATGAACAGAAAATCCAAGCTGAGCCAACGTCTGATCCTCGCTGTGACTTCAGATGCATGAGATATTGCTTTAGATCTTCAGGGAGTACATGCCATGCCCTCGCCCTGAAACCCAAGCCTAGCTGTCCCTAGGACCCAATTTTAACCAGATTTCTGGCTGTCAAATCGCCCCTCCCCAGGGCTCTTCTCTGGAATCCCTCATTTGGTGGGACCCATGAGTTTGAAAAACAAAACAAAACAAAACAAAACAACAACAACTTAAAACGGACTTCTTCCGTCCCAAGATGACCCCAAACTCTTTGGATTTGGCCAAATCACCAGGGAGTAAGACTCGTCCATTTCCCATGAAGTCACCCGGAAATTTCATGACCATGAATGGCATGATATCCAGAGATAAATACTTGAGCAAGAGCCTCACACTCGCCTTTTTTTCATATCCCGAAGAGTTCTCCTCATGGTCTGTAGATCAGTCCTGCCATACCGATGACCCGAAACATAAGCCGAGATTCTGTTTTCGGACAACTGTCCAAACAGTCCTGGCCACACAGCCTACAGGCTTAGGCCCCTGGAGCCAAGCTGAGGACTGTACTTGCCCTCTCCAAGGGAATTCTGTGTGCCCATTCCAATGAACACAACGCTACTAATAGGATAAATCTCAAAAGTCCCTGAGGCCATCCCAATAGTGGTGGCTTCTCAGGACAAACAGGAGCAATCTGAGACCATCTGAGAACCTACCTGCACTCAGACTTGTAGATGATATCCGCAGAGGTTAAAAGGAACGAACAGGCCCCTACGCCCTAATCGGATCCATTGCTTTGGTTTCCAGGCATATCTCCTCAGAGGCCTGGATTTCAATAACAGCATATGGCTGTTTCTTGACTCACCCACCAGAACAAATCTCATCTACACATGGGAAACTTGCACGTGGGAGTGATGTCAAAGCCTCTGTTTAGGAAAACCCTTCATGGCCCCAGTGCCACCACGTCATACCAAAGTATCCATAGACACAAAAACACATTAGGACCCATCCACAGGAGAGTCTATTTCAACTCAGCGTATTCGGTTGCTCCGCGATATACAGCAGATCTAACTTGTCTTGTTGCTAGGAGACAATTGGAATGCGAGGTTCACTACCCAGCCATCCATCCTTAAACCTGCTCGGAACCGTTAGCCTGGAGCCAACCAACAGATCTCAATTGTCTTGCAGAAGAATCTTTGAAGTTGGGAGCTTCTCACAACTCCCATCGTGAGAAAACACCCATGGGCTCGTGATCCCCCCCACCTTCATGAAGTGGCCCTCAGAGATATAAGGTCCAACCTGAGCGATCGTCTGATCCTCACCATGACTTCAGATGCACGAGATCTCGGTTCAGATCTGTAGATTGTGCCTGCCATGTCCTCACCCAGAAACCTAAGCCTAGCTTGTGTCCTCAGACTTCCATCCTCAGACTAATGGCCCACAAGCCCTCCAGTTTGGCAATCCAGAATTATAATGCAGCACTCTGCCTGCCCTCCAAAAGAAAATCATTGCCTTCTGGGGCTACCCAGAAACCCCAAATGAACTTCAACCTGCACGCCACTTGGCTGTACCCAAAATATATAGGCTGACCTGGGCAATAATGCCCTTTCTGACAGAGCCTTAGCCTGGACCTCCTGGCCCCACCCATACAGCTGGCCGCTCAATGAGCACATCGGACCAGCCATTGCCTTAGGTCGTTATCTCTTCCCAGCCTCGGTTTTCAGGATTTAGAACCTAGGCCTTATCTCCAATCACTGTCCATGTTTGAAAATGATGCAGAAATCAGAACTCTTTCCCGATGGCAAGAAACCTTGTGGTAGGCTTGTTGTATAATGTTCAATGTAGTGGATACCAGTGTGTCCAATGAGGCTCCGCCATTGCTCGCGGGCCACATAGGTGGCAAACACACATTGTGACCCTCAGCCTTAGCCCAGTCCTCTGGTAAGGCCTCTCATTGGCTGGATGAAAAGACAGCATATTTGCTTGCCATGCCCCTAGGCCCCGAATTTAACTATAGTTCGGTTTGTCCCTTCACTCTTCCCCAAGGCTCTGCTTTGGAACTCCTCTTTTGGTGGGACACCTGAGGTAACAACCCTGAAAGGAGTCCTCCATCAAACACATTGACGAAAAACAATTGGGATTGGGCCAAATCCACAGAGAGCAAGATTCGTCCATGGCCCATGAGGCCTCCTCGACATTCCACGGCCATCGCTGAAATAAAATCCAGAGACAAAAGCCTGAGCAAACGCCTCAGACTCGCACTATTTTCATATCCTGAAGATGTCTTATCACGGTTTGTAGATCAGGCCTGCCATACCTACGTCCCCAAACATAAGCTGAGTTTGTGTTTTCAGACTTCTGTCCTCAAAGTCCTGGGCCACACACCATCCAGGCTGGGGACCCTGGAGCCACACATTAAGACTGTGCCTACCCAATCCATGGGAATTCTGCCCATTCCATTGTCCAAAATCTTACAAATTAGGAGAACCCTCCAAAGTCCCTGAGGCCATCCCAATAGTATAGGTCGCCCAGGACAAAAAAGGTCAGTCTGTCACCAGCTGAGCATCTACCTCCACTCATACCCTAGATGGATGTCCCCAGAGAAGAAGATTGAACCAGACAGGACCCTAGGCCAAAATCGGATCCATTGCTTTGGTTTACAGGCATGTCTCCTCAAAACCCTGGATTCCAATACAAGCATTGGGGTTTTCCTGAGGCACCCATCAGAACCAAACTCGTCTCCACAAGGAAACTTGTGCATGGGAGCTACTTCAAAAGCTGAGGAGAATACTTCAGGGTCCCGGTGCCACCGCCCCATTCCAAGGCCCTCATGGACACAAACACACATTAGACCCATCCTCAGGAAAGTCCATTTCAACTCAGCCACCCCGGTTGCTCCCACAGAGCCATCAGATCTACACTGTCTTGTCGCAAGGAGACAATTGGAATGCGAGGCGGGCTTCCAAGGCATCCATCCACGAACGTTGGTCTGGACTCATCCATATGGGATGTCCTTGAACTGGCCAGCAGGTCTCAATTGTCCCGCAGAAGGAATCCTAGGAGGGGGCCTTCCACCACTCCAAACGTGGGATAACCTGCACGGCCTCGAGATTCGGTTCCCTTCATGAAGGGGCCGTCATGAACAGAAAATCCAAGCTGAGCCAACGTCTTATCCTCGCTCTGACTTCAGATGCATGAGATATTGCTTCAGATCTTCAGGAGGTACATGCCGTGCCCTCGCCCTGAATCCCAAGTCTAGCTGGTGTTCTCAGACTTCCGTCCTCACAGTCCTGGCTCCAAAGCCCACATGTTTGGCAATTCCGGACCATCATTGCAGCACTCTGCCTGCCCTCAAGAAACAAAATATTGCCCAATGAGCTGCCCGGGCACATTAAATGAGAATAAACCTACACGGCACTCGAATGTACCCAAATTATATAGTCTAACCTGGGCAGTAATGCACTGTCTGACACACCCTGAGCCGGGACCTCCTGAGCAACACCCAGACAGCTGACTGCACACTGAGCCCAAAAGACCCACCGTGGCCTTAGGTCATCATCTCTTCCCTACCTCAGTTTTCAGGCTTCAGAACCTAGACCTTATCTCCAATCACTGCCCAGGGGTGAGTGTGATGCAGAAATAAGAACTCTTCCTTACCCATGGCAATAAACCTTATGGTTGGCATGTTGTCCAACGTTTAGTGTAGGCGAAACCAGGATTCACCCTGAGGCCCCGCCCATTCTTGATTGCGACGAGGGCATAAACACGCATTGTGACCCTCAGTGTGAGTCCTGTCCTCTAGTACGTCCTGTCAGTGGATAGACCATTAGATGCCATAATGGCTTGACATGTCCCTAGGCCCAAAATTTAAACCAGATTTCTGGTTGTCCAATTGCCCCTCCCCAGGGCTCTACTCTGGAAAACCTCATTTGGTGGGACAACTGAGTTTGAAAAACAAAACAAAACAACAACAACAACAACAAAAAAAAAAACGGACTTCTTCCTTCCCACAGAATGACCCCAAACTCTTTGGACGGAGCCAAGCCCCCAGAGTGTAGGTCTCGTCCATTTCCCATGAAGTCACCCGGATATTTCATGACCATGAATGGCACGATATCCAGAGATATAAACTTGAGCAAGAGCCTCACACTCGCCTTTTTTTCATATCCCGAAGAGTTCTCCTCATGGTCTGTAGATCAGTCCTGCCATACCTATGACCCGAAACATAATCCGAGTTTGTGTTTTAAGACAACTGTCCAAACAGCCCAGGCCTACACAATCAACAGGCTCAGTCCCCTGGAGCCAACCTGAGGACTGTACTTGGCCTCTCCAAGGGAATTCTGTGTGCCCATTCCAATGGCCAAAACCCTACTAATAGGATAAACCTCCAAAGTCCCTGAGGCCATCCCAATAGTGGTGGCTTCCCAGGACAAACAGGAGCAATCTGAGCACATCTGAGAACCTACCTGCACTCAGACTCGTAGACTGATATCCCCAGAGGTAAAAAGGAACGAACAGGACCCTAGGCCCTAAACGGATCCATTGCTTTGGTTTCCAGGCATATTCCTCAGAGGCCTGGATTTCAGTACCAGCATATGGCTGTTTCTTGACTCACTCATCAGAACAAAACTCATCTACACATGGGAAACTTGCACGTGGGAGGTGTATCAAAGCCTCTTTTTAGGAGAACCCTTCAGGTCCCCAGTGCAACCACTTCATTCCAAGATCTCCATAGACACAAAATCATATTAGGACACATGAACGGGAGAGTGCAATTCAACTCAGCATATTTGGTTGCTCCGCGAGATCCAGCAGATCTAACTTGTTTTGTTGCTGGGAGACAATTGGAATGCGAGGTGGTCTACCCGAAATCCATCCTTAGAACCCTGCTCAGAATCATTGGCCTGGAGCCAACCAACAGGTCTCAATTTTCCTGCAGAGAATCTTTGCAATTGGGAGCTTCTCACAACTCCCATCGTGAGAAACCCCCATGGCCTCGTGATACTCCCCCCATCATGAAGGGGCCATCAGGGACCTAACGGCCAACCTGAGAAATAGTCTGATCCTCAACCTGACTTCAGATGCACGAGATCTCGATTCAGGTCTGTATATTGTGCCTGCCATGTCCTCACCCAGAAACCTAAGCCTAGCTTGTGTCCTCAGACTTCTGTACACAGACTACTGGCTCACAAGCCCTCCAGTTTGGCAATCCAGAACTACAATGCATCACTCTACCTGCCCTGCAGAAGAAATACATTGCCCTCTGGGGACACCCAGAAACCCCAAATGAAGATCAACCTGCATGCCTCTTGGCTGTACCCAAAATATATAAGCTGACCTGGGCAATAATGCCCTTTCTGACAGAGACTGAGCCTGGACCTCCTGGGCCCACCCAGACAGCTTGCCGCTCACTGAGCACATAGGACCAGCCATTGCCTTAGGTCGTCATCTCTTCCTAACCTCGGTTTTCAGGTTTCAGCTCCTAGACCTTATCTCCAATCACTGCCCAGGTTTGAAAATGATGCAGAAATCAGAACTCCTTCCCAATGGCAAGAACCTTGTGGTTGGCTTGTTATCCAACGTTCAGTGTAGTGGAAACCTGTTTGTCCGATAAGGCCCCGCCATTGCTCGCGGGCCACATAGGTGGCAAACTCACATTGTGACCCACAGCCTTAGCCCAGTCCTCAGGTAAGGCCTCTCAGTGGCTGGATGGAGAGACAGCATATTGGGCTTGCCATGCCCATAGGGCCCAATTTTTAACCATAGTTCGTGTTGTCCCTTCACTCTTCCCCAGGGCTCTGCATTGGAATTCCTCTTTTGGTGGGACAACTGATGTAACAACCCTGAAAGGAGTCCTCCATCCAACAGATTGACAAAAAATAATTGGGATCGGCCCAAATCCACAGAGAGGAAGATTCGTCCATGGCCCATGAGGCCTCCTAGACATTCCACGGCATTCGCTGAAACAAAATCCAGAGACAAAAGTCTTAGCAAGCGCCTCAGACTCACATTTTCTTCATATCCTGAAGATGTCTTCTCATGGTTTGTAGATCGGGCCTGCCATACCTTCGTCCCCAAACATAAGCTGAGTTTGTGTTTTCAGACTTCTGTCCTCAAAGTCCTGGGCCGCACACCATCCAGGCTGGGGACCCTGGAGCCACACATTAGGACTGTGCCTACCCAATCCATGGGAATTCTGCCCATTCCATTGTCCAAAATCGTACAAATTAGGAGAACCGTCCAAAGTCTCTGAAGCCATCGCAATAGTATAGGTCGCCCGGGACAAACAAGGTCAGTCTGACACCAGCTGAGCATCTACCTCCACTCATACCCTAGATGGATGTCCCCAGAGAAGAAGATTGAACCAGAGAGGACCCTAGGCCAAAATCGGATCCATTGCTTTGGTTTACAGGCATGTCTCCTCAAAACACTAGTTTTTCAATACCAGCATTGGGGTTTTCCTGAGGCACCCATCAGAACAAAGCTCGTCTCCACAAGGAAACGTGTGCATGGGAGCTATGTGAAAAGCTGAGAATACTTCAGTGTCCCGGTGCCACCGCCCCATTTAAAGGCCCTCATGGACCCAAACACTCATTAGACCCATCCTCAGGAAAGTCCATTTCAACTCAGCCACCCCGGTTGCACCCGCAGAGCCATCAGATCTAAACTCTCTTGTCGCTAGGAGACAATTGGAATGCGAGGCGGGCTTCCCAGGCATCCATCCTCGAACGTTGGTCTGTACTCATCCATATGGGATGTCCTGGACTGTCCAACAGGTCTCAATTGTCCCGCAGAAGGAATCCTTGGAGGGGGCATCCCACCACTCCCAACGTGGGAAAACCTCCACGCTCTCTAGAATCCGCTCCCTTCATGAAGGGGCCGTCATGAACAGAAAATCCAAGCTGAGCCATCGTCTGATACTCACTCTGAATTCAGAAGCATGAGATATTGCTTCAGATCTTCAGGGGGTACAAGCCGTGCCCTCGCCCTGAAGCCCAAGTCTAGCTTGTGTTCTCAGACTTCCATCCTCACACTCCTGGCCCCGAAGCCCACAAGTTTGGCAATTCCGGACCATCATTGCAGCACTCTGCCTGCCCTCTAGAAAAAATATATTGCCTAATGAGCTGTCCGGGCACATTAAATGAGAATAAACCTACACGGTACTCGAAAGTACCCAAATTATATAGTCTAACCTGGGCAGTAATGCACTGTCTGACACAACCTGAGCCGGGACCTCCTGAGCAACACCCAGACAGCTGACCGCACACTGAGGACATGGACCCGCCATGGCCTTGGGTCATCATCTCTGCCCTACTTCAGTTTTCAGGCTTCTGAACCTAGAGCTTATCTCCAATCACTGCCCAGGGGTGACTGTGATGCAGAAATCAGTACTCCTGCTTACACATAGCAAGAAACCTTGTGGTTGGCATGTTGTCCTACGTTCAGTGTAGGAGAAACCAGTATTCACCCTGAGGTCACGCCCATTCTTGAGTGCAACGAGGGCATAAACACGCATTGTGACCCTCAGCGTGATTGCTGACCTCTAGTAAATCCTCTCAGTGGCTGGACCATTAGATGTCATAATGGGCTTGTCATGTCCCTAGACCCAATTTTTAACCAGATTTCTGGTTGTCCAATCACAACTCCCCAGGGCTCTCTCTGGAATCCCTCATTTGGTGGGACACCTGAGGTTGAAAAACAAAGAGAAAAAATCAACCACAACAGAACAACGGACTTCTTCCATCCCACAGAATGAACCGAAACTCTTTGGACGGGGCCAAACCCCCAGACAGTAAGACTCGTCCATTTCCCATGAAGTCACCCGGAAATTTCACGACCATCAGTGACACGATATCCAGAGACAAAAACTTGAGCAAGAGCCTCACACTCGCCCTTTTTTCATATCCCGAAGTGTTCTCCTCATGGTCTGTAGATCAGTCCTGCCATACCTATGACCCGAAACATAAGCCGAGTTTGTGTTTTCAGACAACTGTCCAAACAGCCCTGGCCTACACACCCTACAGGCTCAGGCCCCTGGAGCCAAACTTAACGACTGTGCTTGCCCTCTCCAAGGGAATTGTATGTGCCCATTCCAATGGCCGCAACCCTACTAATAGGATAAACATCCAAAGTCCCTGAGGCCATCCCAATATTTGTGGCTTCCCAGGACAAACAGGGGCAATCTGGGCCCATCTTAGCACCTACCTGAACTGAGAACCGTAGACTCATGTCCCCAGAGATAAAAAGGAACAAACAGGCTCCTAGGTAACTATCGGATCCATTGGTTTGGCTTCCAGGCATCTCTCCTCAGAGGCCTGGATTTCAATAACAGCATATGCCTGTTTCTTGACTCACCCATCAGAACAAATCTCATCTACACATGGGAAACTTGCACGATGGAGCTGTGTGAAAGCCTCTCTTTATGAGAACCCTTCAGGGCCCCCGGTGCCACCCATTCATTACATGAGGCCCCGTCCATGCTTGCGGGCCACATTGGTCACAAACACACATTGTGTCCCTCAGCCTGAGCCCAGTACTCAGATAAGGACTACAGTGGCTGGATGAAAAAAACAGCATATTGGGCTTGACATGCCCCTAGGCCCCATTTTTTAACCATATTTCGGGTTATCCCTTCACTCTTCCCCAGAGCTCTGCTTTGGAATTCCTCTTTTGGTGGGACACCTAAGGTAACAAACCTGAAAGGAGTACGCCCATCCTACAGATTGACTAAAAACAATTGGAATCGGGCCCAATCCACAGAAAAAAAGATTCGTCCATGACCCTTGAGGCCTCCCCAACATTCCACGTCCTTCTCTGATACAAAATCCAGAGACAAAAGCCTGAGCACACGCCTCAGACTCGCTCATTCTTCATATCCTGAAAAGTTCCTCAGATAAGAAGCTAAACGACACTCGAATGCACCCAGTCAGAACAGCATATGGCTGTTTCTTGACTCACCCATCAGAACAAATCTCATCTACACATGGGAAACTTACATGATGGAGCTGTGTGAAAGCCTCTCTTTAGGAGAAACCTTCAGGGCCCCAGTGCCACCGCTTCATTCCAAGGTCTCCATAGACACAAAATCATATTAGGACACATCCACGGGAGAGTCCATTTCAACTCAGCCTCCTCGGTTGCTCCCCCAGATCCAGCAGATCTAACCTGTCTTGTTGCGTGGAGAAAATTGGAATGCGTGGTGGGCTACCCAGCCATTCATCCTTAGAACCCTGCTCAGAAACGTTGTCCTGGAGCCAACCAACTGGTCTCAATTGTCCTACAGTAGAATCTTTGCATTTGGGAACTTCTCACAACTCCCATCTTGGGAAAACCCCCATGGCCTCGTGATCCAGCCCCCCTTCAAGAAGGGGCCATCAGGGACAGAATGTCCAACCTGAGCGATTGTCTGATCCTCGCCATGACATCAGATGCACGAGATATCGATTCAGGCCTGTAGATTGTGCCTGCCATACCCTCACCCAGAATCCAAGGCCTAGCTTGGGTTCTCAGACATCCGTCCTCAGACTCCTGGCCCACAGTCCCTCCAGTTTGGCAATCCAAACTACAATGCACCACTCTGCCTGCCATCCAGAAGAAAAACATTGCCATCTGGGGCTACCCAGAAACCCCAAATGAGGATCAACCTGCACGCCATTCAGCTGAACCCCAAATATATAGGCTGACCTGGGCACTAATGCCGTTTCTGACACAGCTGAGCCTGGACCTCATGGTCCCACCCAGACAGCTGGCCGCAAACTGAGCACATCGGACCCACCATGGCCTTAGGACGTCATCTGATCTTAACCTCGGTTTTCAGGCTTCAGAACCTAGACCTTATCTCCAATCACGGCCCGGGTTTGAAAATTATGCAGAAATCAGAACTCTTTCCCCATGGCAAGAAACCTTGTGGTTGGCATGTTGTCCAAGTTTCAGTGTAGTTGAAACCAGTGTGGCCCATGAGGCCCCGCCCATGCTTGCGGACCACATTGGTCACAAACACACATTGTGACCCTCAGCCTATGTCCAGTCCTCGGGCAAGGCCTCTCAGTGGCTGGATGGAGAGACAGCATATTGGGCTTGCCATTCCCCTAGGCCCCAATTTTTAACCATAGTTCGGGTTGTCCCTTCACTCTTCCCCAGGGCTCTGCTTTGGAATTCATCTTTTGGTGGGACACCTGAGGTAACAAACTTGAAAGAAGTCCTCCCGTCCCACAGATTGACGAAAAATAATTGGGATCAGGCCAAGTGCACAGATAGCAAGGTTTGTTCATGGCCCATGAGGCCTCCCCAACATTCCACGGCCATCGCTGATACAAAATCCAGAGACAAAAGCCTGAGCACGAGCCTCAGACTCGCTCATTCTTCATATCCTGAAGAGTTCTTCAAATAAGAACGTACACGGCACTCGAATGAACCCAAAATATAGTCTAACCTTGGGCACTAATGCACTGTCTGACAATCTGAGCCCGGAACTCGTGACCAACACCTAGACAGCTGACCGCACACTGAGCACATCAGACCCGCCATGGCCTTAGGTCATGATCTGTTCCCTAGCTCAGTTTTCAGGCTTCAGAACCATAGACCTTATCTCCAATCACTGCCCAGGGGTGACTGTGATGCAGAAATCAGAACTCTTCCTTACCCATGGCAAGTAACCTTCTGGTGGGCAAGTTGTCCAACGTTCAGTGTAGGAGAAACCAGCATTCAGCCTGAGGCCCCGCCCATTCTTGAGTGCGACGAGGGCATAAACACGCATTGTGACCCTCAGCGTGAGTCCTGTCCTCTAGGACGTCCTCTCAGTGGCTGGACCATTAGATGTCATAATGGGATTGACATGTCCCTAGGCCCCAATTTTTTAACCAGATATCTGGTTGTCCAGTCGCCCCGCCCAGGGCTCTACTCTGGAATCCCTCATTTGGTGGGACACCTGAGGTTGAAAAACAAAACAAAACAAATCAACAACAACAGAACAACGGATTTCTTCCATCCCACAGAATGACCCCAAACTCTTTGGACGGGGCCAAACCCCAAGAGAGTAAGACTCGTCCATTTCCCATGAAGTCACCTGGAAATTTCACGACCATGAGTGACACGATATCCAGAGACAAAAACTTGAGCAAGAGCCTCACACTCGCCCTTTTTTCATATCCCGAAGTGTTCTCCTCATGGTCTGTAGATCAGTCCTGCCATACCTATGACCCGAAACATAAGCCGAGTTTGTGTTTTCAGACAACTGTCCAAAGAGCCCTGGCCTACACACGCAACAGGCTCAGGCCCCTGGAGCCAAATCTGACGACTGTGTTTGCCCTCTCCAAGGGAATTGTATGTTCCCATTCCAATGGCCAGAACGCTACTAATAGGATATACCTCCAAAATCCCTGAGGCCATCCCAATATTTGGGGCTTCCCAGGACTAACAGGGGTAATCTGGGCCCATCTGAGCACCTACCTGCACTCAGAACCGTAGAATGATGTCCCCACAGTTAAAAAGGAACAAACAGGCCCCAGGCACCTATCGGATCCATTGCTTTGGTTTCCAGGCATCTCTCCTCAGAGTCCTGGATTTCAGTAACAGCATATGGCTGTTTCTTGACTCACCCATCAGAACAAATCTCATCTACACATGGGAAACTTGCACGATGGAGCTGTGTGAAAGCCTCTCTTTAGTAGAACCCTTCAGGGCCCCAGTGCCACCGCTACATTCCAAGGTCTCCATAGACACAAAATCATATTAGGACACATCGACGGGAGACTCCATTTAAACTCAGCCTCCTCCGTTGCTCCCCCAGATCCGGCAGATCTAACCTGTCTTGTTGCTTGGAGACAATTGGAATGTGAGGTGGGCTACCCAGCCATCCATCCTTAGCACCCTGATCGGAATCCTTGTCCTGGAGCCAACCAACAGGAATCAATTGTCCTGCAGAAGAATCTAAGCAGTTGGGAGCTTCTCACAACTCCCATCGTGGGAAAACCCCCATGGCCTCGTGATCCACCCCCCCTTCAAGAAGGGGCCATCAGGGACAGAATGTCCATCCTGAGCGATCGTCTGATCCTCGCCCTGATTTCAGATGCACGAGATCTCAATTCAGGTCTGTAGATTGTGCCTGCCATATCCTCACCCAGAAACCTAGGCCTAGCTTGGGTTCTCAGACTTCCGTCCTCAGTGTACTGGACCACAAGCCCTCCAGTTTGGCAATCCAGAACTATAATGCAGCACTCTGCCTGCCCTCCAGAAGAAAAGCATTGCCCTCTGGGGCTGCCAAGGAACCCCAAATGAGGATCAACGGGGCACGCCATTCGGCTGTACCCCAAATATATAGGCTGACCTGGGCACTAATGCCCTTTCTGTCGCAGCCTGATCCTGGACCTCCTGGCCCTACCCAGTCAGCTGGCCGCACACTGAACACTTCGGACCCGTCATGGTCTTAAGTCATCATCTCTTGTCAACCTCGGCTTTCAGGCTTCAGAACATAGACCTTATCTCCAATCACGGCCCGCGTTTGAAAAGGATGCTGAAATAAGAACTCTTTCCCCATGGCAAGAAACCTTGTTTTTGGCATGTTGTACAAGGTTCACTGTATTTGAAACCAGTGTGGCTCATGAGGCCCCGCCCATGCTTGTGGGCCACATTGGTCACAAACACACATTGTGACCCTCAGCCTGAGCCCAGCCTCAGGTAAGGCCTCTCAGTGGCTGGATGGAGAGACAGCATATTGGGCTTGCCATGCCCCTAGGCCTCAATTTTTAACCATAGTTCAGGTTGTCCCTTCACTCTTCCCCAGGGCTCTGCTTTGGAATTCCTCTTTTGGTGGGAGACCTGAGGTAACAAACTTGAAAGAAGTCCTCCCGTCCCACAGATTGACGAAAAATAATTGGGATCTGGCCAAGTGCACAGATAGCAAGGTTTGTTCATGGCCCATGAGGCCTCCCCAACATTCCACGGCCATCGCTGATACAAAATCCAGAGACAAAAGCCTGAGCACGCGCCTCAGACTCGCTCATTCTTCATATCGTGAAGAGTTCTTCAAATAAGAACGTACACGGCACTCGAATGAACCCAAAATATAGTCTAACCTGGGCACTAATGCACTGTCTGACAATCTGAGCCCGGAACTCGTGACCAACACCTAGACAGCTGACCGCACACTGAGCACATCAGACCCGCCATGGCCTTAGGTCATGATCTGTTCCCTAGCTCAGTTTTCAGGCTTCAGAACCATAGACCTTATCTCCAATCACTGTCCAGGGGTGACTGTGATGCAGAAATCAGAACTCTTCCTTACCCATGGCAAGTAACCTTCTGGTGGGCAAGTTGTCCAATGTTCAGTGTAGGAGAAACCAGCATTCAGCCTGAGGCCCCGCCCATTCTTGAGTGCGACGAGGGCATAAACACGCATTGTGACCCTCAGCATCAGTCCTGTCCTCTAGGACGTCCTCTCAGTGGCTGGACCATTAGATGTCATAATGGGATTGACATGTCCCTAGGCCCCAATTTTTAACCAAATATCTGGTTGTCCAGTCGCCCCGCCCAAGCTCTACTCTGGAATCCCTCATTTGGTGGGACACCTGAGGTTGAAAAACAAAACAAAACAAATCAACAACAACAGAACAACGGATTTCTTCCATCCCACAGAATGACCCCAAACTCTTTGGACGGGGCCAAACCCCAAGAGAGTAAGACTCGTCCATTTCCCATGAAGTCACCCGGAAATTTCACGACCATGAGTGACACGATATCCAGAGACAAAAACTTGAGCAAGAGCCTCACACTCGCCCTTTTTTCATATCCCGAAGTGTTCTCCTCATGGTCTGTAGTTCAGTCCTGCCATACCTATGACCCGAAACATAAGCCGAGTTTGTGTTTTCAGACAACTGTCCAAAGAGCCCTGGCCTACACACCCTACAGGCTCAGGCCCCTGGAGCCAAATCTGACGACTGTGCTTGCCAACTCCAAGGGAATTGTATGTTCCCATTCCAATGGCCAGAACGCTACTAATAGGATAAACCTCCAAAATCCCTGGGGCCATCCCAATATTTGGGGCTTCCCAGGACAAACAGGGGTAATCTGGGCCCATCTGAGCACCTACCTGCACTCAGACCCGTAGAATGATGTCCCCACAGTTAAAAAGGAACAAACAGGCCCCAGGCACCTATCGGATCCATTGCTTTGGTTTCCAGGCATCTCTCCTCAGAGTCCTGGATTTCAGTAACAGCATATGGCTGTTTCTTGACTCACCCATCAGAACAAATCTCATCTACACTTGGGAAACTTGCACGATGGAGCTGTGTGAAAGCCTCTCTTTAGTAGAACCCTTCAGGGCCCCAGTGCCACCGCTACATTCCAAGGTCTCCATAGACACAAAATCATATTAGGACACATCGACGGGAGACTCCATTTAAACTCAGCCTCCTCCGTTGCTCCTCCAGATCCAGCAGATCTAACCTGTCTTGTTGCTTGGAGACAATTGGAATGTGAGGTGGGCTACCCAGCCATCCATCCTTAGCACCCTGATCGGAATCCTTGTCCTGGAGCCAACCAACAGGAATCAATTGTCCTGCAGAAGAATCTAAGCAGTTGGGAGCTTCTCACAACTCCCATCGTGGGAAAACCCCCATGGCCTCGTGATCCACCCCCCCTTCAAGAAGGGGCCATCAGGGACAGAATGTCCAACCTGAGCGATCGTCGGATCCTCGCCCTGACTTCAGATGCACGAGATCTCGATTCAGGTCTGTAGATTGTGCCTGCCATATCCTCACCCAGAAACCTAGGCCTAGCTTGGGTTCTCAGACTTCCGTCCTCAGTGTACTGGCCCACAAGCCCTCCAGTTTGGCAATCCAGAACTATAATGCAGCACTCTGCCTGCCCTCCAGAAGAAAAACATTGCCCTCTGGGGCTGCCCAGGAACCCCAAATGAGGATCAACGGGGCACGCCATTCAGCTGTACCCCAAATATATAGGCTGACCTGGGCACTAATGCCCTTTCTGTAGCAGCCTGATCCTGGACCTCCTGGCCCTACCCAGTCAGCTGGCCGCACACTGAGCACTTCGGACCCGTCATGGTCTTAAGTCATCATCTCTTGTCAACCTCGGCTTTCAGGCTTCAGAACATAGACCTTATCTCCAATCACGGCCCGCGTTTGAAAAGGATGCAGAAATCAGAACTCTTTCCCCATGGCAAGAAACCTTGTTTTTGGCATGTTGTAACAAGGTTCACTGTATTTGAAACCAGTGTGGCTCATGAGGCCCCGCCCATGCTTGTGGGCCACATTGGTCACAAACACACATTGTGAACCTCTGCCTGAGCCCAGTCCTCAGGTAAGGCCTCTCAGTGGCTGGATGGAGAGTCAGCATATTGGGCTTGCCATGCCCCCAGGCCCCAATTTTTAACCATAGTTCGGGTTGTCCCTTCACTCTTCCGCAGGACTCTGCTTTGGAATTCCTCTTTTGTGGGACACCTGAGGTAACAAACCTGAAAGGAGTCCTCCCATCCCACAGATTGACGAAAAAAACAATTGGGATCGGGCCAAGTCTACAGAGACCAAGATTCGTCCTTGGCCCATGACGCCTCCCCAACATTCCACGATCATCGCTGATACAAAATGCAGAGACAAAAGCCTGAGCACGCGCCTCAGACTCGCTCATTCTTCATATCCTGAAGAGTTCTTCAGATAAGAACCTGCACGACACTCGAATGCACCCAAAATATATAGTCTAACCTGGGCACTAATGCACTGTCTGACAACATGAGCCCGGACCTCGTGACCAACACCCAGACAGCTGACCGCACACGGAACACGTCAGCCTAGCCATGGCTTAGGTCAGCATCTCTTCCCTACCTCAGTTTTCAGCCTTCAGAACCTAGACCTTATCTCCAATCACTGCCCAGGGTTGACTGTGATGCAGACATCAGAACTCTTCCTTACCCATGGCAAGAAACCTTGTGGTTGGCACGTAGTCCAAAGTTCAGTGTAGGAGAAACCAGCATTCACCCTGAGGCCCAGCCCATTCTTGAGTGTGACGAGGGCATAAACACGCATTGTGACCCTCAGCGTGAGTCCTGTCCTCTAGGACGTCCTCTCAGTGGCTGGACCATTAGATGTCATAATGGGCTTGACATGTCGCTAGGCCCCAATTTTTAACCAGATTTCTGGTTGACAAGTCGCCCCTCCCCAGGACTCTACCTTGGAATCCCTCATTTATTGGGACACCTGAGGTTGAAAAACAAAACAAAACAAATCAAAAACAACAGAGCAACGGAATTCTTCCATCCAACAGAATGACCCCAAACTCTTTGGACGGGGGCAAACCCCCAGAGACTAAGACTCGTCCATTTCCCATGAAGTCCACCGGAAATTTCACAACCATGAGTGACACGATATCCAGAGACAAAAACTTGAGCAAGAGCCTGACACTCGCCCTCTTTACATATCCCGAAGGGTTCTCCTCATGGTCTGTTGATCAGTCCTGCCATGCATATGACACGAAACATAAGCCGTGTTTGTGTTTTCAGACAACTGTCCAAACAGCCCTGTACTACACACCCTACAGGCTCAGGCCCCTGGAGCCAAACATGACGACTGTTCTTGACCTCTCCCAGGGAATTGTATGTGCCCATTCCAATAGCCACAACCCTACTAATAGTATAAACCTCCAAAGTCCCTGAGGCCATCCCAATATTTGTGGCTTCCCAGGACAAACAGGGGCAATCTGAGCCCATCTGAGCACCTCCTCTCACTCAGACCCGAAGAATGATATCCCCAGAAGTATAAAGGAAAGAACAGGCCCCTAGGCACCTATCGGATCCATTGCTTTGGTTTCCAGGCATCGCTCCTCAGAGGCCTGGATTTCAATAACAGCATATGGCTGTTTCTTGACTCACCCATCAGAACAAATCTCATCTACACATGGGAAGCTTGCACAATGGAGCTGTGTGAAAGCCTCTCTTTAGGAGAACCCTTCAGGGCCCCAGGGCCACCGCTTCATTCCAAGGTCTCCATAGACAAAAAATCATATTAGGACACATCCACGGGAGAGTCCATTTCAACTCAGCCTCCTCTCGTTGCTCCCCGAGATCTGCAGATCTAACCTGTCTTGTTGCTTGGAGACAATTGGAATGTGAGGTGTGCTACCAAGCCATCCATCCTAAGAACCCTGCTCGGAATCGTTGTCCTGGAGCCAAACAACTGGACTCAATTGTCCTGCAGAATTTCTTTGCAGTTGGGAGCTTCTCACAACTCCCATCGTGGGAAAACCCCCATGGCCTCGTGATCCACCCCCCCTTCAAGAAGGGGCCATCAGGGACAGAATGTCCAACCTGAGCGATCGTCTGATCCTCGCCCTGACTTCAGATGCACGAGATCTCGATTCAGGTCTGTAGATTGTGCCTGCCATATCCTCACCCAGAAACCTAGGCCTAGCTTGGGTTCTCAGACTTCCGTCCTCAGTGTACTGGCCCACAAGCCCTCCAGTTTGGCAATCCAGAACTATAATGCAGCACTCTGCCTGCCTTTCAGAAGAAAAACATTGCCCTCTGGGACTACCCAGGAAGACCAAATGAGGATCAACTTGCACAGTATTCCGCTGTACCCGAAATATATAGGCTGACCTGGGCACTAATGCCCTTTCTGACACAGCTTGATCCTGGACCTCCTGGCCCCACCCAGACAGCTGGCCTCACACTGAATTCATCGGACCCGTCATGGCCTTACGTCGTCATCTCTTGTCAACCTCGGTTTTCAGGCTTCAGAACCTAGACCTTACCTCCAATCACGGCCCGGGTTTGAAAATGATTTAGAAATCAGAACTCATTCCCCATGGCAAGAAACCTTGTGGTTGGCATGTTGTCCAAGGTTCAGTGTACTTGAAACCAGTCTGGATATGAGGCCCCGCCCATGCTTGCGGGCCACATTGGTCACAAACACACATTGTGACCCTCAGCCTGAGCCCAGTCCTCATGTAAGGCCTCTCAGTGGCGGGATGGAGAGATAGTATATTGGGCTTGCCATGCCCCTAGGCCCCAATTTTTAACCATAGTTCGGGTTGTCCCTTCACTCTTCCCCAGGGCTCTGCTTTGGAATTCCTCTTTTGGTGGGACACCTGTGGTAACAAACCTGAAAGGAGTCCGCCCATCCCACAGATTGACGGAAAACAATTGGGATCTGGCCAAGTCCATAGAGAACAAGATCCGTCCATAGCCCATGAGGCATCCCCAAAATTCCACGGCCATCGCTGATACAAAATCAAGAGACCAAAGCCTGAGCATGCGCATCAGACTCGCTCATTCTTCATATCCTGAAGAGTTCTTCAGATAAGTACCTACACGGCATTCGAATGCATCCAAAATATATAGTCTAACCTGGGCACTAATGCACTGTCTGACAAACTGAGCCCGGTATTCGTGAACAACACCCAGACAGCTGACCGCACACTGAGCACATCAGACCCGCCATGGCCTTGGGTCATCATGTCTTCCCTACCTCAGGTTTAAGGCTTCAGAACCTAGACCTTATCTCCAATCACTGCCCAGGGTTGACTGTGATGCAGAAATCAGAACTCTTCCTTACCCATGGCAAGAAACCTTGTGGTTGGCATGTTGTCCAACGTTCAGTGTAGGAGAAACTAGCATTCACCCTGAGGCCCCGTCCATTCATGAGTGCCACGAGGGCATAAACACGCATTGTGACTTTCAGCGTGAGTCCTGTCCTCTAGTACGTCCTCTCAGGGGCTGGACCATTAGATGTCATAATGGGCTTGACATGTCCCTAGGACCCAATTTTTAACCAGATTTCTGGTTGTCCAGTCGCCCCTCCCCGCGCTCTACTCGAGAATCCCTCATTTGGTGGGACACCTGAGGTTGAGAAACAAAACAAAACAAATTAACAACAACAGATCAACGACTTCTTCCATCCCATTGAATGACCCCAAACTCTTTGGACGGGGCCAAACCCCCAGACAGTAAGACTCGTCCATTTCCCTTGAAGTCACCCGGAAATTTCACGATCATGAGTGACAGGATATCCAGAGACAAAAACTTGAGGAAGAGCCTCACACTGGCCCTTTTTTCATATCCCTAGAGTTCTCCTCATGGTCTGTAGATCAGTCCTGCCATACCTAGGACCCGAAACATAAGCCGAGTTTGTGTTTTCAGACAACGGTCCACACAGCCCTGTCCTACGCACCCTACAGGCTCAGACCCCTGGAGCCAAACATGATGACTGTGCTTGACCTCCCCAAGGGAATTGTATCTGCCCATTCCAATGGCCACAACCCTACTAAAAGGATAAACCTCCAAAGTCCCTGAGGCCATCCCAATATTTGTGGCTTCCCAGGACAAACAGGGGCAATCTGTGCCCATCTGTGCACCTCCTGTCACTCAGACCCGAAGACTGATGCACTGTCTGAAGGGCCCATCAGGGACAGAATGTCCAACCTGAGCGATCATCTGATCCTCGACCTGAGTTCAGATGCATGAGATCTCAATTCAGGTCTGTAGATTGTGCCTGCCATGTCCCTCACCCAGAAACCTAGGCCTAACTTGGGATCTCAGACTTCCTTCCTCAGACTACTGGCCCACATGCCCTCCAGTTTGGCAATCCAGAACTACAATGCAGCACTCTGCCTGCCCTCCAGAAGAAAAACATTGCCCTCTGGGGCTACCCAGGAACACCAAATGAGGATCAACAGGGCACGCAATTCGGCTGTACCCTAAATATATAGGCTGACCTGGGCACTAATGCCCTTTCTGACACAGCTTGATCCTGGACCTCCTGTCCCCCACCCAGAGAGCTGGCCGCACACTGAGCACATCGGACCCGCCATGGTCTTAGGTCGTCATCTCTTCTCAACCTTGGTTTTCAGGCTTCAGAACCTAGACCTTATCTCCAATCACGGCCCGGGTTTGAAAATGATGCAGAAATCAGATCTCTTTCCCCATGGCAAGAAACTTTGTGGTTGGCATGTTGTCCAACGTTCAGTGTAGTGGAAACCAGGGTGGCCGATGAGGCCCCGACCATGCTTGCGGGCCACATTGTTCACAAACACACATTGTGATCCTCAGCCTGAGCCCAGTCCTCAGGTAAGGCCTCTCAGTGGCTGGATGCAGAGACAGCATATTGGGCTTGCCATGCCCCTAGGCCCCAATTTTTAACCATAGTTCGCTTTGTCCCTTCACTCTTCCCCAGGGCTCTGCTTTGGAATTCCTCTTTTGGTGGGACACCTGATGTAACAAACCTGAAAGGATTCCTCCCATCCCACAGATTGACGAAAAAACAATTGGAATCGGGCCAAATCCACCGAGAGAAAGATTCGTCCATGGCCCATGAGGCCTCACCAACATTCCACGGCCATCGGTGATAAAAAATCCAGAGACAAAAGGATGAAAACGCGCCTCAGACTCGCTCATTCTTCATATCCTGAAGAGTTCGTCAGATAAGAACCTACACGGCACTTGAAAGCACCCAAAAATATATAGTCTAACCTGGGCACTAATGCACTGTCTGACAACCTGAGCCCGGACCTCGTGACCAACACCCAGACAGCTGACCGCACACTGAGCTCATCACACCCGCTATCACCTTAGATCATCATCTCTTCCCTACCTCAGTTTTTTCAGGCTTCAGAACCTAGAACATATCTCCAATCAATGCCCAGGGGTGACTGTGATGCAGAAATCAGAACTCTTCCCTACCCATGGGAAGAAATCTTGTGGTTGGCATGTTGTCAAACGTTCAGTGAAGGAGAAACCAGCATTCACCCTGAGGCCCCCGCCCATTCTTGAGTGCGACGAGGGCATAAACACGCTTAGGGCTTGCCATGCCCCTAGGCCCCAATTTTTAACCATAGTTCGGGTGTCCCTTCAGTCTTCCCCAGTGCTCTGCTTTAGAATTCCTCTTTTGGTGGGACACCTGAGGTAACATACCTGAATGGAGTCCTCCCATCCCACAGATTGACTAAAAACAATTGGGATCGGGCCAAATCCACAGAGAACAAGATTCGTCCATGGCCCTTGATGCCTCCCCAATATTCCACGGCCATCGCGGATACAAAATCCAGAGACAAAAGCCTGAGCACGCACCTCAGACTCGCTTATATTCTTCATATCCTGAAGAGTTCTTCAGATAAGAACCTACACGGCACTCGAAGGCACCCAAAATATAGAGTCTAAACTGGGTTCTAATGCACTGTCTGAAAACCTGAGCCCGGACCTCGTGACAAACACCCAGACAGCTGCCCGCACACTGAACACATCAGACACGCCATGGCCTTAGGTCATCATCTCTTCCCTACCTCAGTTTTCATGCTTCAGAACCTAGACCTTATCTCCAATCACTGCCCGGGTTTGAAAATGATGCAGAAATCAGAACTCTTTCCCCATTGCAAGAAACCTTGTGGTTGGCATGTTGTCCAACTTTCAGTGTTGTTGAAACCAGTGTGGCCCATGAGGCCCCGCCCTTGCTTGCGGGCCATATTGGTCACAAACACACATTGTGACCCTCAGCCTGAGCCGAGTCCTCAGGTAAGGCCTCTCAGTGGCTGGATGGAGAGACAGCATATTGGGCTTGCCATGCCCCTAGGACCCAATTTTTAACCATAGTTCGGGTTGTCCCTTCATTCTTCCCCAGGGCTCTGCTTTGGAATTCCTCTTTTGGTGGGACACCTGAGGTAACAAACCTGAAAGGAGTCCTCCCATCCCACAGATTGACGAAAAACAATTGGTTCGGGCCAAATCCATAGAGAGCAAGATTCGTCAATGGCCCATGAGGCCTCTCCAACATTCCACGGCCATCGCGGATACAAAATCCAGAGACAAAAGCCGGAGCACGCGCCTCAGACTCGCTCATTCTTCATATCCTGAAGATTTCTTCAGATCAGAAACTACACGGCACTCGAAGGCACCCAAAATATATAGTCTAACCTGGGCACTAATGCACTGTCTGACAACCTGAGCCCGGACCTCGTGACCAACAACCAGACAGCTGACCGCACACTGAGCACATCAGACACGCATGGCCTTAGGTCATCATCTCTTCCCTACCTCAGTTTTCAGGCTTCAGATCCTAGACCTTATCTCCAATCACTGCCCAGGGGTGAGTGTAATGCAGAAATCAGAACTCTTCCTTACCCATGGCAAGAAACCTTGTGGTTGGCATGTTGTCCAACGTTCAGTGTAGGAGAAACCAGCATTCACCCTGAGACCCCGCCCATTCTTGAGTGCGACGGGGGCATAAACACGCATTGTGACCCTCAGCGTGAGTCCTGTCCTCTAGTATGTCCTTTCAGTGGCTGGACCATTAGATGTCATAATGGGCTTGACATGTCCCTAGGCCCCAATTTTTAACCAGATTTCTGGTTGTCCAGTCGCCCCTCCCCAGGACTCTACTCTAGAATCCCTCATTTGGTGGGACACCAGAGGTTGAAAAACAAAACAAAACAAATCAACAACAACAGAACAACGGACTTCTTCCATCCCACAGAATGACCCCAAACTCTTTGGACGGGGCCAAACCCCCAGAGAGTAAGACTCGTCCATTTCCCATGAAGTCACCCGGAAATTTCACGACCATGAGTGACACGATATCCAGAGACAAAAACTTGAGCAAGAGCCTCACCCTCGCCCTGTTTTCATATCCTGATGAGTTCTCCTCATGGTCTGTAGATCAGTCCTGCCATACCTATGACCCAAAACATAAGCCGAGTTTGTGTTTTCAGACAGCTCTCCAAACAGCCTTGGCCTACACACCCTACAGGTTCAGGCCCCTGGAGCCAAACATTAAGACTGGGCTTGCCCTCTCCAAAGGGAATTGTATGTGCCCATTCCAATGGCCACAACCCTTCTAATGGGATAAACCTCCAAAGTCCCTGAGGCTATCCCAATATCTGTGGCTTCCATGGAAAAACAGGGGCAATATGGGCCCTTCTGAGCACCTACCGGCACTCAGACCCGTAGACTGATGTCCCCAGAGTAAAAAGGAACGATCAGGCCCATAGGCACCTATCGGATCTATTGCTTTGGTTTCCAGGCATCTCTCCTTAGAGGTCCTTAGTACCCTTAGAACCCTGCCCTTGCGTCGTTCCTTATGGGACATCCTTGAGCCATCCAACAGGTGTCGACTGTCCCACAGGAATCCTTGTTCATGGACCACCTCAAAACTCATATCATGGAAAGCTTCCAAGGTCACATGATGCCCCCAATCTTCATGAAGGCGGATCATGGAAAGAAACTCCAACCTGAGCCAACGGCTGATCTCGCCTTGACTTCAGATGCACGAGGTCTTGATTAAGCTCTTCAGAGTGCACCTGCTGTGTGCCCTCACCCCAAAACCTAAGCATAGCTAGTGTTCTCAGACTTCCGTCCTCACTCTCCGGGACCACACGCCCTCCATTTTGGGATTTCCGATGACACAGTGCTGCACTCTGCCTACCCTCTAGAAGAAAGACGTTGCCCTATGGGTCTACCCAGAAACCTCAAATGAGTATAAACCTACATGCCACTCAACTGTACACCAATTATATAGTCTACCCTGTGCACTAATGCCCTGTCTGACACAACCTGAGGCCTGAATTCCCAACCGACACCCAGACAGCTTGCCGTACACTGACAACATCAGAACCGCCATGGCCTTAGGTTGCCATCTCTTTCCAACCTGGTTTTCAGGCTACAGAAACCTAGACCTTATCTCTACTCATTTCCCATGGCTGAACGTGATGCAGAAATCAGAACTCCTCCTTCCCTCTCACCAGAATCTTGTGGTTGGCATCTTATCCAAAGTTCAGTGTAGGACCCCTGTAGGACCTACAGGAGTAGTAGTAGAGCCCCTGAGGGTAGTGTAGGGTCCCTGAGGCCCTGCCCATGCTTAAGAGCTGCGGTGGGCACAAACACACATTGGGACCCTCAGTTTGAGCCCTGTCCTCAAGTAAAGCCTCTCAGTGGCTTGACCATGAGCCCGCATATGGGGCCTGCCATGCCCCAAGTCACCCAATCTTAACCAGAGGTAGAGACATCTAGTCACCCCTACTCAGGGCTCTGCTCAGGAATCCCTCTTTGGTGGGACATTTGAACTAAGTAAACTAAGTAAACACAGAAAGGATTCCTCCCACCCACAGAATGACCCCAATCACTTGGGATCAGGCCATCCCCAGATAGAAAGAATCGTCCATGGGCCATGAGGCGAGCCCGACATTCCACGGCCACTATTGTCACAAAATCCAGAGACATAAGCCTCACCCTTAGGTCATAGCCCAAAAAATTATCCTCATAGTCTGTAGATCGGGCCTGCCATACCTACGTCCACAAACCTAAGCCGAGTTTGTGTTTTCAGACTTCTATCCTGACATCCCTGTCCCACACACCCTCCAGGCTGAGGCCCCTGGAGCCACACTTCAGGACTGTGCCTGCCCTCTCCAAGGAAATTCTTCCCATTCCATTGGCCACAACCCTACAGATTAGGAGAAACCTCCAAAGTCCCAGAGGCCATTCCAATAGTGTAGGCTGCCCAGTACAAAGAGGGGTGATCTGTCACAAGCTGAGCAACGACCTCAACTCACCCGTAGACAGATATCCCAAGAGAAAGGTATTAAACTGGTCAGGCCCCTAGAACGTAATTGGTTCCATTGCTTTTGTTTCTTAGCATCTCTCCTCAGAGGCCTGTTTTCCAATACCAGCATATGGGGGATTCCAGAGATACCAATCAGAACAAATCTTGTCTCCACATGGGAAACTTATCCTTTGGAGCTCTGTAAAAAACCTCCAGTTAGGAGAAACCTTCAGGTAACCGGAGCCACCGCCCTATTCCAAGGTCTCCATGGACACAAACCCGCATTATGACCATTCGGCAGGAGAGTACATTTCAACTCAGCCCCGTTGTTTACTCCCCCCAGAGCCAGAGTATCAAATCTGCCTTGTTGCTAGGAGACAACTGGAATGCAAAGCAGACTCTCTAGGCATCCATATTTGGAATCCTGCTCTGGCGCCGTTCCATATGGGATGTCCTGGGAGCCTTCCAACAGGTCTTGACTGTCCTGCAGAAGGAATCCTTGCAGATTGGAGCATCTCACAACTCCTATCGTGGGAAAACCTACATGGCCTCATGAGATGCTCCCCTTTATAAAGGGGCCATCATGGACAGAAACTCCAACCTGAGCCAACTTCTGATCCATTGCTTTGGTTTCTATGTATCTCTCCTCAGATGCCTGGTTTCCAATATCAGAATATGGGGGTTTCCTAAGGAAACAATCAGAACAGATCTCATCTCCACATGAGAAACTTGCTCTTTGGAGCTGTGTCAATACCTCAGGGTTAGGAGGATCCTTCAGGGCGCTGGCACCATGGCCCAATTCCAAGGTCTCCAAGGACACAAACTTACATTATGATCCATCCTCAGGAGAGTCCATTCCAAATCACCCCCTTGGCTGCTCACCCAGAGCCAGCAGATCAAACCTGCCTTGTCACTAGGAGACAGTTGGAATGCGAGGTGGGCTGTCCAGGCATCCATCCTTAGAACCCTGCTCTGGAGAATTACTTTATGGGACGTCTTGAATCCAACCAACCTGTCTTGACTGTCTCGCAGAATGAATCCTTGTGGTTTGAAGCATCACACAATCCCACTGTGAGAAAACCTCCATTTCCTCATGATGCCCCACACCTTCATAAATGGGCCATCATGGACAGAAACTCCATCCTAAGCCAAAGTCTGATCCGCGCCCTGAATTCAGAAGCACGAGATCTCGATTCAGCACTTGAGAGTGTGCCTGCTGTGCCCTCGCCCCGAAACCTAAGCCTAACTTGTGTTCTCAGACTTCCGTCTTCACAATCCTGGCCACACCCCTCCAGTTTGGCAATTCTGGAGACACAATGCAGCACTCTGCCTGCCCTCCAGAAGAAAAATATTGCCCTATAGGGCTAACCAGAAACGCCAATGAGTAACAACCTGCATGCCACTCGACCATACCCAAATTATACAATCTAGCCTGTGCACTAAAGCCCTGTCTGACACAGCCTGAAGGCAGACATCCAGTCCAACACCCAGACAGCTGGCCTTACACTGAGCATATCAAACCCACAATGGCTTTCGGCCATCATCTCTACCCAACCTCAGTTTTCACTTTCAGAACCTAGACCTTATCTCCACTCACTGCTCAGGAGTGAACGTGATACAAGAATCAGAACTTCTCCTTCGCCATGGCAAGAAACCTTGTGGTTGGCATGTTGTCCAACGTTCATTGTAGGAGAAAGCACCATGGACTATGAGGCCCCACCTATCCCTGAGGGCTACAATTTGCACAAACACACATTGTGACCCTCAGCGTGAGCCCTATCCTCATGTAAAGCCTCTTAGTGACTGGAACAACAGCCCACATATATGGGCTTGCCAAGCCCCTAGTCCCCCAATCTCAACCAGAGTTAGAGATGTCTAGTCACCCCTACTCAGGGCACTGCTCTGGAATCCCTCTTTGGTGGGACACCTGAGGTAAAAAAAAAAAAAATACAGAAAGGACTCTTCCCATCCACAGAATGATCCCAACCACTTGGGATCAGGCCAAATCACCAGAGAAAGACTTGTCCATGGCCCTTGAGGACACCCCGACATTTCCACGGCCACCGTAGGCACAAAATCCAGAGACAAAAGCCTGAGCAAACGCCACATACTCGCCCTTTGTTCATAACCCGGAAAATTCTCACGGTCTGTAGATCGAGCCTTCATACATACATCCCCAAACCTAAGCTGAGTTTGTGTTTTTCAGACTTATTGTCCCCACAGTCCTGGCCCCACACACCATCCAAGCTGGGGCCCCTGGAGCCACACCTGAGGACTGTGGCTTCCTTCTCCAGGGGAATTCTGCCATTTCCATTGGCCACAACCCTATAGATTAGGAGAAACCTCCAAACTCCCCGAGGCCATCCCAATAGTGTTGGCTGCCCAGGACAAACAGGGATGATCTTTCACAAATTAGGAAACTACCTCCACTCAGACCCAGAGACAGATATCCCCATAGAATAAGATTGAACTGGACAGGCACTTAGGCCCTAATCAGATCCATTGCTTTTGTTTCCAGGCATCTCTCCTCAGAGGCCTGGTTACCAATACCAGCATATGGGGGATTACTGAGGCACTCATAGAAAAATCTCGTCTCCAAATAGGAAATGTACTCTTTGGAGCTCTATAAAAACCTCTGTTTAGGAGAATCTTTCAGGGCCCAGGATCAAAGCGCCCCATTCCAAGGTCTCCATGGACTTAAACCCACATTATGATCTATCCTCGGTAGAGTCCATGTCAACTCATCCCCCTTGGATTCTCCCCCAGGGCCTGCAGATCAAACCTGCCTTGTTGCTAGGAGACAACTAGAATGGGAGGCGGGCTGCCCAGGCATCCATCCTTAGAACCCTACTCTGGAGTTGTACAAATATGGGACATCCTAGAGCCATCCAACAGGTCTCAAGTGTCCCACAGAAGGAATCTTTGCAGTCTGGTGCATCTCACAACTCCCATTGTGGGAAAATCTTCATGGCCTCTTGAGACGCTCCACTTTATAAAGGGGCCATCATGGACAGAAACTCCAACCTGAGCAAACGTCTGATATTCGCCCTGGCTTCAGGTGCATGAGATCTTGATTCAGGTCTGCAGAGTGTGCCTTCTGTGCCCCTCACCCCAAAAACTAAGCCTAGCTTTGTGTTCTCAGACTACCGTCCTCACACCCCTGGCCCCAAAGCCCTACAGTTTGGCAATACTGGGGCCACAATGCAGCACTCTGCCTGCCCTCCAGAAGAAAAACGTTGCCTTATGGAGCTCTACCTAGAAACCCGAATGAGGATCAACTGAACGCCACTCGACTGCACCCCCAAAATATACAGTCTACCCTGTCTAATGCCCTGTCTGACACAGCATGAGCCCACACCTCAGACCTACGCTCAACAGCTAGCCACACACTGAGCTCATTGTACCCCATCAGGTCCTTAGGTCTTCATCTCTTCCCAACCTCGTTTTCGGGTTTCAGAACCTAGACCTAAACTCCAATCACTGTCCAGGGGGTGAACGTGATGCAGAAATCACAAACTTCCTTCGCACCATGGCCGGAAAACCTTGTGTGGTTGGCATATTCTCCAACGTTCAGTGTAGGAGAATCCAGCGTGGCCCATGAGGCCCTTCCCATGCTTGAGGGGCCTTGTGGGGCACAAATAGGCAT